>NC_057802.1:519087200-519343837 GCF_018294505.1 Triticum aestivum
GCGCTGACGGGTGGGCCCTATGGTAATGTGCGCTGCTGAATGTGGACCGTTTGACTGGTCAATTGATCGTGTTATCAACAAATTACGGAGCTGTATGGTGAGCCAGTGACCGTATGATCACCCTAAAATGTACTCCTATTTTATTAACACAGTACAGACTCAAACTACCATTTCTTTCTTTCATATACGGGCTGACAGGTGGGCCCCATGGTTACGCGCCCCGATGGTGCAACACTAGTTGCGCCGCGTGGAACGTTTGACTGGTCAATTGATTGTGTCATCAACAAAATACGGAGTTGTACGGGTGAGCCAGTGACCGTATAATCATGATATGTATTTGTTTAACACGGTACAGACGCGAGGGCTCATATATACGCGCAAGCACTCACCGCTATAAGCGCACACACGCGAACCCTACCCCTATGAGCACCTTCGAGAGAGTGGGCCAGCATATATGATCTTGAGATTTTACGAAGTCACCATAGGTGCCTCGTAGTCGAGTGGAACGTCTCCTCCCACTGAACGTACATCGCCGGAAAATACTGAAATTAACACAAGATAAATGCGAGCACCAGGACTTTAACCTTGGTGGGCTCAAGAAACCACTGTCCTCTAACCATCCAACCACATGTTGGTTAGCACGACAAAATGTATGTGGTGACCGTGATGACCTTATTCTGAAGTCCAGTGACCATATCGTGCTTTCGCTTCAAATACAATGACCGTAAGTGTCGTCAACAAAATACGGAGCATGCATCAAATGCAAAGTCCGTCAGTGTCATCAACAAAATATGGAGACGTATCGTGAGGTAGATACCATTGTACTATTGTATATGCTTATTTTCTTAGTGGCCGATTGCGTGTGTGGTGTGGTGGGCACATCATTTCTAGTTGTGGTGGGTCAACATGAAGACTCATGGGTCGGTTCCATCCTGCGCCACATATAGGTTGGACCGAGACGTGTTATACGAAGACCCATGTGGAGGACTCGGCGTACAACACGAAGCTACCAGAGTCGCGGAGGACTCTATCCCCACTGGTGATAAGCCGACTATATATGATTTGTAACCCTAGGCCCTTAGTATGTTATACAAGCTTGGGGGCTAGTTCGTCGATAGTATACACACATGCACAATGCCTGGTATTCACGTGTACTTTGTACACACCCCTATCACTAATATACAGTACCAGGAGTAGGCTCTTTCTTCAACTGCAAGGGTCCGATCCGAACTAGGGTAAAACTTTGCCTCGTATTACCATCCAGCCTAACAGCCAGGGATATCCTACTGAATGATATGATGAAATCATATCTGCCAGCTACTAAGAGAGAGGTGTGTCAGGGGGGGGGGCAATGTGTGCGAGAGAGGCCTAAAGATAATGTGCGTGCGGGAGACACGTAGGCACATATATGTGCGTATAGAGGGCTAGTAGAGACCGTGCATGTGTATATATGCATGTGAGAGAAATAGTGTTTTCCAACTGAGATTAGTGAAAAGAGTGGTACATAGTAGTCAAAAAGAGAGAGAGAGAGAGAAACAGAGAGAGCATGTGCGTGAGACACCCCGACACCCTGAGAGAGATTGTGAGCATGTGTGAAAGAGAAATGCCGATGCATATAAAGTGTGTGCACTTATGCGTTAGATAGAGAGATATATAACGCGTTTGTGAGAACGGGGCGAGGCATAGTGCATCTACGTGTAAAAGGCGGTTCTACGCATTAAATTAAAATATAAATGGCATTGTTATTTTTGGATGAGATCAGAATTTTGCAAATTGCGTATGGATGAAAATCGGTCTATCAGACACCCATACTCTATTGAATTCTAGCATGTGCATGTGTTTATTTCATATTATCGATCCATAGAGTGAGAGCGGTTTGAAATACAGGCAATGGATGCTTTTGCAATTCATATATAAACATTAATTAGTGCACTCCATGTTGTTAGTGTGAAGCACTTTATACATTTGTCACTTGCATGAATACATTCCAAATTGCTAGCTACGAAATAGAATACATGTTGAATTCAACATAAAGGGGGTTTCGAAGATTCGAATTCATAGGAAGTGCATTCATCTATTTGAACGTGAGATAATGGCATTTGTAAATCAGATGTAAAAGGGTGCATCAATCTTTGTTGTGAGTTTGAACATGCTATATATATTCATACGCATATCTAACTTTTTTTTGCAACCAAGGAGATCTGGAACCATGCATGAACTGAGGTAAGTTGCATATTTTTTAATATATACTCGTGTACAATGTATATTCAAATGTACCCCCTCCATTCCAAAATAATCGTAGCTTTAGGATTTTCAAGAGTAAAGATTTGTGAAGTTTGACAAATCCTGAAAGTTCAATTCAAGAGAACCGAAAACGTTAATGCTTCTGCTCCCAAATATTGAACGAAGCGCCAAATAGGCCTCTGGTCACCCGAAACCGCGCGAGACTAATGTTTTGGTGGTAGGAAATTACTGTCCTGACTCTGGCCCGTGTAGCCTATCGGCCCGATGTCCAAAGGTCTAAACCGGGGTAGGTTTGTAACTTCACCAAGACGCCAGTCTCAACTGCCTCCGAGAAGCATTCATACGCCGTGGGCGCCTACCCATGCGCTCGGCCGAAATCTATCCCGCCCACATTTGGGACACCTGACATGACTGTCCTACCCCCAACCCGCAATATGTCCGAAATTTTAGATGGGGGCAAAGTTTGTAACTTTCCCTAAATTTCAAACAAGCGCGTCTCAAACCGAAACATTGTTCCCCCTTAGTTCCCCGCCTCTCTCTGTTTCCCCATTCATACTCCATGGGCACGAAAACGCCCTCTCCACCAGCCGCGAAACCCCAGCCTCCTCCGTCCTCCACCCCATAGCGGCCAATCCACCGCCACCCTCCTCCATCACGCCGGAGCCGGTACCCAGACGTCGTCGTCCAACGCAACCGCAACCGCAACGCCCTCAAGGACTTAGCAGCTGAAGCCGAGGCAGAGCTGCCTCCACGACGCCGACGCCGACGTGCGCCGTACCAGAACCACTCCGACCACGCCGTCCTGCGCCTCACTGCTGCGGCTCCACTGTCGCAACCGTCCACCGCACCGGAGCTGTTCCCGCTACGCCGTCGTTCGCCGCCTCGGATCTGCTTCCCCGCCGCCGATAGACGACCACCGCACCACACTCAACAACTTGGCCATGGGTTCGTCCAAGGCTGCACCGTCCTCCACAACTTCTGGTTTCCGACGAACTACAAGAAGATCGTCGGAAAAACAGAAGGAGGACACAACACTGCCAGCAGAAAGAGCTCCTCTTCCCTTATTCGTGCAAATCTTACGTCTCCGCTCACACCATATTCATCCCACGAAAGAACCTAGTTGAGCGCTTCTTACTGCATCTTCTTCGTGATACTAAATGCACAAGGTTTCCTTCCTTTTACTATTTCACCTTTGCTAGAGGTCAGTAGCCCGCCTGGATTTCAATTCAGCGTCAGTCGAACTGCAATTAAAAGAAGCAGCACCCGCTTAGGCGCGCGGAGCACCTAGTCCGTCTGTTCCCCGAGGAAGCGGCGCATCGGTGTCTATCATAGGGGTGTGGGGCGCAGGAGCTGCTTGCGCCCGATCTGGAGGTCGGCGGGGCTTGAATGGATGGCCCGGGGGGCGGTGCCAAGCACGGCGGTGCGGTGAGGTCGAGGGGAGGGCGCAGGCAGGGGAGGAATACTGGGCCGGTGGTCGCTGGCATTTTGAGGAAGATCGTCAACACTAACTGGCTGGAGGTAGATGAAGGCGATCTGCCCGTTCTTTGTACATCGGACGGTGCAGAAAAAATGGACCGACCTATTTGCTTTCAGTCGACTGTTATTTTCATAGAGTCATGTAGTAATTTAGTGTGCCATGCATGTTGTAGAGCTATCATATGTCTCCCGTCATTTATTTCTCACCGACCTGCTATCTGCTACCTTTACATTGTACTAATTGTGCACACACTTCACCCATACTCACACTATTGTTTTTTTATGCATGGGTATTTCAGACTCTGACGCGGTGTTGATGAATGCAGAAAAGAAAAGACAAAAATCGCTCCAGTGTAATTCAAAGATAAGCACTAAGCGTTTCAGCGCTCTAATGGGTGCAGTGTCAGCAGTTGGAGACAGTAAACGTAGCTCTGCAATTGATGATCTCAATTGCCACACACAACCATCCTAGGTGCTTGCTTTAACTTCGCGCTGTCAAATGTGGTTGAATGTTGCATATGGTGTCTAGCTTGTATTGCTTCCAATTTGGTTAAATTGCATCTGCTTACTTTACACATTATACCTTTGATAATGACATGCCTTCCTGTTTTTGATACATACTACATATGTCTATTAACCATGTTCGTACATCAAACTAATGCTCTTTGGTATCCCTCGTCAATCACTTATGATGAGACAGTCACCCGAGTGGGTTACTGTGAGACTCCCTACTCGTTTAAAGAGTGCAGTGTCATCCTCCCCACATGATTCTCAAGAAACAGGAAGGCTAAATGAAGATAGTCAACGTAGCTCTCTAGTTGATCATCGCAATTCCCCCACACCACTATCGCAGGTGCTTGCTCTTACTTGGCAGTGTGATATGTGGTTGCATGATGCATATGGTGTCTACCTTGTAATGCTTCTAATTAGGGTAAATTTGCATCTGCTTAGTTAACACATTATACCTGTGAATATGACATGCCTTCCTGTTTTTGGTACATACTATGTCTTTCTATTAACCATGTTCTTACATCAAACTACTTTTCTTGTGTATCCCTCATCAATGCTCCTAATTTGTTAAATTGCATCTCCTTAGCCTACACATTATACATGTGAATATGACACGCCTTCCTGTTTTTGGTACATACTACATCTGCCTATCACACCATGTTATTACATCAAACTACTGTTCTTGTGTATCCTGCGTCTATCGCTTATGATGAGACAGTCATGCGTGTGGGTTAATATGAGACGCAATACTCTTATAAAGAATGCAATTTCATCCTCTCCACATGATTCTCAAGAAACAGCAAGCCTAAATGAAGATATTGAACGTAGCTCTGTACCTGAAGAGCGCACTTCCCCTACACCACCATCACAGGTGCTTGCTCTAACTTCGCAGTGTGATATGTGGTTGCATGTTGCATACGGTGTCTAGCTTTTAATGCTTCTAATTAGGGTAAATTGCATCTGCTTAGTTTACACACTATACCTGTGAATATGACATGCCTTCCTATTTTTGGTACACACTACATCTATGTGTTAACCTTGTTCTTACATGAAACTACCTCTCTTCTGTATCCTGCATCAATCAGTTACGATGAGTCACCTTTATTCGTTGCATATTGCATATTATTTTTAGCATATTGCCATGTATTGCTTCTAATTTGGTCAAATACATTTGTTAGGGCACCCTTTTAATTTGGTAGAGTGATATTGGTTTCATCTTTCATATGGTTTCTAGCTTGCATCGATTCTAAGAAGTTCAAGCACCTTGTGCTTAGTTTACACTTTATACATCATACATGTCAATATGTCACGCCGTCCTGTTTTTCATACATATTCCATCCTCCTATCATGCGGCTTCCTTACATGAAAGTAGAGTTCGTCAGTATCATGCATCAATGAGTTCTGAAGAGCAAATTTTATTCCTTTTTCTTGTGGGTTTGACTTGACAAGGCAAAATCAAGAAAGAGGAAGGAAAAGAGTAAGGAAGGCGATGATGGTGGTCCTCTGCAGCAACGTAAACGGAGCATCTGTACCGATTCTCCTTGTAGTGATAGTGCATTACAAGGTCCAAGTCTCCGCTCCCCTACTCCACCATCCAAGGTGCTTGCTCTAACTTGGCAGTGTGATATCTGGTTGCATGTTGCATATGGTGTCTAGCTCATATTGCTCCTAATTAGTGTAAACTGCATCTGCTTAGCTTACACATGATACATGTGAATATGACACGCTTTCCTGTTTTTGGTACAAACTATATCTGTCTATCACACCATGTTCTTACATGAAACTACTCTTCTTGTGTATCCTGCATCAGTCACTTATGATGGGACACCTTTAAGTTGGCAGTGTGATATTGGTCTGCGTCTTGAATATGATTTCTAGCATGTATTGCTTCTAGTTTGATGAACGCCACCTATGACGAGACAGTTTTAACTTGGCAGAGTGATATTGATTGCACCTTCCATATGGTGTCTTGCAGTGTTTCTAATTTGTTGAAGTGCCTTCTGCTTAGTTACCACATCATAGGTGTGAATATGTCAAGCCGTCCATTTTTTCGTACATCTTCCATCCTCGTATCATGACTTTGCCTTTCATCAGAGTAGTGTTCGTCAGTATCATGCATGAATGAGTTATGAAGAGCGAATGATATTCCTTTTTCTTGTCGGTATGACCTCACAATGCAAAATCAATAAAGTTGAAGGAAATTGGCAAGGCATTGGATGATGGTGGTCCCTCCGAGCAACTGAAATGGAGGTTCTCTACAGATTCTACTCCGCCATCCTCCCAACAAGATTCGCAAGACAACGCAAGGCTAGACAGTCAACGTAGTTGTGTAGATGATGAGCACATCTCCCCTACTCCACCATCACAGGTGCTTGCTCTAACTTGGCACTATTATATGTGGTTGCATGTTGCGTATGATGTCTAGCTTGTATTGCTTCTAACTTTGTTGAATTGCATCTGCTTACTTTACACATAATGCCTGTGAATATGACATGTGTTCCTGTTTCTACATCAGACTACTATTCTTGCATATCCCGCATCAGTCACTTATGATAAGGCACCTTTAAGTCGCCACTGTGATATTGGTTGTGTCTTGCATATGATTTCTAGCATGTACTACTTCTAATTTGTTGAAACGCCATACAGTTTGAACTTGGCAGAGTGATATTGGTTGCATCTTTCATATGGTGTCTAGCTTGCAGTGCTTCTAATTTGTTGAAATGCCTTCTGCTTAGTTACCACATCATAGGTGTGAATATGTCACACCATCCTGTTTTTCATACATATTCCATCCTCGCATCATGTGTTTGCCTTTCATCCAAGTAGTGTTCGTCAGTATCATGCATGAATGAGTTCTGAAGAGCGAATTTTATTCCTTTTTATTATCGGTTTGACTTCACAATGCAAAATCATTACAGCTGAAGGAAATTAGTCCGGTAGTGGATGATGGTGGTCCTTCGGAGCAACTCAAACAGGGGTCTCTACAGATTCTACTCTGCCATCCTCCCAACAAGATTCGCAAGACAACACAAGGCTGGACAGTCAACGTAGCTGTGTAGATGATGAGCACATCTCCCCTACTCTACCATCACAGGTGCTTGCTCTAACTTGACACTATTATATGTGGTTGCATGTTGCGTATGATGTCTAGCTTGTATTGCTTCTAACTTGAATTGCATCTTCTTACTTTACACATAATGCATGTGAATATGACACGTGTTCCTGTTTCTAGAACATACGTGTACATGATGAGCACATCTCCCCTACTCCACCATCACAGGTGCTGCTCTTACTTGGAACTGTTATACGTGGTTGCGTTTTCCGTATGATGTCTAGTTTGTATTGCTTCTGGTTATGTTGAATTGCATCTGCGTAGCTTACAACTTATACCTGCAACGATCACTTACCCATAAGACACATTTAACTTGGGACTGTGATGTAGGTTGCATCTTGCATTGTCTTCTAGCTTGTACTGCTTCTAATTTCTTGAAATGGCACTTACGACGAGACACTTTTTACCTGATAGAGTGATATTGGTTGCATGTTCATATGGTGCCTAGCTTTCATTTCTTCTAATTTTGTTGAAATGCCTTCCGCTTACTGTTTTTTCATACATATTCCATCCTCCTATCGTACGTGTGAATATGAAACGCTGTCTTTTTTGTATATATTCCACCCTCCTATCCTGCGCTTGCCTTACATCAAAGTAGTGTTCGTCTGTATCATGCATCAACCAGTTATGCAGAGCTAATTTTATTCATCTTCTTGTGGTTTTGACTTCATAAGGCAATATCAGAAAATAGGAAGGAAAAGAGTAAGTTAGGGGATGTTGGTGGTCCTCCGCACCGACGCAAACAGAGACTCTCTAGATTTGCCACTGCTACTGCTAATGAAGTTGAAGTCCCAAGTCTACATGATGAGTTCATCTCCCGTACTCCACCATCGCAGGTGCTTGCTCTAAGTTGACAGTGTGATAATTGGTTTCATGTTGCATATGTTGTCTAGCCTGTATTTCTTCTATTTTGATTAAATTGCACCTGCTGAGTTTATACGTTATACATGTGCATATGACATGGCTTTCTGTGTCTAGAATACACTGGATCTATCTACCATACCATGTTCTTACATCAAAGTACTGCTGTTGTGTATCCCGCATCAGTCACTCATGATTGGATGCTTTTAACATGGTAGTTTGATAGTGGTTGCATCTTGCATTGATTTCTATGTTGTACTGCTTCTAATTTTTCGAATTGCCAGTTATGACAAGACACTTTTAACTTGGCAGAGTAATATTGGTTGCATCTTTCATATGGTGTCTAGCTTGCATTACTTCTATTTTCTTGAAAATCTTTCTGCTTAGTTTGCACATCGTAGCTGTGAATATGTCATGCCGTCCTGTTTTTCTTACATATTCCATCCTCATACGGTTGTCTTAGATCAAAGTATTGCTTGTCTGTATCATGCATCAATGAGTTCTGAAGAGTCATTTTATTCTTTTGTGTTGTGGGTACAGCTTGACATGGAAAAGTAAAAAAAGAGCAAGGAAAACAATATAGTAGGGAGTGCTGTTACTCGTTGTGACGCCCCCAATTTGACCGTACACTAATCATGCACGCAAATGTGTACGATCAAGATCAGGGACTCACGGGAAGATATCACAACACAACTCTACAACATAAATAAGTCATACAAGCATCATAATACAAGCCAGGGGCCTCGAGGGCTCGAATACAAGTGCTCGATCATAGACGAGTCAGCGGAAGCAACAATATCTGAGTACAGACATAAGTTAAACAAGTTTGCCTTAAGAAGGCTAGCACAAAAGCAGCGACGATCGAAAAGGCAAGGCCTCCTGCCTGGGACCTCCTAACTACTCCTCGAAGCCGAACTCCATGTGGAATCATCCTCGGGATCTCTAGCTCCTGGACTCCAGCATCTGGTTGCGACAACCAAGTACAGAAAGGGGAAAAGAGGGAGAAAAGCAACCATGAGTACTCATCCAAAGTACTCGCAAGCAAGGAGCTACACTACATATGCATGGGTATATGTGTAAAGGGCCATATCGGTGGACTGAACTGCAGAATGCCAGAATAAGAGGGGGATAGCTAATCCCGTCGAAGACTACGCTTCTGGCCACCTCCATCTTGCAGCATGTAGAAGAGAGTAGATGGTAAGTTCACCAAGTAGCATCGCATAGCATAATCCTACCCGGCGATCCCCTCCTCGTCGCCCTGTTGGAGAGCGATCACCGGGTTATATCTGGCACTTGGAAGGGTGTGTTTTATTAAGTATCCTGTTCTAGTTGTCATAAGGTCAAGGTACAACTCCGGGTCGTCGTTTTACCGAGGGACACGGCTATTCGAATAGATAAACTTCCCTGCAGGGGTGCACCACATAACCCAACACGCTTGATCCCATTTGGCCGGACACACTTTCCTGGGTCATGCCCGGCCTTGGAAGATCAACACGTCGCAGCCCCACCTAGGCTCAACAGAGAGGTCAGCACGCCGGTCTAAATCCTATGCGTGCAGGGGTCTGGGCCCATCGCCCATTGCACACCTGCATGTTGCGAGGGCGGCCGGAAGCAGACCTAGCCTAGCAGGCGTTCCAGCCCAATCCGGCGCACGCCGCTCCGTCGCTGATGTCAAAAAGAGCTTCGGCTGATACCACGACGTCGAGTGCCCATAACTGTTCCCGCGTAGCTGGTTAGTGCGTATAGACCAAATGGTCAGACTCAGATCAAATACCAAGAACTCGTTAAACGTGTTAAGTATCCGCGAACGCCGACCAGGGCCAGGCCCACCTCTCTCCTAGGTGGTCTCAACCTGCGCTGTCGCTCTGCCATAAAGTAACAGTCGGGGGCCGTCAGGAACCCAGGCCCACCTCTACCGGGATGGAGCCACCTGTCCTTTCAGCCCCCTCATCAGAATCATTTGCGGGTACTCAACGAGCCGACCCGACTTTAGTCACCACATGTGTCATGTATATAAAGTATATAGTATATACCCGTGATCACCTCCCGAAGTGATCACGAGCCAGTAGTATAGCAAGGCAGACGGACAAGAGTGTAGGGCCGCTGATGGAACACTAGCATCCTATACTAAGAAGTAGGATAGCAGGTAAGGGTAACAACTGTAGCAACAATGACAGGCTATGCAACAAAATAGGATTAACCGAAATCAGTAATATGCTACATTACTCTAATCTAAGTATTATAGCGAAGAATAGGCGATATCTGGTGATCAAGGGGGGGATTGCCTGGTTGCTCTGGCAAGGAGGGGGTCGTCGTCGACGTAGTCGATCACAGGGGCAACATCGGTCTCGGGGTCTACCGGAGAAAAGAGGGGGAAGAAACAGTAAATATAAAGCAAACATAGCATCACAAAGCATAACGTGGTAATACGACGTGTCGGGTGTGACCTAACGCATGTCTACACGAATAGGTGAAGGGGGAAATTCAACCGGGAATGTTTTCCCGGTTCCGGACCTGTGCCAGACAGATGACCGGAGGGGAAAGTTCCATGTTCAGCATACTAGAGGCATGTGACAAATGAACGGACCGCGTATTCGGATTCGTTGGATTTTTTCGAGCAACTTTCATATAGAAAACATTTTCATCCGAGCTACGGATTATTTACATGATTTTTGGAAGATTTAACAATATTCTGGAATTATTTATATTAACAAAAAAGGAATATGACGTCAGCATTGCGTGGGGATGACGTCAGCAGTCAAAAGACTCGCTGACCAGGGTCAAACCGGGCCTGTGGGTCCAGTGGGACCCACATGTCAGCCTCGGTTAGTCTAACAGTAATTCAAACTAAACTAACAGCCTAATTAGAGGGGTGGGCCCCATATGTCAGTGAGTATTTAGGCTAGTATAGTTACTAGTTTTTATAAAAACGTTTATTAAACTAATTATCAGAGTGGGGGCCCACATGTCTGTGACAGAAGCCGGCCCAGTCAGCGTTGACCTCGGTCAACTGGTCAAAGTGGGGCACCTGGGCCCAGCAGTCAGTGGCTGGGGCCTGCCAAGTCAGCAGTTGACTAAAGTCAACAGGCGTCAGCGGGTCCACTGGGAGCCACATCAGCGACTGGGGGGCCCTAGGCGGTGCCACGTAGGCGGGGCGCCGGAGAGAGCTCCGGCGAGCCTCTCCCGCGGCGGCTCATCGCCGGAGACGGTCGAAAAATGCTACAGGGCACGGGGTAGGTGCGGCTAGGCGCGTTCGATCAGGCGTTCGACGCCGCATCCACCTACAGTGGCGGCGCGGCCCGTAATAGGCTGGAACGACAACGGCGAGAGGCGGGGCGGTCGCCGGAGTTCGGCCGCTTTCTGTTTTGGCGCTACGGGGCACCAAAACGTGCGCGGTTTGCGGCTACAGCTAGCTGGCGATGCGGCGCGTCCGATGGAGCAAGCAGCAGGGGCGGGGATGGCCGGAGTGGCACCGGCGACAAGCCGTGGCGGCGGTGAGCTACGGGCCTCGTCGGGGACGGCGCTACGGTGCGCGCGCGGGTGAAGTAAATAGCTAGGCATGGTGTACGCAGTGCGACGAGGCCAATGAGCAGCAGCGCGTGTCCAAATGGTCGCCGGAACGACGCCGGCGACGTGCTATGCGGTGGCGAGCTCGGGCAAGTCGAGGACGGCGGCTAAAGGGAGTAAACGGCGACGGAAGAGGGCTAGGAGGGATAAGAGGCTCACATTGAGCCTACAGGTGTGCGAGAGTGAGCTCGGGGGAGGCTCGAGGCGGCGAAACGGGGCGGCGATCGACAGCGGCCGTGCGGGGAAGACGAGCTCGGGGACGTCGTTGCAGTGGCTCGAAGCTTCAACGGTGAGGCGGAGGTGATGTAGTCGAGGGCAGCGACGGCGTACGACACGGCGAAGTGGCGATTGGGGCACGGTGGCCGCGGGATCGAGCGGAGGGCGGCGACGGGGGTGCTCGGGCAGTGGGGACAAAGGGCGAGCGTGAGCGAGGGAGAGAGGGGAGGAGGGGGATCTGATGTGGGTTAGGGTTTGGGCAAGAGAGAGAGAGCGTCGGGGGCTGATCTCATCCACCCGCGCCGTAGCAGTGCGCGGGGGCGAGTGCCCCGCGGCCATGGAGGCTCGGCCTTCTCGTGTTGCAGGAGGAGGACGAAAGGCTGAGGTAGGTGGGCTGGGCTGGCACTGTTGGCTAGCTGGGCCGGTTGGTCCAGCGTGTGTGTGTGGGGGGGGGGGTTCCTTTTTCTTCTGTTTTGTTTTGTTTTTTTACTCTTTATTTATTCTTTTCTATTTGGGCTAACTGTTTGGGCACCAAATGAGTTTTGTAAAATATGAGAGCTGGCCCACAAATCACAGCACAATATATTCTACCACCAAAAACTAGTTTGGGGTAAATATCATTTCATAATTCTTTTGTATTAATAAAGAGGTTATTAAATAATGTTTTTAGCCACTGTTTGAGGTTGTTTAAGTCACTTAACAAATTTCATTAATGTTGTTTACAATTTTATCATAGCCTCTGATTTAACTACTATTTATTGAACATTTTAGTTTTAATATTTGAAAACTTTTATTGTTTGCTTGATTTTGAATTTTGAATTATAATCGGTTTCGAACTAACACCAGATTAATAACAGTAATCATGGTGACGTGGCATCGTTAACAGAGGTTTACTGTAGCTTAATTATCCGGGCGTCACAATTCTCCTCCACTACAAGAAATCTCGTCCCGAGATTTAAGCGGTGGAGTAAGGGAGGAAAGTGTTGGTAGCGAAAACCTAACGAGTCTTCTCTGTCTTGGCTGCCCTTTCGAAGAGGTTGATCCCTTTTGTTGATGTCTTCAATTCTCTGCTTCAGGTCATCATGATGAAGTCGTGATCCTTTCTTCGGAGTTTTCATTGTACATATGACGGACAAGGGGTAACTTTGGAAAAACGGACCTCCGAAAGGTTAACTATCTGGTTGATAACATCGGGGGAAGGTGGAAAGTAACTCTCGAATTGAACTTAAGAAAATATCGAGAGCAAAGTATTAAGGTAGCATGAGAAGTTTCGAGCGGGCATGCAATCGTTCGTTGCCTGAAACGAAGTGTGAAAAGGGGTTCAGAGGAACGAGAATAACATGGTGTTTGATTCCAGGATGAATAATGGTATAGATTTTAGCTCGTGAATCACATACGAAGCTAGGTGCACAGGATACATTCGAATCCGGGTTGTAAAGACGAGTCAGGTTTCGTTCCTGTGGAACTGTGGGTTATGGGCCCACCATACGGAATAAAGGTAGAAAAAGCGGTGACATCTTGCACGGTCATGATAGCAAGGCATGTCAGAGGGTAGCCTGTCAGTTATACGTCAGCAACATCATCGGTACCAAGGGCGAGGGGCGAAGAGAACCATTTTCTTGCTCGTTGAAACGAGGCGGACCAATAGGCAAAGTTCTCGTCCATCGGTGGTTACCGAAATGTCACCAACAATAGTAACAGGGTCTTACTGACAGAGTTGTACACCGAGGTGTTTGCACAAGCAGGGAATTAATACTGCTTAGATCATAATGATCACCAGAAACGTTAAACCAACCAATGGAAAGGAAAATATGATTATTAGTTTAAACTGAACAATGGAAAGGAAAATGTGTTTAAACACATATTTCAGGGGTATATCCTTCCCAAGGACATTGGTTAGAAGAGAACCATTTAGGTTAGGGAAGAGGAAGTTCAGGACATTACCCAAACAACGGTGTTTGAATAATTGATAACGAAAATTTAGCATTGTGCTTCAAATGTTTTTATTGAAGATCGGAGTACCACAGACATGCTTCGAGATAGCATTGACATGGTCATTAGGTTAGATCAGGCTATGGATACACAAAGGATCCATCAGGAACAACTTTATAGAGTAAGTCTTACAATTTCCTCATGGAAGAATAGCTAACCTTGCTAAAAAGGAAAACTTATAACAATAGGTCCTCCAGCCAGGTGTGTGAGCCATGACATCATCTTACCGGGTCATAAATAGACCAATGTTATAACTCTTGGAAATATGTTCCAACCATCATATCTGACCGAGATTCAGATCTGATTGGTGTCAGGATAACTCAGACTCAGGATGCCTGAGAAGAAAGGTGCAACACAAATTGTCGAAACGACATCGAAGATTCTCGGCAGATGAACTATGGAAGCGAGTTCCGAACAAGGGTTCATCATTAAATCAAGGAGATGTGAGGAGGTGACTGATTGACTCAGCGACAACCCATTGAGATTTCCAAAAGATGGATTTCCACAACTATGTGAACAAGGAGATAACATTAGCTAGATCGAATGACTTAATGATGTATGCTCGAGGAAAACATACACTGTTAAACATTGGTTGAAATGTGCACCCGAAATATGGGCCAGGTAGCACGATCAGTTTTTGAATGATGATTCATTAAGCCATAGACGTAGAATGAAACTATAGACCCATAACTTCAAAGCAATAGGGTTGCTAGAAGTTTAGAATTTACACATCACAGACCATTTGTCGGTATTTCCTTTAGAAACAACACGGGGACCAAGAAAGAATGGTGATGGTGAGCAGTATCACTGTACCAAGAATTCTTAAGAGGTGGAGTAATGCTCACGACATTCTTGACATCAAAGGTGGTAATACTCCACAGTAGAACATAACATAAGTTGGATAGCAGGGAAATCAAGTTATAACACAAAATAAGAACAAGTTTGTGTTGGGGGGGAGGCAAGAATGTTGTCGATGATAACACAATTCATCGGGGGACAAGGATGGTATTTCTCATCCTGAAATTTGACACACAACTTGGAAGAAGTCAAATTGTTGACAACGATCATGACAAATTTGTCAAGAGGTTTTCAAGAAGATGTAATTGATCGACGATGACATCAAGTGAAAGGAATGATGAAAGCGAAAGGTTATTGGAACCACAGTTAGGACACAAACTCGAAATCAAGTTTGCTGTTCAAGGAGAAGTGATATGACGAGGAAGATCGATTGTAAGATTAGCTCACCGTCAAAATTTGTGCTCCGGGAAGAAGGACCCGGTAGCACAGTTAAAATTTAGCACGATAATGATATAGCCAATCAGGCTAGGAATGACGTGATCGAGTACAAACTCGCAAGTAAAGAAGATTACTAAGAGTTGTTTAATCGCGACGCGAACTCGATTCAGTTATCGATGTCCTTGAGTGTTTAATAACTGAGAGCCCGTGAAAAATTGGAATTAGTGAGAATATTAGTTGATGAAGAACTCACAAGAAGTTATGTAGTTCCGTAGTATTCTCAAGATACTTGAGGGTACTACTCAAGGGAAGATCAGCATAGAAACTGAACTGGAGTGCAGACTTGCAATAGCAGATACTTTAATGTTGTCATGATAGATGATGCAATGGAATGGTTTCCTTCCAGATGTATTGAATATGGTTAGAATGGTTGAAACCATAACTGCAAGGGATCCAATTTACTACACCGGAAGAATCAGTTGAATGTTTAAATATTCTTGCAAGAAGCTTTCGTGATAAGTTCCACATCGTGTCCGTGGGCATGAACACAAACGTTCAAGGTTGACTCCCACTTCTGCAATGCATAACCTTTCATTCACTTCTCGTTTACGAAGAAGTTGTAGTGCTGAAATTTTATCTGGCGAAGCACCAGAAGAGTATGACTCGTGAAAACTTTCGGGTTCAGACGGATTAGAGAAGGCTTCAACCTATAGGGGCATCTTGGGAACATATACCGCAAACTTCAGGAGTAAATAACACAAGCTCGAAAGGAGAGCATTGTTGACAAAGCATAGGATACAATTTACCAAAGGCATTATGTATCCGAGAAAAGACTCACAAAGTTATTGAATATGAAGGACATCGTCGGATAAAATCCAACAAGGTTCTGATGGTCCATAAGGGATCTGGTGTGAGCATCGGTACTCAACCAGAAGAAAAAGCATGTAAGGAGATCAGATGATAGAAACAACTGACTACTTCAGAGCTCATTTGCAAAAGAATTATGAATTCCAATACAAGGGATCAGAAGCAATGCTCTGATTAGGGATGGATAAGCTGAATAGCCTTAGGGGTACAAACGACGATGATTTGATTGGTCGAGATCCAGCTCATGTTAAAAATGATGTCTGAGCCAGAAGGATGAATTCTAGGATCTGATTGAGGATTGCGAGCATTCGCAACATATTGAAACAATGGACTCAAAAAGATAATGACAAAGGGTGCTAATAAGATTTCGAGACTTACGGGATTAATCATAATGCTAGTAAGCAAGAATTTCAAGAGCAATAGGCTCCTGAGGATTTTTGGAAGATCGAATAGTATTTTGAAGACTATTGTGAAATACATGAATCAACTGGGGATGAGTCGATACTCGGTAGGTGCGAGTAATTATCCGTATGGGTATTTCTGCGGCAAGGAACTACAAGGCCGTGGTACAAGGGATTCTTAAAAATCCGGAGAGCAATTCGATGTATCTGGTAATAACAAGAGAAACTCAGAGTAATTGTATGAACAACAAGTGCATGTTGTTATCCATATGGATATATCGGTAGTAGGGAATTGAAAAGGCAGAGGGCACAAGGGTCTCGGGAATGATCGAAGAGTATCTTCAACATCTTCTGGTGCAGTCGGCGACCATCTGTGATAAAGGGCCCTCCGGGAGAAAGTATTTACGAGAACCTACAGTTAGTCTTTTTAGCAAAATCATTTAACCCGAATAGGAGAGAGATCAGAGTCCCAGAGTATAGACAAGGAGTAAAAGATCCTAATACCACCCAATGGCGACGTGGGCCCGTAAGACACACAGCCATGTTAGTAAAAGTTTTGTAATGTCTAGACTCGACTTCGGCCAAGGAGTGTGGAAAGGGGGACTCCTACAGGCAATCGCCTCTGATACCAACTTGTGACGCCCCCGATTTGACCGTACACTAATTATGCACGCAAATGTGTACGATCAAGATCGGGGACTCACGGGAAGATATCACAACACAACTCTACAACATAAATAAGTCATACAAGCATCATAATACAAGCCAGGGGCCTCGAGGGCTTGGATACAACTGCTTGATCATAGACGAGTCAGCGGAAGCAACAATATCTGAGTACAGACATAAGTTAAACAAGTTTGCCTTAAGAAGGCTAGCACAAAAGCAGCGACGATCGAAAAGGCAAGGCCTCCTGCCTGGGACCTCCTAACTACTCCTGGAAGCCGAACTCCATGTAGAATCATCCTCGGGATCTCTAGCTCCTGGACTCCAGCATCTGGTTGCGACAACTAGGTACAAAAAGGGGAAAAGAGGGAGAAAAACAACCGTGAGTACTCATCCAAAGTACTCGCAAGCAAGGAGCTACACTACATATGCATGGGTATATGTGTAAAGGGCCATATCGGTGGACTGAACTGCAGAATGCCAGAATAAGAGGGGGATAGCTAATCCCGTCGAAGACTACGCTTCTGGCCACCTCCATCTTGCAGCATGTAGAAGAGAGTAGATGGTAAGTTCACCAAGTAGCATCACATAACATAATCCTACCCGGCGATCCCCTCCTCGTCGCCCTGTTAGAGAGCGATCACCGGGTTATATCTGGCACTTGGAAGGGTGTATTTTATTAAGTATCCAGTTCTAGTTGTCATAAGGTCAAGGTACAACTCCGGGTCGTCCTTTTACCGAGGGACACGGCTATTCGAATAGATAAACTTCCCTGCAGGGGTGCACCACATAACCCAACACGCTTGATCCCATTTGGCCGGACACACTTTCCTGGGTCATGCCCGGCCTCGGAAGATCAACACGTCGCAGCCCCACCTAGGCTCAACAGAGAGGTCAGCACGCCAGTCTAAATCCTATGCGCGCAGGGGTCTGGGCCCATCGCCCATTGCACACCTGCATGTTGCGAGGGCAGCCGGAAGCAGACCTAGCCTAGCAGGCGTTCCAGTCCAATCCGGCGCGCGCCGCTCCGTCGCTGACGTCAAAAAGAGCTTTGGCTGATACCACGACGTCGAGTGCCCATAACTGTTCCCGCGTAGCTGGTTAGTGCGTATAGACCAAATGGTTAGACTCAGATGAAATACCAAGAACTCGTTAAGCGTGTTAAGTATCCGCAAACGCCGACCAGGGCCAGGCCCACCTCTCTCGTAGGTGGTCTCAACCTGCGCTGTCGCTCCGCCATAAAGTAACAGTCGGGGGCCGTCAGGAACCCAGGCCCACCTCTACCGGGATGGAGCCACCTGTCCTTTCAGCCCCCTCATCAGAATCACTTGCGGGTACTCAACGAGCCGACCCGACTTCAGTCACCACATGTGTCATGTATATAAAGTATATAGTATATACCCGTGATCACCTCCCGAAGTGATCACGAGCCAGTAGTATAGCAGGGCAGACGGACAAGAGTGTAGGGCCGCTGATGGAACACTAGCATCCTATACTAAGAAGTAGGATAGCAGGTAAGGGTAACAACTGTAGCAACAATGACAGGCTATGCAACAAAATAGGATTAACCGAAATCAGTAATATGCTACATTACTCTAATCTAAGTATTATAGAGAAGAATAGGCGATATCTGGTGATCAAGGGGGGGGGGGATTGCCTGGTTGCTCTGGCAAGGAGGGGGTCGTCGTCGACGTAGTCGATCACAGGGGCAGCATCGGTCTCGGGGTCTACCGGAGAAAAGAGGGGGAAGAAACAGTAAATATAAAGCAAACATAGCATCACAAAGCATAACGTGGTAATACGACGTGTCGGGTGTGACCTAACGCATGTCTACATGAATAGGTGAAGGGGGAAATTCAACCGGGAATGTTTTCCCGGTTCCGGACCTGTGCCAGACAGATGACCGGAGGGGAAAGTTCCATGTTCAGCATACTAGAGGCATGTGACAAATGAACGGACCGCGTATTCGGATTCGTTGGATTTTTCTGAGCAACTTTCATATAGAAAACATTTTCATCCGAGCTACGTATTATTTTATATGATTTTTGAAAGATTTAACAATATGCTGGAATTATTTATATATAATAGAAAAAGGAATATGACGTTAGCATTGCGTGGGGATGACGTCAGCAGTCAACAGACTCGCTGACCAGGGTCAAACCGGGCCTGTGGGTCCAGTGGGAGCCACATGTCAGCCTTTGTTAGTTTAACAGTAATTTAAACTAAACTAACAGCCTAATTAGAGTGGTGGGCCCCATATGTCAGTGAGTGTTTAGGCTAGTATAGTTACTTGTTTTTATAAAAACGTTTATTAAACTAATTATCAGAGTGGGGGCCCACATGTCTGTGACAGAAGCCGGCCCAGTCAGCGTGGACCTCGGTCAACTGGTCAAAGTGGGGCACCTGGGCCCAGCAGTCAGTGGCTGGGGCCTGCCTAGTCAGCAGTTGACTAAAGTCAACAGGGGTCAGCGGGTCCACTGGGGGCCACAGTCAGCGACTGGGGGGGCCTAGGCGGTGCCATGTAGGTGGGGCGCCCGAGAGAGCTCCGGCGAGCCTCTCCCGCGGCGGCTCATCGCCGTAGACGGCCGGAAAAATGCTACCGGGCACGGGGGTAGGTGCGGCTAGGCGCGTTCGATCGGGCGTTCGACGCCGCATCCACCTACGGTGGTGGCGCGGCCCGTAATAGGCTGGAACGACGACGACGAGAGGAGGGGCGGTCGCCGGAGTTCGGCCGCTTTCTGGTTTGGCGATACGGGGCACCAAAACATGCGCGGTTTGCGGCTACAGCTAGCTGGCGATGCGGCGCGTCCGATGGAGCAAGCAGCAGGGGCGGGGATGGCCAGAGTGGCACCGGCGATAAGCCGTGGCGGCGGCGAGCTACGGGCCTCGTTGGGGACGGCGCTACGGTGCGTGCGCGGGTGAAATAAATAGCTAGGCATGGTGTACGCAGTGCGATGAGGCCAATGAGCAGCAGGGCGCGTCCAAATGGTCGCCGGAACGACGCCAGCGATATGCTATGCGGTGGCGAGCTCGGGCAAGTCGAGGACGGCGGCTAAAGGGAGTAAACGGCGACGGAAGCGGGCTAGGAGGGATAAGAGGCTCACATTGAGCCTACAGGTGTGCGAGAGTGAGCTCGGGGGAGGTTCGAGGCGGCGAAACGGGGCGGCGATCGACAGCAGCCGTGCGGGGAAGACAAGCTCGGGGAGGTCGTTGCAGTGGCTCCAAGCTTCAACGGTGAAGCAGAGGTGATGTAGTCGAGGGCGGCGACGGCGTACGACACGGCGAAGTGGCGATTGGGGCACGGTGGCCGCGGGATCGAGCGGAGGGCGGCGACGGGGGCGCTCGGGCAGTGGGGAGAAAGGGCGAGCGTCAGCGAGGGAGAGAGGGGAGGAGGGGGATCTGATGTGGGTTAGGGTTTGGGCGAGAGAGAGAGAGAGCGTCGGGGGCTGATCTTATCCACCCGCGTCGTAGCAGTGCGCGGGGGCGAGTGCCCCGCGGCCATGGAGGCTCGGCCTTCTCCTGTTGCAGGAGGAGGACAAAAGGCTGAGGTAGGTGGGCTGGGCTGGCACTGTTGGCTAGCTGGGCCGGTTGGTCCAGCGTGTGTGTGTGTGGGGGGGTGGTTCCTTTTTCTTCTGTTTTGTTTTGTTTTTTACTCTTTATTTATTCTTTTCTATTTGGGCTAACTGTTTGGGCACCAAATGAGTTTTGTAAAATATGAGAGCTGGCCCACAAATCACAGCACAATATATTCTACCACCAAAAACTAGTTTGGGGTAAATATCATTTCATAATTCTTTTGTATTAATAAAGAGCTTATTAAATAATGTTTTCAGCCACTGTTTGAGGTTGTTTATGTGACTTACCAAATTTCATTAACGTTGTTTACAATTTTATCATAGCCTCTGATTTAACTACTATTTATTGAACATTTTAGTTTTAATATTTGAAAGCTTTTATTGTTTGCTTGATTTTGAATTTTGAATTATAATCGGTTTCGAACTAACACTAGATTAATAACAATAATCATGGTGACGTGGCATCGTTAACAGAAGTTTACTGTAGCTTAATTATCCGGGCGGCACACTCGTCGGGTGAAACGGAAAAGGATCTGCCGTCGAGATTCTGCTGGTACTTATAGTGCAGTAGAAGGTCCAAGTCCACCGGCTAAATCTACAAACACAGTATCACCTGCTCCACCAGCTGCAGCATCCGCTTCAACTGTACCAGCATCTCAACCAGTTACTCGTTCGTTTGCTCCTGAACTGGCCAGTTCCCAAGCCGCCTTCACACCTAACACTACTTTCGAAGCACTGCTGACACAATAGGACTTGGCAAGATCAGATGAACCTCATGAGCATCAACACCAAGACGGTACCTGACCGAGTCAAGTTGCAGTTGCATGCTCCTTTATATGTACTCTCACAGTTTGATGTACACTAACACTTTCCATATTCGTTGTTGAACTAGCACCACGGCGCAAGCAGAAACAGACATCAGGGATAATGCTTGACAGATTAACAAAATCTAAAGGAGGAAGAATGGAGATCCATTTTGAGGCAGGTTTAAAAAGGCCACGTGATGCTACAGAGTCAGCCAAGTTAGTATCAGAGGCAGCCGTTGCCGTTAGGTGTCATGCACGTATCCTCCCAACGTGGATCCAGTACAGGAATGAGAAAGACAATACCCAGTTTAACACCTTCCTTGACCATTTATCCGTAAGTAATGTTATTCATCGCAATTAGTAATATTGTCTTGCTCTGTCCCATACTTTCTAGCTTCCTCCTAATAAGACTCACATTCTTTTTTCAACAGATGAGGTTCAAGTTGGATCCGAAAGATGATGCAACTAAACAAGCATGCACTCATGTTTTTCAGTCTGCTCTGCGACAGTATCGGTACCACCTTAGAAAATCTCACTTTGAAGGCAAGGCTAACAATGAAATCGCCCAAACATCTCTAGTGGAATATATTACGGATGAAGACTGGACAGCCCTCGTTAAACACTGGTATGATCCAAAGTATCAGGTAGGCTATATGT
Source organism: Triticum aestivum (assembly GCF_018294505.1). Lineage (NCBI taxonomy): Eukaryota > Viridiplantae > Streptophyta > Magnoliopsida > Poales > Poaceae > Triticum > Triticum aestivum. The sequence goes on from NC_057802.1 coordinate 519,109,384, forward strand.
ATTTTATCAGACCACATATTGAACTTGTATTTATGTATGTGCCTTACAAGTGTATCTTCTTCTAGGCTAACTGTTTGAAGAACAAAACCAACAGTTCTAAAGTGAAATTCCAACAGACAACAGGATCTCGTAGCTATATTGCACACTGCTAGGCTCTTGTAAATAGCTGCTACTTCCTTCTTTTTTGTGTGCCATATTATCGTATCTATATTGACTTGTTCCAAATACAGAGGAAAGCCCGTGCGGACCAAAAAGAACCTGAACTGAATGCAATGCAAATCTTCAAGGTTTGCCACACCAGCAAGATGAAGGGCATGAGCACACCAGTTCAAGCCGCTGTTGTAAGTCCTTACTCCTCCTGCCTTAACTGATTGGTACTGTGATGTGTTCATTTAACTACTTGGTTTGCAGCCAATGTCAGTTACTATGTTCACTTTTATTCACAGTTGTCTTAACGTATCATTTCACCTTACATGGTTGAAAAGATATGAAGGATATTCTTTTGGTCTTGATCTGTAATCTAGTTGTTATGTTCACGTGCGCACACAATGATAAAATAGCATGTTTGTTTTATATCTGTTTGCCCATGATATGAATGATGTCATACTATGTTCATCCTACTTTAAACCATGTCTCTTTATCCTTAGATGTCAACGAATGTGAGGAAATAGACAATACAGTAGGCATGCTACATATGTTCCGAAAGTGATTTTATTATGTAGTTGGCACTACAATACATGCTAATGTATTACAGTAGTTCACCAAAATAAGTTATGTATAAACGTTTAATCTACTTTGTTTGTTTTTGTCTCATTAGTAACTTATCTGGTACACTAATCTACAAGTTCAAACTTTCAGGAAGCTATGGAACAAATGATTGAACAGCAACAACCACCTGAAGGTGACGAGGCTACTACAGGCACAATGTCACCTCTTGCTGCAGTGCGTCAGTATCTCTCCACTAACAGTGCAAAAAGCACCTTCCTGCGTAATTCTGGGTTGGTTGTCAAGGTAACCTCGTCCAAATCGCCTACTGAACAAAATCTTCCGGCTAGACAGAGTGATATATCTGTGCTCCAGACACAAGTCCAATCCCTAATGGACATTGTTTCGGAAACAAGAATAGTGGTTGCGAAATGTCGTCAAGATATGAATGGTTTTGAAACCAGACTATCAGACATTCGCTTCGTTGTTCAAGAGCAATGGTGGAAAAAAGGTGGAGATCGTGCTGCTCCATCAGATTCTATAGCCTGAAACATTAGCACTCAGGTCAAATGATCTGTGCTTCTATACATCTGATGGTGCTTTTATCTGGAAGGACTGTAAACTTTATGCCAACAGGCCTTTTGTTGTATGGTTGGAATTTATTTTGTTGTGATACAACATTTATGATGCTGCCTCAGGCTGCAGTAACTACGACGCTATTTTTGTATAGTGTAGGTTTATCTTAGTAATGTATTCGGCCGAAAGCTTCGTAGGAGCCCAACATGCCAACATTCGTCGGGCCCATTCCAATTGGGCTAAAAACGATTATGGGCCGAAATTGGCATGTAGCCCACTAAAAATATCTGGGCCTAAATCAGCATAAGCTTTCATATTTTTCTGGTAGGCCTGTGCCCATAGTGGGCCTTTAACAGGCCTAAACATAATTTGGGCCCTCAGTAAAAATAGGCCGTTTACAGGTGTAAATATCTCGAGCCCATAAAAACATGGGCCTTTAATAGACCGAAAGTGAGATTGGGCCCTGATTGTGCCAAATAACCCACTGGACTTAGCAGGCCGAAATGGTGGCCCATTTACGATGCGGATCTTTGATAGGCCGAAATTCGGACGGGCCGTAAATGTGCCGACCTAATACACGGGCCTTTAACAGGCCGGAACTTCGGTCGGGCTAGATTATCGTCAATTTTATATGGGCCGTTAATGGGCCCGATATGACGTTGGGCCACATATGGCCCATGGTTTATGTCCGGCATTAATAGGCCGAAAATGACAACAGGCCGAAAGTGGCCCAAAGCTATAGTGGGCCTCTAACAGGCCGAATGTTAGACATGGCCGAATATGACCCAAAACCTTCACGGTCGTTTATGGGCCGAAAGTTTTGATGGCCTGTAAATGGGCCTAAATGAAGTCGGACCTTTAACAGGCCGGAAATACATCGGGCCGTAATTCGGCCCAATTACTTAGCGGACTATTAACGGGCCAGAAGTGACCATGGGCCGCGTTGATGACAAGTTTAGGACAGGCCATTGACGGGCCGATCTGACAGAGAATGTTGGGCCTTTAGCTGGGCCGGCCCATTATGGTCTGCAGAATTTTGTGGGCCTTTAGCTAGGCCGGTCCATTGTGGTCCTCAAAGTCTTGTGGGTCTTTAGCTGGGCCAGCCCATTATGGTCTGCAAAATCGTGTGGGCCTTTAGCTGGGCCGGCCCATTATGGTCCGCTAAATTTTGTGGGCCTTTAGCTGGGCCGGCCCATTATGGTCCGCTAAATCTAATGGGCCTTCGGTTGGGCCGACCCATTTAAACTTTGTGGGCCACTTTTGGGCAGGTCCACGTGTCAACATATCATAGGCCCATCTCGACCGTTGGATGAGTGACACCTGTGCCAACGCGGAGCTGACGCGTGGATCCGTCAGCCAATGGGAATTTTACATGTGGAAAATCGGCATTGGTCGTGGCTGTTAACGGGTTATCGGATCCAAAATCCGACCCGATAGCTTAACGGCGTTCCGTTACGGTGGATGCCACATGTCGGTCACCCTTGACGAAAGCACTTCTGTGACGCACGATTTATCGTCATGGAAGTGGACACTTCCGTGATGATAATTTTTGCAATGTCATGGAACACTTCTACGACAGCACAGGTATGACTATCTTGATTCTGTCATAAATTTGTCATGGATGTACATGCATGACAGAAAACGCGACCTACTGTGACAAACACGTATCATCACGGAAGTGTATTTTTTTGTAGTGCATGCGGCTTCCAGATCACTCGTGGCCAAAGCTTTTCGCCACGGTTTCTTCTGGCCGACTGCCTTGCAGGATGCCAAGGATCTAGTCAAGCATTGCAAAGGGTGTCAGAAGTTCAGCTCGCAGCAACATCTACCGGCTTCTGCACTCAAGACCACTCCCCTAGCATGGCCCTTTGCCGTCTGGGGCTTGGATATGGTGGGACCATTCAAGACAGCACGCGGCGGCATGACCCATTTGCTTGTCGCCGTGGACAAGTTCACCTAGTGGATTGAAGCAAAACCGATCAAGAAGTTGAATCGGCCGACTGCCGTGAATTTCACCGCAGACATCACCACTCGGTACGAAGTATCGCACAGCATCATCACTGATAATGGCACAAATTTTGCCAAAGGAGCCTTGGCCCCTTTCTGCGCGACGCAGGGCATCCGATTGGACCTAGCGTCCGTTGCCCATCCGCAGTCAAACGGCCAAGTTGAGCGAGCAAACGGCCTCATCCTCTCCAGCATTAAGCCCTGACTGGTCGAGCCTTTGGAGCGGTCGGCCGGCTGCTGGATCGATGAGCTGCTGGCCATCCTTTGGAGCCCCCACACCACTCCGAACAAGTCAACCGGCTTCACCCCATTCGTCCTCGTGTACGGTGCCGAGGCCATCATCCCAACTGACATTGAGTTTGACTCACCTCGCGTCACCATGTACACTGAGGCGGAAGCGAAGGAAGCGCGAGAAGACAGTGTCGATCTGCTGGAGGAGGGCCGGCTGTTTGCACTCAGCCGGTCCGCCATCTACCAACAGAGTCTGCGCCGCTACCACAATCGGAAGGTCAAGCCAAGATCCTTCCAGGAGGTAGACCTTGTGCTCCGGCTGATCCAGCGAATAGCCGGCCAGCACAAGCTCTCGGCCCCTTGGGAAGGCCCCTTTATGATCAGCAAGGCTTTGGGGAACGACTCCTACTACCTCATTGACGTGCAGAAGCCCAGAGCACGCAAGAGAGACGACTCGGGCAAGGAGTCGGAGGGCCCATGGAATGCAAACCCCCTCCGAAGATTTTACAGTTGATTCAGTATGTACCACGCTACCTTTTGTATTAAAGCACTAAGACATCGGGGCCCTCGAGAAGCACTCGAGGGCTACCCCCTTTATCTATATGATAAGTTCTATGCCTATGAATGTGTTATTTCACCATTCTGCCTTGCACCGGGTTCGATCAGTCGGCCCGGGGGCTTGCCGCCTCGCACTATGCCAATGTTACCTGCAGTCGGACAAGTAGTGTGCCGGCACCTGAGCCCTCTCTTACCACAAGCTGCAGCTCGCAGAGCGGCTGTCCGGCCGGCAAGAGATAAAGGCAGGAAACGGTGTCCACACGAAAAATGGCTGAGGACTAAAACATTTTGCGTGGCCCGAGTCGGCTCCTCCCTCACCGATCGGCTGCTGAGCAGCCGGCCGTCCGATTTCTAACTTAAATTGCAACATTCTACCAAATGGCTGAAGTACTTGTCCTTCTCAAACGGCCAAGTACTTGACCCAGTCACAGACCGCAGAGCGGCTGTCCGCTGGCAAGACGGCAACCAAGGGAAGGCGGCAAAGGAAAAAAAGCTAAAGAAGTAGAAAAGCAAGACAAGTCAGAAATCGACAAAAGATTACTTTTTACAGCAAAAGGCCCTTGGCCAGCATTCAACAAAGTTTGAATACACCCCCAGCGGGTGGAATTGCAAAAACTTAACAAATTTTGTTCGAGAATTACAAAACAGGGAAAAGAAAGATAACTTGGCCAGCTAGGCCAAAGGAGCAACAGCCGGATCGGAGAGGCCGGCGGAGGCAGAGGCTTCGGGTGGTGGAGCAGCCGCCTGGTGGGTCTCGGTCTGGTCAGCACTGGCAGCAGTCGGCTCGCCGACATCTCGCCCGTTGGTCGAGACCTGGTTGGGCTGAGGCCGGCCGTCATCTTCACCACCCGTCGCGTCACCTTCGCCGCCCTCGTCCTCATCCTCCTCCTCTTCGCCTTCATCGCTGGAGGCGATCTCCTCCACCGAGTCTTCGCCGCCTTCTGGGTTCAGCCCGAACCAGTTGGGCGGCACTTCGACGCCCGCTTCGTCCAGCTCAGGGAGGAAGACGCTGGTGTCCGTATACTCGGCGATCGCCGCGGCGCGATGACGGAGTTGAGGCGCCACCGCCTCCAGCTCCGTGCCGGCTTCGGCATGAAGGGTGACGAGCTGGTCCATATTCAGCCCAGGGTACCACCCCTTGACAAACTCCAAAGCTCAACGCGCACCCGCCCGAGCGGAGGAGCCCTTCCACGCCTCGATGCGGCCGATGGCCACCTCCAACCAGTCGGAGGTCCGACTGACGGTGCGCAGAATAGGAGTGCCCGGCCAAAGGGCGGAGACCACTTGAGCTCTAGCACGCTGAAGACAGCAGAGAGCCCGATGCGCTGGCTGAAGACGAGCCTCGATGGCGACCATCTCCTCGGCATGAGTTCAAGGGGCGTTGGGCGCAACCGCCACGCTAGCCTGCCTCCGCTCGTCGCGGTGGGCCTCGACGACCTGGTTGGCGGCGACGGAGTAGCCGGGGAAACACTCTGCTCAGGAAAAGAAGAAAGAAATGAGAAGGCGGAGGCAGGCATGCAGGACAAGTCAGCAGGCAGAACAAGGAAAGAACAATGTACCGTCAAGCAGATCCTTGACCTCGACGTAGCCGGCCTCCAGGGCTTTCTGCGTGTCAGCCAAGTTCGAGCGCTGACTCTCGAACTTGGCCTGAAGAGCCACCTCCGTGTCCTTGAGCTTCTGCAGCTCCGCCTTGTGGGTGTCCGCCTGGTCAGCCAGCTGCTTGGCCAGGCGGTCACGCTCCTGCTCCGCCTTGAGGCACGCCGCCTCCTTGGCGCGCAGCACGGTTTGAGCTTCGCACGAGTCGCTGCTGCAAGGTGGCATTATCGCCTACGAAGGCAAAGAAGAAAAAACAATCAATGATCAACAAAGACAAGCAAACGCCGGAAAGATCCGGCCCGACTGCTCAGCAGTCGACCCGAATCTCGGGGACTACACCCCGTGGGTGCGCTGACGCGCCCCCGCGATGGATTGAACAATTCAACAAAGAAGCAAGAAAAGGTGGTTGCCGGAAGATCCGGCCCAATTGCTCGGCAGTTGGCCAGAATCTCGGGGACTACACCCAGCAGGTGCGCTGTCGCGCCCCCGCGAGAAACAAGAGGATGGAGTGCTTACTCCGGCTCTCAACTAGGTCCGCGGTCCACTCGTCCAGCTCCTTGATCTGGGCGTTGAAGGTGGCTGCACAGACGTTGTGGTAGTCCTACAATGAAGCAACAGAAAGAAAGAGGAGTCAGAACTCAGAGCCCACTGAGAAGTTCCCGCCCGACTGCTCAGCACTCGGACCAGAACTCGGGTCTCCATCCAGCGGGTGCGCTGGCGTGCCCCCGCCAAAGATTCCAAAAATCAAAGACAAGAAGCAAGTTACATACCCGAACGGTGGCCCGCGTCTTCACAAACGCCTTCATACATTGCTAGAGGGCGGCGGCTTCGGCCCTGAAGTCGGCCTGGACGTCCTGCGCCGCCTTGATCGGGGTGCCCGTCCCGCCACCGTGCAACCACTCCGTCGGCGCGGAGCTGGTGGCTTCGGCGTCGGGAACCGACAAGCTCGAGGCTCCAATCTCTTGGGGCCGCGGCGCTGAGGTCGCCTTTGTTGCGCGCCGGCGTGTCGGGTTCTGAACGACGGAAGTCGCCCCCACCACCAGCTCGCCACCGCGTTGAGACACTGGCGGCGCGTTGGGCCGACTCTCTTGGGCCTCGGCAGCCAGCGTCTGGTGGGGCGCCTGCGGCCTTGGGACGATGGCGTCTCCCCCCTCCCTCTCCATGGCCGGCTGGTCGATGTCGGCCCCTCCAGTCGGCGCCAAGACCTCCGTCACTGGCGGCATGGAGCGCAGCAGAATGATCAGCAGTGGGGCCTGGCCATCTGTGGCCGCCCCCACTTGCGCCCCGACGGCTGCGTCCGCCTGGGTCTGGGCCGCCTTCTCTGCCTGGGCCTTTGCTGAGGCATCGGCCAGGGCCCTGGCCGCCGTGTCCGCCTCCTCCTGCGCTGCCCTGGCAGCGTCCGCCTTCGCTTGATCCGCCCTTTCCTTCTCCTCGCGCGCTTCCCGCGCGTTCCGCTCCGTCGCTGCCTAGAGCTCGGCGCGCGGGTCCACATGGCGGGTGTTGGTAGAGCCCACCGGCCCTCCGATGATGGAGGCGGAGGTCGACCGCTCAAGAGAGAGCGGTGCCCTGATTCGCACGAGTTGAAGTAAATTCAGTAGAAGTTTACAAAAAAACAAGAGAAGGCATGAAGAGGAGTAAGCACTCACGCATGCACCATCGGCGGCTGCTTCGTGGCCCTCGGTAACCGGACGGCCTTCGCGGCGGCCTCCTCTCGTCTCGTTGCCGCAGCCGAGCCCTTTGGCTTCTTCGGCCGGGCGCCATGCAGCTGCGTGCCAGCTCGGCGATTCGGTGCGCCGCCTGGTGCGGATGGCGCCGCTGAGGAGCTCACCCTCGCCCTGTTGCCGGCCGGCTAGTGGCGCCGCCCGACCTCCTCTGCGTCGTCATCCGACCACGCCTCGATGCTGCCACCTCCACCGGAGCCGCCTGCACCGTCGCCACCACCCGTGGCGTCGTCTTCCAAGGCGGCTCCCCCAAGTCGGGGTCATCCGCGTCATTACCGCCTGGTCCGGTAGGAAGACCTGGCCGTGCGCCAGAGCGTCGGCCGGCTGCTCGGTCGGAAGGAGCTGTGATGTATCCGACTGTTCAGTCGGCAAGCCAGGACTCGGCAGAAGAAATAAAGATCAAAAAAGAGAGAAGAATCGGGAACTTACGACATGAGGCGGATTAGCGCGGGAGTACGGCGGCTTGCCGAACCGCCAGTCCGCCGAGAGCTTGAGGTTCGCGATCTCATTCACCATGTGGGCCACTTCCGCGAGCGGCATCTCTCGAGTGGACATCCGACATGGGTCCCGGTGACCACTCATCTGACAAATCATGTGAGGCCGGCCCTGGAGGGGGAGAACCCGACGCGTCACAAAAGCCGTCAGAAAGTCGGCCGCCTGGAGGCCCTCCAGGTCCGTCATGTCCTCAAGCCTGGCGACAGTGGTAGCGCCGGTGACTGACAGGTGCTTCGTCTTGTACGTCCAGCTGGAGCACGGTTCAGCCAGTGGCCGGCTTCGTAGGGCGGCAATTCTAGGAAGTCCACCGCTGGGTCAACGTTCTTCACATAGAAGTACGATTTCTGTCACAGCTTGACAGACTGGATCAGAGTGATGGGTGGAAAGCGGTTGCCGGCTCCTGGGCGCCGCACCGCGATGAAGGCGCCGCACTCAGCCAGCTCGTCCTTGACGGCGACGCCGAGCTTGGTGTAGAAACACTTCCCCCACAGTTCGAGTGTGGGGAGAATGCGGAGGTAGCCTTCGCACATCGTGACCAAGGACGACAGCAGTACCACCGTGTTGGGCGGGAGGTGGTGCAGCTGGAGGTTGTAGAACTCGAGGAAGGAGCAAAGAAAACTGCTGACCGGCAAGCCAAAGCCGTAGAGGAAATGCGTCCGGAACACGACGCGCTCTCTGTCTCTCGGCACCGGCGTGATTTCTTTCACCGGCGGGATGCGCGCCTCGACATAGCCCGCGCCGGGTAGCCGGCTCGTGTCGCGCAAGAAGTCAAGGTGGTCCTGCTGGACGTTGGAACCGTCCCAGGCACCGGAGTTCGCCTTGTCGCGCGCCATGGGTGTTGAAGGCTCTATGGAGGCGCGACACGGTGGAGGAGGAGCGGATCCGCGGCGGAACAGCAGCGCCGCGGGGGAGAAAGACTTGGCTATGGAAAGCTGCGACGGCACTCCGGCGAGATTGCGGAGGTGCGGTGGCAACAGACAGAAAGAAGAAGAAGAGCAAGGAGAAGGAGGAGGTTGGCGCGCGTGCTAATGTCGCCCCCTTCCCCCTATTTGTAGCCCCAGGCTGCGGAGCTGAGGGGGCGGAGCATGGAGTTCGTGGGATTAACTGCGCCCACCACCCCACGTCCCTGCAATAACCGCGCAGTAAAAGGCGTGGGGTAAATGCGCCCCAGACGCCTAACCGTCTGCCTCGGCCGCAGGGGATCCGCACGCGAGCCGAGGCGGGCCTTGGCCTGCGGCCACGTCCCATCACGCGCGTGGGCTGGCAGGACCCCTGGCCTGCTGGCGCCACATGGTGCGCGAATAGCTGCCGGCTGGCCTAGGGCTAGGCTAGCGCGCCGCTCGGTTCCCGCCTCGACATTTCAAAAACCTCCAGGCAGCCGCCTAGTCGTGTCCGACTCCTCGCAACCGGCGCTCCGGAAGGCGGATGAAGCAAGATCAACAGAATACTCATGGTAGGAGCTGTTGCGGCCCCACGTCACGTTCAGCCGGGGCGCCCCACCAGCTTCGGGGACTACTGTCGGATTAATTAGCCACGGGTAGCCTTATCAGCTTCCCATGGCGTTTCAAGACATCGGGGCCGACTGCGCCCCTCAAGAATCCAAGACCAAAGCGCCGCCTTATCGCCGCCGGCTGGTCCAGGCGGCCGACTTCTAGAAGGCGGCATGGCCCAGAAGGCGGCCTCTAGATGAGCCGACTCCTGGCACAGGCGGCCTCTGGAGAGGTCGGCTCCCAGCAGGCGGCCCCAAGCACAATCAGAGTCTGACCCTCATAAATACGACGAGATGGGGCGTGGCTACAGCACGCCACGCCGCCCCTAGCCTCGGGCATAGCAAGGCCACAATGCACCGTACCAAGCGGGCTCCTCCGTTCGGCGCATCACTATTGCCACGCTGACCCTGATGTCACCCTTGTCAGAGGGGGCTGTGCCCCCACGACGGGCTGTTGGTACGGCCCGTAGACGGCGGGCCCCACTTGATAATGAGAAGACCAGAAGGTGGCCGTCCCCGACCAGTCAGATTAGCAGAAGCCGACAGACGACCAGGCGGCCCTCCCCCTCCTAGGGACCCGTGCGCCATTAACCAGATGATACGGGGAATGGCTATAGTGAACGCCCGCCAGACGGCGGCACTGTAGCCATGCCTCCCCCAACAAAGCACGCATCATTAGCCGCATCGCTACAGTATCAGGCAGCCGGCAGGACCCGCAGGCGGTGGGTACGGCCTGTCGGCCAAGTACCAGACAGCTGGTGGGACCCACCAGGCGGCGGGCCCCACCGGCCAACGGAGAAGCCGGCGACCAGAGACACTGACGGTTCGGGCCTACACCCGGCCGGATCACCATTGTACCCCTGGGGGGTAGGCCTATATAAAACCCCCAGGGCACCCATGCAAAGGATTCAGCCTCTTGTTCACCCACATACCCATATAGAGAGAGGAAGTTAGGGCTAGACTTGCTCTCCTCCCCCCTCAAGAGAAACAACTCAAGGAGCAAGCTTGTAGCCACCATTGTTGCTTGAGTGATCATGCGGAGACCCCGCAAAGCAGGACTAGCGGTGTTATCTCCATGGAGAGCCCCGAACCTGGGTTAGATTCGCCAGCGTGCATGTCTTCGCCTCATCCCGCTTCCTGGCACCGGCGATGTATTACTAGCCCCCATCATGATAAGCCATCCTTTGGCATATGTCGCACCAAACCCCCGACATCTGGGTGCGCCCTGGTGGGTTGTGTTCCCCTCGGAGCCCCCCTCTGGTACTTCTTTGGCCCATCAGGTGTCTTCTAGTCTAGAAATTTTTTCCAAAAAGTTTTGCTACGTTTGGACTCCGTTTGGTACTGATATTCTGCAAAGTAAAAAATAGCAAAAAAGCTGCAACTGGCAATGGGCACTATGTCAATAGGTTAGTCCCAAAAAATGATATAAAGTTGCTATAAAATGATTGTAGAACATCCAAGAATGATAATATAACAGCATGGAACAATAAATAAATTATAGATACGTTGGAGACGTATCAGCATCCCCAAGCTTAATTCATGCTCGTGCTCGAGTAGGTAAATGATAAAAACATAATTTTTGATGTGGAATGTTGCCTAACATGTTCATCACATATTCTTTTCTTTTGTAGCATGGACATTTGGACTTTTATATGGTTCAAAGCAATAGTCTAGTTTTGACATGAAGATTTCAATACTCAAGCATATCAACAAGCAACCATGTCTTTCAAAATATAACCACTAAAGAAAGTTATCACTAGCCCATCATGCTCAATCATTGATCCATTCATGAAACACACTAACATATTAGCTACATCCAATGCTCAAGTACGATCATAATGCCCCTTAGTTGGTGCTTTATAAGAGAAGACGGAGACTCAAATAAAAAAATGCATAAAGTAAATAGATAGGCCCTTCCAAAGAGGGAAGTAGGGATTTGTAGAGGTGCCAGAGCTCAAAGCTTAAATTGAGATATTTTTTTCGAAAGGCATACTTTTCCCGTTAACGAAACCAACCAAGTAATTCCCAACACTTTCCATGCTAGATATATCATAGGCGGTTCCCAAACAGAAAATAAAGTTTATTTTTCCACCATTATTTCACAATCCATGGCTAGCCGTATCCATGGGTGCCTTCCATACCAACACTTTCCAAGGAATTTATTATTTGACAACAAAAAGTAAATTTCTGTTTTAGTTCGGGACTGGGCATCCCTATTATCGCCGTACTATTGTGCAATGACAAGTGAATAAATACTCATCTTGAGAATAACACATCTAGCATGGAAAATATTGGCCACCCCCTACCGCTTCATGGAAAATTTATTTTGAAAATTAGAGATGGCACATACAAATTTGCTTAGAACAACATGTAAATACCGCATATAGGTAGGTATGGTGGATTCATATGGCAAAACTGTGTTTAAAGATTTTGCATGCACAAGTAGTATTTGTACTTAGTACAAGTGGAGGCTAGCAAATAGATTGAGAAGCAACCAACCAAGAAACAAAAAATCACATAAGCGAGCATTAAGCATAACTAACACCGAATAATGCACCATAAGTAGGATATAATTTCATTGCATAACTATTGACTTTCGTGCTTGCATAGGGAATCACAAACCTTAACACCAATATTCTTACTAAAGCATAATTACTCACCAACATGACTCACATATCACTATCATCATATCTCAAAACTATTACAAAGAATCAAGTTTATTTTGTCCAATGATCTTCATGAAAGTTTTTATTATACCCCCCTTGAATATCTATCACTTTGGGACTAGTTTCATATATTGCAATTGCTTTTGACAAGCTCAAATCAATTTAAGTGAAGAACGTGAGCATAATTTTTTTTCGTTTCTCAAAATAATATAAGTGAAGCATGAGAGAATTTCTTCAAAAATTACTAACTCTCAAATAAATCTAAGTGAAGCATGAGAGCATTTCTTCAAAAATATTAAACCACACCATGCTCAAAAAGATATAAGTGAGGCACTAGAGCAATTCCATAGCTCAAAAAATTTAAGTGAAGCATATAGAGCAATTCTAACAAATCATAGCATAATTTTGGCTCCCTCAAATAGGTGTGTCCTGCAAGGATACTTGTGACAAACTAAAAAGCAAAACAATCAGAGACTCATAAAAGACAAGACGCTCCAAGCAAAACTCATGATATGCGACGAATAAAAATATAGCCCCAAGTAAAATACCGATGGTCGTTAGAAGAAAGAGGGGATGCCTTCCGGGGCATGCCCAAGCTTAGTTGCTTGGTTCTCTGTGAATAATAACTTGGGGTGCCGTGGGGATACCCAAGCTTAGGCTCTTTTCACTCCTTATTCCTTCATCCATCTTGATCTCACCCAAAACTTGAAAACTCCAATCACACAGTACTTAACAAAACTTTGGTGAGATTCGTTAGTATAACAAAGCAAATCACCACTCTAAGTACTATTGCAAACCCATTCATATTTTATTTTTGCATTATACCTACTGTATTCCAACTTTACCATGGCTTATACCCTCCAATACTAACCATAGATTCATCAAAATAAGCACACAACGCAAAGAAAACCGAATCTGTCAAAAACAGAACAGTCTGTAGTAATCTGAAAACTTTGTATAATTCTGTAACTCCAAAAATTCTGAAAAATTAGGAAAACGTAGGCAATTTTATATCAATCTTGTGTAAAAAAATCAGGATTTTACCACGCTTATGTGATTTTGCAAAATTCTTCTACTGGCGCACAAAGTTTCTGTTTTTCAACAAGACCAAATGAACTATCACTCAACATGACCCCAAAGGCTTTACTTGGCACAGACACTACTTAAAACAAAAAAACACAATCATAACAGTAGCATAATTGTGCAAACACTCAAGAACGGAAATAAAAAGGAAAAAACTATTGTATGCACTGGGTTGCCTCCGAACAAGCTCTTTCTTTATAGCCGTTAAGATAGGCTTAAGATTTCAAAGATGCTCACACGAAAGATAAGAATGAAACACAAACAGAGCATCATGAAACATATGACAAACACATTTAAGTCTAACACACTTCCTATGCATAGGAATTTTATAAGCAAACAAATTATCAAGACAAGAAACATCTAACATATGCAAAGAAGAGGAATAAAACATTGACGATCTCAACATCACGAGAGGTAATTTAGTAACATGAAAATTTCTACAACCATATTTTCCTCTCTCATAATAATTACATGTATTATCATAATCAAATTGAAAGCACAAGTGCTCCCTGGGTGATTTTGGTAATTAATGTCAACATATCTCTTGTTGGACTAATACTTTTGTCTAGTACATTTTAGATGAGTTCAACAGTGGAGTTGCATGGACAAGAGGATGTGGAACCCCTTCAAAATGCTAAGGACAGAAGATTGGCAAAAACTCAAAAGCTAAAGACTCTACATTTTCAGTTTAGTGATCCCAGATCACATTGAGTCCATAGGAAAGCCAATACTATTAAAAGCGGATGAGGTGTTGCTTAATGGCGTGCTTGCAAAAAATGCTTAGTGATATGCTCCAAAAGCCCTCAACCACCTTATCATATCCACATATGTCCCAAACCAAAAGTCAAACTCGGCCCCACCAATTTGATCTATCCGGCGCCACCGAGTTCATTTGACATAGCCACTGCCACAAACCCTAATCAGTTCAGTCTCACTGATGGGATCTCGGTCTCACCGACATGGGCTTGCAAACTCTCTGGTGCGTGTTACAATAATTTCGGTCTCACTGAGATATGCAATCGGTCCCACCGAGTTTGCCTGACCAACTCTCTGTTTTTCTTATTACCAAAATAGGTCTCACGGAGTTTGTGTAATCGGTCAAACCGAGTTGAGGTTTTACCCTAACCCTAGCACATCGGTCCCACCGAGTTGATCATATCGGTCCCACCGAAAAGCCTAATGTTCACATTTTGAACTAAATCGGTCTGACCGAGTTTCATGATTCGGTCCCACCGAGTTTGGTAAATTGTGTGTAACGGTTAGATTTTGTGTGGAGGCTATATATACCCCTCCACCCACTCTTCATTCATGGAGAGAGCCATCAGAACATGCCCACACTTCCAGCATTCATTTTCTGAGAGAGAACCACCTACTCATGTGTTGAGACCAAGATATTCCAATCCAACCGTAAGAATCTTGATCTCTAGCCTTCGCCAAGTTGCTTTCCACTCAAATCATCTTTCCACAATATCCAAATCCATGAGAGAGAGTTGAGTGTTGGGGAGACTATCATTTGAAGCACAAGAGCAAGGAGTTCATCATCAACACACCATCTATTACCTTTTGGAGAGTGGTGTCTCCTAGATTGGTTAGGTGTCACTTGGGAACCTCCGTCAAGATTGTGGAGTTGAACCAAGGAGTTTCTAAGGGCAAGGAGATCGCCTACTTCATGAAGATCTACCCAAGTGAGGCAAGTCCTTCGTGGGCGACGGCCATGGTGGGATAGACAAGGTTGCTTCTTCGTGGACCCTTCATGGGTGGAGCCCTCCGTGGACTCGTGCAACCGTTACCCTTTTTGGGTTGAAGTCTCCATCAACGTGGATGTATGATAGCTCCACCTATCGGAACCACGGAAAAAATCTTCGTGTCTCCAATTGTGTTTGCATACTCCAATCCCGTCCCTTTACTTTCTTCCAAATTGCATGCTTTACTTTCCGCTGCTCATATACTCTTGACATGCTTGCTTGAAATGTATTGTCAATGTTTAAAGTTGTGCTAAAACTCCACCTTAACTTGAAGAAATTAAAAACTACTATTTTCTTTGTTGAGGGTCTAATCACCCCCCTCTAGACACCTCTTCTCAATCCTTTCAATTGGTACTAGAGCATTGGTCTCCATTGGCTTGGTTTAATCACCATTGGAGGAAGATGGATGAGTCTACACTGGGGAGTCTTAGACATAGAGTGCCTATACTTGATGGAGAGTTCTTTCATGAGTGGAAAATGAGATGCTTGTGATTTTCAATGAATATCATTTGAACAAGTACATTACTAGCCCTTGTGCACCCCATGTTGATCCTTTGCATCCAACCCTTGATGAGTCTATTGACATGATCCGCAACCTTAGAGCTGTTAATCTTATCCCTAGATGTTTGCCTAGAAACTTGATTAGTTGCTTGCCTACTCTTGATTGTGCCTACACTATATGGAGATTTCTTGAGGAACGATTTCCTATTCCTTGCTAAATCTAGATGTGATTCTTCATAAGTCTATTGCCTTGAGTAAGATAAATTCCAATGATCCTAAGTTTGGTGATTGTCTATTTGAGCTTACTAACCTTATGCATGCCAAAGGAGATGTTGGAATCATTAGCAATATCATCTCCGAAGCCATTAGAATTCATAAAGATGAACATTGTGATGATCGTTTATCTAATGAATCACTCTCTCTAGGAATTGATCCATCACAAGACAATGTTGAACATGGTTACTATGATGAGGATGATGATAGTGACTTTGATCTCGATGAGTCTATGAGACACTTTGGTCTTATGGAAAATCTTCGCGGCTACATGGCTGGAGGAAAGGAATGGGTTCTTGATAGTGGATGTACCGATCACATGACTGGGGACAAGGATATGTTTCGTGAGCTAGCTGAAAACGACGGGCCTCGAAAGTATGTCACTTCTGGTGATAACTCAAAGTGTAAGGTGGTTGGCCTTGGTAAGGTGGCCATCTCCCATGATAGCTCCATACAAAATGTTATGCTCGTTGAATCTCTTGGCTATAATCTACTTTCCGTATCTAGACTTGCCGATTTTGGCTTCAATGTCCTATTCACTGAAGTAGATTGCCAAGTGTTTCGTAGAGATAATCATAATATGGTCTTTACCGGCATACGTCGAGGTGATCTTCACATTGTTGATTTCACTAAAAAGGCTCAACCTAGAACTTGCTTAATTGGTAAATCCTCTAAAGGCTGGTTGTGGCATAGGAGATTAGGTCACGTGGGCATGCGAAATCTTTATCAGCTTATTAAAGGTGATCATATCCTTGGAGTGAAAGATGTTATTTTTGACAAGGATAGATTGTGCAGTGCTTGTCAAGCAGGAAAACAAGTTGGAGGAAGCCACCCCAGGAAGAACATCATGACCACGAGAAGACCACTCGAGCTACTTCATATGGATCTCTTTGGTCCCAATGCCTACAAAACTCTCGGTGGAAACTCATTTGGTTTAGTTACAGTCGATGATTTTTTAAGATGTACATGGGTGTTCTTTCTTGATGATAAATCGCAGGTCCAAAAGATCTTCAAGAACTTCGCTAGGAAGGCCCAAAATCAATTTGAAGTGAAGATCAAGAAGGTTCGCAACGACAATGGAACGGAGTTCAAGAACACAAATGTGGATACCTTTCTTGACGAAGAAGGGATTTCACATGAGCTGTTGGAAGGAAGAACCGAACTCTTATTGAGATGGCGAGAACGATGCTTGATGAGTACAAGACACCAAAACACTTTTGGGCGGAAGCGGTTGAGACAGCTTGTCATGCAATAAATCGCTTGTATCTTCACAAGCTGCTCGGCAAGACAGCCTACGAGCTTCTCACCGGTAATAAAGCCCAAGTTGGATACTTTCGAGTATTCGGCTCAAAGTGCTATATTCTTGATAAGCATCGTCATTCTAAATTTGCTCCTAAATCTCATGAGGGTTCCCTACTTGGTTATGGCTCAAACTCTCACACTTACCGTGTCTACAACAGTTTCACCCGAAAGGTTGAAGAGACGGTAGATGTGAAGTTTGATGAATCTAACGGCTCACAAGTAGAGAAATTGCCAATTGATGTAGGAGACAAAGACCCTTCAGAAGCAATCCAAGACTTGTCTATTGGCAAGATTCGTCCAACAAAGGTGAAGGAGAGTACCTCGTCCGTCCAAGTGGAAGCTTCTACCTCACGACAAGGTGAACCAAGAGTTGACACGGAAGCATCCACAAGTGGGACACACCAAGACGAAGAAAATGAGGAAGTACACCAAGATGAACCTCATGAACCTCCTTCTCCACCACGACAAGAGAACGACAACATCAATAATGAAGAAGGCCAAGAAGAAGAACAAGATGATGAAGAAGATGTTCCACCCCGACCCAAGCAAAAGCTCTCACGAGTTTGAGCAAAAGTCTCAAGAGACCATCCGGTCGAACAAATCTTCAGTGATATCCAAACCGGGAGAATCACTCGCTCTAAAACTCGTTTGGCTAATTTTTGTGAGCATTATTCATTCATCTCTAGCATTGAACCTATGAAGGTTGAAGAAGAATTGGAAGATCCGGATTGGATAAATGCCATGCATGAAGGGCTACACAACTTCGAGAGAAACCAAGTGTGGACATTGGTCGAGAAGCCTGACAACAACCACAACATCATCGGTACCAAATGGGTGTTCGCAACAAGCAAGACGAAGATGGACAAGTCGTTCGCAACAAATCACATCTCGTTGCCCAAGGCTACACTCAAGTCGAAGGTATGGACTATGGTGAGACATATTCCCCCGTTGCTAGACTTGAGTCCATCCGCATCTTACTTGCTTATGCTAATCACCATGATATTACTTTGTACCAAATGGACATTAAAAGTGTTTTTCAAAATGGTGAAATTGAGGAGGAAGTTTATGTTAAACAACCTCCCGGCTTTGTCAATCCTAAGAAACCCGACCATTTTTACAGACTTCACAAAGCTCTTTATGGTCTTAAACAAGCTCCTAGAGCGTGGTATAAATGCTTGACCAAGTTCCTTATTGAAAAAGGCTTTGAGATTGGAAAGATAGATTCTACTATTTTTACTAAAAGGGTTAATGGTGAATTATTTGTGTGCCAAATTTACGTTGATGATATCATATTTGGTTCGACTAACCCTCATTTTAGTGAAAAGTTTGGGAAGCTAATGTCGAAGAAGTTTGAGATGTCTATGATGTGTGAACTCAAGTTCTTTCTTGGTTTTCAAATCAAGCAAACTAAGGAGGGCACCTTTGTTTCTCAAACAAAGTACACCAAGGACTTATTCAAGAAGTTCAACATGCAAGAAAGCAAAGGTATGAAAACACCCATGCCTACTAGTGCACATCTTGACTTGACTAAGGATGGCAAATCGGTTGACCAAAAGGTTTACCGCTCTATGATTGGTTCATTGTTATATCTATGTGCCTCCCGTCCCAATATTATGCTAAGCGTGTGCATGTGTGCACGATATCAAGCGGCCCCCAAAGAATGTCATCTTAAGGCTGTGAAAAGGATGGTGAGATACTTAATCCATACACCAATTTTTGGCATTTGGTATCCTAAGAGGTCCTCTTTTGATCTTGTTTGCTACTATGATTCGCACTATGCCGGTGACAAGGTTGATAGAAAGTCCACTTTGGGTACTCATCAATTTCTTGGGTAGATCTCTTGTGTCTTGATCCTCCAAGAAACAAAACTCGGTATCCTTATCCACTGCCGAAGCAGAATACATTGCCGCCGGTTCATGTTGTGCTCAATTACTTTGGATGACCCAAACTCTTAAAGATTATGGGATCTACATGAAACATGTTCCATTTCTTTGTGACAATGAAAGTGCTATTAAGATTGCTCACAATCCCGTGCAACATTCTCGAACTAAGCATATTGAAGTTCGTCATCATTTCATTCGAGATCATGTTGCTAAAGGTGATATTGATCTTAAGAATGTTCGTACCGATAAGCAATTTGCAGATATATTCACCAAACCGCTTGATGAGAAAGTATTTTGCCGTTTGAGAGGTGAATTGAACATCATTGATGCTTCAAACTTGGAGTAGAAACTCCATTTTGGTACACGCAAGGCATGAGCCTATGACTAATCCTTGATATTTCTCTTATGATGATAATCATATGTCTTGGATATATTTGCACCCTTGCATGCTATCTAACCCTTGTAGGTATTTGGATGAATATAAATCTATGGGATTGCAAATCAGTCACATCTTGAGCAATCTTTACATCACCAAGTCTCTACAATATGGTGGTTGAAGTCAAGGAAGCATGAAACCCTTCAACATATCCTTTGACAAATTCTATATATCAAATTTCATTTGGTATCAGAATCATGATTGTCATTTTGGATACACAAGTGCTCGTCCTTGCAAAACAAACACATGTAGGTAGATGAACTCAAACTACAAGTGGTGCTCCCAACCATTGATGAGCTACATCAACCTTGAGCATCTCACACAAGTTCAACTACATGATCAAGGTCTACACCATCACCCAAGGTATGTTATTCCATCTTAGAGAAGCTTTACCCCAAGTCATAGGTCAAAACAACTCAACAAGATGCGAATACATCAAAATGCTTAAACCAAAAATGGCAACCACATTTTGAGCTTAAACGATGAGTATGACCTACGATCAAGTGTTCTCACTTGACTCCTCAGTCAATATACTCTAACATAGGTGACTTTATTGCTGACCAATTCTAGATGAAGTTCTCTAGTGTTTCTCTGTGATCTTGCATTTGTCTCTTGCATATTAGTTCCCCTTCACTTCATCTAGACCTCTTTATTTTCTCTATTTTGTTCTGCTTCCCTCCATCCAATTCATTGCAAATCCTTCAGCTAATTCCTTGCAAATCTTTGTGAGATCTTATTTGCCTAGTGAGGTGAGATGACAATTGCTCTCTCTGTGTGTTGAATACGGACACACCGGCCTGTCTCTTTCGGTCAAACCGAACCATTTCGGTGCCATCGAAGAAAACAACTCGGTGTTACCGATTACAATGATGAGAAAACAATTTGCCATTTGCATCCTGCATACTTGTTCCAGCTCCACTCAATGATTCTTGTCCTCTACCTGCATCACATTCAATATGCTGCTTTGCTTTGTGACTCAAGGACCAAACCTATTTTCACTCTCACTCCGGAAGATCCCTTCTTGGAAATTGATGTCAAAGGGGGGGAGAGAACTCACATCAAAGCTTAATCACATCAAAGGGAGAGAGAGACCCCAGATGCTTGGATTCAAGAGGAGAGAAGTCACATGTCTTTAAGAGGGGAGAGACATGTGATACGTCCATTTTGCATCATGCTTTTATATCGATATTTATTGCATTATGGGCTGTTATTACACATTATGTCACAATACTTATGCCTATTCTCTCTTATTTTACAAGGTTTACATGAAGAGGGAGAATGCTGGAAGCTGGAATTCTGGGCTGGAAAAGGAGCAAACATTAGAGACCTATTCTGCACAACTCCAAAAGTCCTAAAACTCCACGGAAGTCAGTTTTGGAATATATTAAAAATATTGGGCGAAGAAAGCACCAGAGGGGGGCCACACCCTGTCCATGAGGGTGGGAGGCGTGCCCTACCCCTGGGAGCGCCCCCTGCATCGTGGGCCCCCTGGCAGGCCTCCGGTGCCCCTCTTCTGCTATATGAAGTCTTTTGCCCTGGAAAAAATCATAAGGAAGCTTTTGGGACGTCTTGAGGCGGAACCCGGCGAAACCAATCTAGGGCTCCGGCGGAGCTGTTCTGCCAGGGAAACATCCCTCCGGGAGGGGGAAATCATCACCATCGTCATCACCATCGATCCTCACATCGGGAGGGGTCAATCTCCATCAGCATCTTCACCAGCACCATCTCCTCTCAAACCCTAGTTCATCTCTTGTATCAGATCTTTGTCTCAAAACCTCAGATTGGTACCTGTGGGTTGCTAGTAGTGTTAATTACTCCTTGTAGTTGATGCTAGTTGGTTTATTTGGAGGAAGATTATATGTTCAGGTCCTTCATGCATATTAATACCCCTCTGATTATGAACATGAATATGATTTGTGAGTAGTTATGTTTGTTCCCGAGGACATGGGAGAAGTCTTGCTATAAGTATTCATGTGAATTTGGTATTCATTCGATATTTTGATCAGATGTATGTTGTCTTTCCTCTAGTGGTGTTATGTGAACATCGACTACATGACACTTCACCATTATTTGGGCCTAGGGGAAGGCATTGGGAAGTAATAAGTAGATGATGGGTTGCTAGAGTAACAGAAGCTTAAACCCTAGTTTATGCGTTGCTTCGTAAGGGGCTGATTTGGATCGACATGTTTCATGCTATGGTTAGGTTTACCTTAATACTTCTTTTGTAGTTGCGGATGCTTGCAAGAGGGGTTAATCATAAGTGGGATGCTTGTCCAAGGAAGGGTAGTACCAAAGCACCGGTCCACCCACATATCAAATTATCAAAGTAACGAACGCGGATCATATGAGCGTGATGAAAACTAGCTTGACGATAATTCCCATGTGTCCTCGAGAGCGTTTTCCTTTATATAAAAGTTTTTCCAGGCTTGTCCTTTGCTACAAAAAGGATTGGGCCACCTTGCTGCACCTTGTTTACTTTTGTTAAATATTACCCGTTACAAATTACCTTATCAGAAAACTATCTGTTACCGATAATTTCAGTGCTTGCAGAGAATACCTTACTGAAAACCGCTTGTTATTTCCTTCTGCTCCTCGTTGGGTTCGACACTCTTACTTATCGAAAGGACTACAATAGATCCCCTATACTTGTGGGTCATCAAGACTCTTCTCTGGCGCCGTTGCGGGGGAGTGAAGCGCCTTTGGTAAGTGGAATTTGGTAAGGAAAAATTTATATAGTGTGCTGAAATTTACTGTCACTTGTTACTATGGAAAGTAATCCTTTGAGGGGCTTGTTCGGGGTATCTTCACCCTGACCAGTAGAGGAAAGAGTTGCTCCTCAACCTACTGAACCTACTGAAAATGTTTACTTTAAAATTCCTTCAGGTATGATAGAGAAACCGCTAGCTAATACTTTTACAGGAGATGCAACATTGCATCCTGATTTGCACCTAATCTATGTGGATGAAGTTTGTGGATTATTTAAGCTTGCAGGTATGCCCGAGGATGTTATCAAGAAGAAGGTCTTCCCTTTATCTTTGAAGGGAAAGGCATTGACATGGTTTAGGCTATGCGATGATATTGGATCATGGAACTACAATAGATTGAAATGGGAATTTCATCAGAAGTTTTATCCTATGCATCTGGTTCATCGTGATCATAATTATATATATAATTTTTGGCCTCGCGAAGGAGAAAGCATCGCTCAAGCTTGGGGGAGGCTTAAGTCAATGTTATATTCATGCCCCAATCATGAGCTCTCAAGAGAAATTATTAATCAAAAAATTTATGCTCGGCTTTCTCTCAATAATCGCTCCATGCTCGATACTTCTTGTACTAGTTCTTCTATGATGAAGACTATTGAATTCAGATGGGATTATTGGAAAGAATTAAACGTAACTCTGAATATTGGGAACTTGACGAAGGTAAGGAGTCAGGTATAACACCTAAGTTTGATTGTGTTAAATCTTTTATGGATACCGATGCTTTTCGTGAATTTAGCACTAAATATGGACTTGACTATGAGATAGTAGATTCTTTCTGTGAATCATTTGCTACTCATGTTGATCTTCCTAAGGAGAAGTGGTTTAAATATCGTCCTCCCATTGAAGTAAAAGTATTTGAACCTATTAAAGTTGCAGAAAAGTCTATCACTTATAATGTTGATCCTACTGTTCCTACCACTTATATTGAGAAACCACCCTTCCCTGTTAGAATAAAGGATCATGCTAAAGCTTCAACTGTGGTAAAAAAAGTAATATTAGAACATCCAAACCCTTTGAGCAAATTAAAGTTGAACCTAGTATTTCTATGGTTAAAGATCTCTTGGCCGATAATATTGATGGGCATGTTATTTACTTCTGTGATGAAGCTGCTAGAATTGCTAGACCCGATACTAAAAATAAACAGACTTGTTGTAGGCATGCCTGTTATTTCTGTTAGAATAGGAGATCATTACTATCATGGTGTATGTGATATGGGTGCTAGTGCGAGTGCAATACCTCATTCTTTATACGAAGAAATTATGAATGATATTGCACCTGCTGAGTTAGAAGGTATTGATGTTACAATTAAGCTTGCCAATAGAGATACTATTTCACCAGTGGGGATTGTTAGAGATGTTGAAGTCTTGTGTGGGAAAGTTAAATATCCTACTGGTTTTCTTGTTCTTGGTTCCCCACAAGATGACTTTTGTCCCATTATATTTGGCAGACCCTTTTTGAATACTGTTAATGCTAAGATAGACTACAAAAAGGATATTGTTTCTGTTGGTTTAGGGGATATGTATCATGATTTTAATTTTGCTAAATTTCGTAGACAACCCCATGATAAAGAATTGCCTAGTAAATATGAAATTATTGGTCTTGCTTCTATTGCCGTGCCTCCTAATGATCCTTTAGAACAATATTTGCTAGACCATGAAAATGATATGTTTATGAACGAAAGAAGGGAAATAGAGGAAGTATTCTTTAAACAGGGACCTATTTTGAAACACAACTTGCCTGTTGAATTTCTAGGGGATCCTCCTCCACCCAACGGTGATCCCGTGTTTGAGCTTAAGCCATTACCAGATACTCTTAAATATGCTTATCTTGATGAATAGAAGATATATTCTGTCATTATTAGTGCTAACCTTTCAGTGCAGGAAGAAGAGAAATTATTGAAAACTCTGAAGAAGCACCGTGCTGCTATTGGATATACTCTTGATGATCTTAAGGGAATTAGTCCCACTCTATGCCAGCACAAAATAAAATTGGAGAAAGACGCTAAAACGGTTGTTGATCACCAACGATGGTTAAATCCTAAGATGATAGAAGTGGTAAGAAAAGAAATACTAAAGCTTCTGGAGGCAGGTATAATTTATCCTGTTGCTGATAGTCAGTGGGTAAGTCACGTCCATTGTGTCCCTAAGAAGGGAGGTATTACAGTTGTTCCTAATGATAAAGATGAATTGATCCCACAAAGAACTGTTACAGGTTATAGAATGGTAATTGATTTCCGCAAACTAAATAAAGCTGCTAAAAAGGACCATTACCCTTTACCTTTTATTGATCAAATCCTAGAAAGATTATCCAAACATACACATATTTGCTTTCTAGACGGTTATTCTGGTTTCTCTCAAATACATGTGTCAAAAGAGGATCAGGAAAAGACCACTTTTACTTGCCCTTTTGGTACCTTTGCTTATAGACGTATGCCTTTTGGCTTATGTAATGCACCTGCTACCTTTCAAAGATGTATGACTGCTATATTCTCTGACTTTTGTGAAAAGATTGTTGAGGTTTTCATGGATGATTTCTCCATGTATGGAACTTCTTTTAATGATTTCTTAAGCAACCTTGATCGAGTTTTGCAGAGATGTGAAGAAACTAATCTTGTCTTGAATTGGGAGAAGTGCCACTTTATGGTTAATGAAGGTATTATCTTGGGGCATAAGATTTCTGAAAGAGGTATTGAAGTTGATAAAGCTAAAGTTGATGCTATTGAAAAGAAGCCGTGCCCTAAGGACATCAAAGGTATAAGAAGTTTCCTTGGTCATGCTGGTTTTTATAGGAGGTTCATTAAAGACTTCTCAAAAATTTCTAGGCCTCTGACTAATCTCTTACAAAAAGATGTTCCTTTTGTCTTTGATGATGATTGTGTAGAAGCATTTGAAATACTTAAGAAAGCCTTGATTTCTGCACCTATTGTTCAGCCACCTGATTGGAATTAACCCTTTGAAATTATGTGTGATGGTAGTGATTATGCTGTAGGTGCTGTTCTAGGACAAAGAGTTGATAAGAAATTAAATGTTATCCAATATGCTAGTAAAACTCTAGACAGTACTTAGAGAAATTATGCTACTACTGAAAACCAATTTTTAGCAGTTTTATTTGCTTGTGATAAGTTCAAACCTTATATTGTTGATTCTAAAGTAACTGTTCACACTGATCATGCTGCTATCAAATATCTTATGGAAAAGGAAGATGCTAAACCTAGACTTATTAGATGGGTTCTCCTACTACAAGAATTTGATTTGCATATTATTGATAGAAAGGGAGCTGAGAACCCCGTTGCAGACAACTTATCTAGGTTAGAGAATGTTCTTGATGACCCACTACCTATTGATGATAGCTTTCCTGATGAACAATTAGCTATCATAAATGCTTCTCGTACTGCTCCATGGTATGCTGATTATGCTAATTACATTGTTGCTAAATTTATACCACCTAGTTTCACATACCAGCAAAAGAAAAAGTTTTTCTATGATTTAAGACATTACTTCTGTGATGACCCACACCTTTATAAAGGAGTAGATGGTGTTATTAGACGTTGTGTACCTGAGCATGAACAGGAACAAATCCTGCGCAAGTGTCACTCCGAGGCTTATGGAGGACACCACGCTAGAGATAGAACTGCACATAAGGTATTGCAATCCGGTTTTTATTGGCCTACTCTTTTCAAGGATGCCCGTAAGTTTGTCTTGTCTTGTGATGAATGTCAAAGAATTGGTAATATTAGTAGACGTCAAGAAATGCCTATGAACTATTCACTTGTTATTGAACCATTTGATGTTTGGGGCTTTGGTTATATGGGACCGTTTCCTTCCTCTAATCGGTATACACATATTTTAGTTGTTGTTGATTACATTACTAAGTGGGTAGAAGCTATTCCAACCTCTATTAAGATGCTTAAAGAAGTTATTTTTCCGAGGTTTGGAGTCCCTAGATACTTAATGAGTGATGGTGGTTCACATTTTATTAATGGTGCTTTTCATAAAATGCTGGCCAAGTATGATGTTAATCAAAGAATTGCATCTCCATACCACCCACAATCTAGTGGTCAAGTAGAATTGAGTAATAGAGAGATCAAATTAATTTTTCAAAAGACTGTTAATAGATCTAGAAAGAATTGGTCCAAGAAACTTGATGATGCATTATGGGCCTATAGAACTGCATATAAAAATCCTATGGGTATGTCTCCGTATAAAATGGTTTATGGAAAGCATGTCATTTACCTCTCGAACTAGAACATAAGGCATATTGGGCCATTAAAGAGCTCAATTATGATTTCAAACTTGTCGGTGAGAAGATACTATTTGACATTATCTCACTTGATGAGTGGAGAACCCAAGCTTATGAGAATGCCAAACTGTTTATAGAAAAAGTTAAAAGATGGCATGACAAAAGGATACAAAAGCGTTAGTTTAATGTAGGTGATTATGTTTTGCTATACAACTCTCGTTTAAGATTTTTTGCAGGAAAACTCCTCTCTAAATGGGAAGGTCCTTACGTTATCGAGGAGGTCTATCGTTCCAGTGCCATAAAAATCAACAACTTCGAAGGCACAAATCTGAAGGTGGTGAACAGCCAAAGAATTAAACATTATATCTCAGATAATCCCATAAATGTTGAAACTAATGTTATTGAAACCGTAACCCCGGAGGAATACATAAGGGACACTTTCCAGAACGTTTGAGACTCCGAAAAGGAATAGGTATGTGGTACGGTAAGTAAACCGACTCCAAAACAGTTCTAATAGCAAATTTTCTCCGTTTTGGAGTATTTAAGAAAATAGGAAAATAAGAAGTAGTCCGAGAAGGACACGAGGCATCCACGAGGGTGGAGGGCGCGCCCTACCCCCCTGGGCGCCCCCTGCCTCATGGGCACCTCGTGTGCTCTCCGGACTCCGTTTTCTTGCACGATACTTCTTTCGGTCGGTAAAAATACATTATATAATCTCCCGAAGGTTTTGACCATTGTACCATGCAAATATCCTCTGTTTTTGTTTCGAGCTGTTTTCTGCTGGAGTTGTCAAGGACAGGCACCATGCCGTCCCCCTCCTCCAACAATGAGGGCAACGATGCTTGGCTAATTAAGATAGAGCTAAAGAAAGAAAAACCCGGGGAGATCAACGAGGATGATAGGATCAAGAAGGCCACGGAGGATCAAGCTCCGGCAGCAGAAGAAGAAGACATCCTTCAACCTCATTACAATCTTCTTACCCCAACTGAGATTGAAGCTTTCAAGATGATTGAGTTAGCTCGCATACAAAACAAGTATCTCACACGTGAAAATATTTTGTTGAAGGAGCACATCACCGCACTCAAGGGCATTATCCGCAAATTGGGGGATCTCCTACGCTCGATGTGCGACACTACATCAGCAACAACTCCATCATCACCACCTCTGAAGAAAGAGACATAAATACATGGGTATGGGCACTCCCCTTGGCAACTGCCAAGCTTGGGGGAGGTGCCCCGGTATTGTATCACCATCACACTCCTATATATCTTTACCGTTTCTTAGTTCGATCCTTTTGGTAATATCTTGATCTAGTAGAATAAAGTTTTAGTATGATCTAGTTTTGAGTTTTGCTTCATGATCCTTCTCTGTGATCGAGTCCTTGAGCTATATATAATAAAGATTAGTTTGGAGTCGAGGGCTTGGTTATCTTGCTATGATCTTGAGGGAATAATAGAAAGAATAAAAGAAATAAATAGATCATATTGATCTTATGGAGAGTAATGACTTCACATATAAAGAGTATGCTGAATAAAAGTTGTTGAGAGTTGACAAGCATAATTTTGGTCATGGTTGCAATTAATAGGAAGTAATAAAGAAAGAGAGGTTCTCACATATAAATATACTATCTTGGACATCTTTTATGATTGTGTGCACTAATTAAAATATGACATGCTAAAAAGTTGATTTTGGACAAGGAAGACAACGTAATGGGTTATGTTTTCTTATATCCGAAATAAAGTATATTGTCATGGATCATCCAACATTTTGGGCTTGCCTTTCCCTCTCATGATAGCCAAATTCTTTGCACCAAGTAGAGATACTACTTGTGCTTCCAAATATCCTTAAACCCAGTTTTGCCATGAGTGTCCACCATACCTACCTATGGATTGAGTAAGATCCTTCAAGTAAGTTGTCATTGTTGCATGCAATAAAAATTGCTCTCTCAATATGTATGATTTATTAGTGTGGAGAAAATAAGCTTTATACGATCTTGTGATATGGAAGAAATAAAAGCGACGGGCTGCATAATAAAGGTTCCTATCACAAGTGGCAATATAAAGTGACGTTCTTTCGCATTAAGATTTTGTGCATCCAACCATAAAAGCACATGACAACCTCTGCTTCCCTCTCCGAAGGGCCTATCTTTTATTTTATGTCCTATGCAAGAGTCACGGTGATCTTCACCTTTCCTTTTTACATTTATCCTTTGGCAAGCACATTGTGTTGGAAAGATCCTGATATATATATATATATATATATATATATATATATATATATATATATATCCAATTGGATGTAAGTTATCATAAACTATTATTGCTGACATTACCCTTGAGGTAAAAGGTTGGGAGGCAACACTATAAGCCCCTATATTTCTCTGTGTCCGATTAAGACTTCATACACATAAGTATTACGTGAGTGTTAGCAATTGTGAAAGACTAAATGATGGTTGAGTATGTGGACTTGCTGAAAAGCTCTTATATTAACTCTGTTCGATGTTATGATAAATTGCAATTGCTTCAATGACTGAGACTGTAGTTTGTTAGTTTTCAATGAAGTTTCTGATTCATACTTGACATTGTGAATAGATTGTTACTTTAGCATAAGAAATCGTATGACAATATATATATATATATATATATATATATATATATATATGTTGCTATTATAAGAATGATCATGATGCCCTCATGTCCATATTTTATTTTATCGACACCTCTATCTCTAAACATGTGGACATATTTTTCGTTATCGGCTTCCGCTTGAGGACAAGCGAGGTCTAAGCTTGGGGGAGTTGATACGTCCATTTTGCATCATGCTTTTATATGGATATTTATTGCATTATGGGCTGTTATTACACATTATGTCACAATACTTATGCCTATTCCCTCTTATTTTACAAAGTTTACATGAAGAGGGAGACTGCCGGCAGCTGGAATTCTGGGCTGGAAAAGGAGCAAATATTAGAGACCTATTCTCCACAACTCCAAAAGTCCTGAAACTCCACGAAAATCAGTTTTGGAATATATTAAAAATATTGGGCGAAGAAATCACCAGAGGGGGGCCACACCCTGTCCACGAGGGTTTGGGGGCGCACCCTACCCCCCTTGGCGCGCTCCCTGCCTCGTGGGCCCATTGGCAGGCCTCCGGTGCCCATATTCCGCTATATGAAGTCTTTTGCCCAGGAAAAAAATCATAAGGAAGCTTTCGGGACGAAGCGTCGCCGTCTCGAGGCGGAACCTGGCGAAACCAATCTAGGGCTCCGGCGGAGCTCTTCTGGCGGGGAAACATCCCTTCGGGAGGGGGAAATCATCACCATCATCATCACCATCGATCCTCGCATCGGGAGGGGTCAATCTCAATCAACATCTTCACCAGCACCATCTCCTCTCAAACCCTAGTTCATATCTTGTATCCGATCTTTGTCTCAATACCTCAGTTTGGTACCTGTGGGTTGCTAGTAGTGTTAATTACTCCTTGTAGTTGATGCTAGTTGGTTTATTTGATGGAAGATCATATGTTCAGATCCTTCATGCATATTAATACCCCTTTGATTATGAACATGAATATGATTTGTGAGTAGTTACGTTTGTTCCTGAGGACATGGGAGAAGTCTTGCTATAAGTAGTCATGTGAATTTGGCATTTGTTCGATATTTTGATGAGATGTATATTGTCTTTCCTCTAGTGGTGTTATGTGAACGTCGACTACATGACACTTCACCATTATTTGGTCCTAGGGGAAGGCATTGGGAAGTAATAAGTAGATGATGGGTTGCTAGAGTGACAGAAGCTTAAACCCTAGTTTATGCGTTGCTTTGTAAGGGGCTGATTTGGATCCACATGTTTCATGCTATGGTTAGGTTTACCTTAATACTTCTTTTGTAGTTGCGGATGCTTGCAAGAGTAGTTAATCATAAGTGGGATGCTTGTCCAAGGAAGGGCAGTACCCAAGCACCGGTCCACCCACATATCAAATTATCAAAGTAAGGAACGCGAATCATATGAGCGTGATGAAAACTAGTTTGACGATAATTTCCATGTGATCTCGGGAGCGTTTTCCTTTATATAAGAGTTTGTCCAGGATTGTCCTTTGCTGCAAAAAGGATTGGGCCACCTTGCTGCACCTTGTTTACTTTTGTTACTTGTTACCCGTTACAAATTACCTTATCACAAAACTATCTGTTACCGATAATTTTAGTGCTTGCAGAGAATACCTTACTAAAAACCGCTTGTCATTTCCTTCTGCTCCTCGTTGGGTTCGACACTCTTACTTATCGAAAGGACTACGATAGATCCCCTATACTTGTGGGTCATCAACATGTTAGTTTGAGTTGTGATCTGTTTTGCTCTAATTTGTTTTGCTCTGATTTTCTTTTACCTATATTCTCCCATTATCCAATATAAGATTCAGGGGGAGAAAGACTTCTAAGGGAAGGAAATCTTTGAATTCTTTGCATATCTTTTACCTTTGGGGACATGTCTATATCCAATAGATTACCCAGTACTCACTGTCTACATGTCATCCCAATCTTGGTACTCTTGTGGTTTGCGGTTCTTGCTTTGTGTAGTAGATGTCTATGTGTTATCTAACCTTGTTTACTCAGGTTCATCTCTTCCTAAGCCAGCTCAAGACCACAAGGTAAGTATATGCATCACACTCATATGCATGAGGATCTCTTGCTAATGTACATATTGTTTGCAAGAAGGGCTCATGAACATGAAGGTATAATTCCTATATTCACATCATTTACTCTGATGCATATAACCAACATACATGTAACTCATTGCTTGCTCTGTCATGCCTATGCATTCACATGCTCTTACATTCCATATTGACATGATTGCATACATGTAGGGGGAGACTATGTATGTTACATGTATTTCCAAAGCATTACTTGCTATTCTCTATATCTTTATCTAAAGCTTTGATGTATGTTGTCACCAATTACCAAAAAGGGGGAGATTGAAACCACAAGTGCTCCCTGGGTGATTTTGGTAATTAATGTCAACATATCTCTTGTTGGACTAATACTTTTATCTAGTATATTTCAGATGAGTTCAACAGTGGAGTGGAGTGGACAAGAGGATGTGGAACCCCTTCAAGATGCTAAGGATAGAAGATTGGCGAAAGATCAAAAGCTCAAGACTCTACATTTTCATTTTAGTGATCCAAGAACACATTGAGTCCATAGGAAAGCCAATACTATTAAAAGGGGATGAGGTGTTGCTTAATGGCTTGCTTGCTCAAAATGCTTAGTGATATGCTCCAAAAGCCCTCAACCACTTTCTCATATCCACATATGTCCCGAACCAAAAGTCAAACTCGGCCCCACCGATTTTATCTATCCGGTGCCACCGAGTTCATTTGACGTAGCCACTGCCAGAAACCTTGTCGGGTGGTAGGTGTGACATATGCCAACGGGTGGCTTATCATTGTGGGAGCCAGTAAAACATCGCCGGTGCCTGGAAACGGGATGAGGCGAAGACATGCACGCCGGCGGATCTTACCCAGGTTCGGGGCTCTCCGTGGAGATAACACCCCTAGTCCTGCTCTGCGGGGTCTCCGCATGATCACTAGATCAATACAAGTAGCTACAAGCGCTCCTTGAGCTGTTTGGCTAGAGGAAGAAGAAGGGCAAGGCTAGCTTTCCTTTTCTATCTATGTGGTGTGTGGAATTATATGGGAACAACCTTTTGCAAGGGTGTCCCGGGGGGTTTATATAGGCCTACCCCCAGGGGTACAATGGTAATCCGTCTGGGCGCGGGTCCCAGCCGTCAGCATCTATGTACGCCGGCTTCTCCGCCGGTCATTGGGGCCCGCCGACTGGTGGGTCCCGCCGGCTGCCGGCCTCTTGGCCGACAGGCCGTGCCCACCACTTGGGGGCTTTGTCGGCGGCTGGTTACTGTTGCCTCTCCTCTGATGACGAGAGCTTTGTTGAGGTAAGCGTGGCTACAGTGTCGCCGCCTTGCGGGCTATCACTGTAGCCTTACCTCGTCTTGTCTCCTTAATGAGGCACATGTTTCGAGAGAGGGAGGTAGCCGGCTATTGGGAGCCGGCCACACCCCTGGCCGACTAGAGGAGGCCAGGCCGCCTTCGGGTGTCTCTCTGGCAAAAGGGGCCCGTCGCCTACGGGCCGTACTGGCGCCTGTCGTGGGTGACATCGAGGCCAACATGGCTATAGTGCCGCGCCGGACGGGGGATGGCTGGCCCGTACGGCGCCCTATGGCCATGCCTGTTCCGGGATTCAGGGGTAGTGGGCTGTACTGCGGCCAGGCCCCATCCTATCGCCATTATGTGGTACAGTCTTAGTGGGTGCAGTCTTGGCCGGCTTCTGGGAGTCGGCTTTCTTCATGGCCGGCTTCTGGGAGTCGGCCCTGGGGATAGCCGGCCGGGGGAAGGCGGCCCTATGCTTTGTATGCTTGAAGGCTTGAATGGCCTGATAATTTTTCGAAGAG
Organism: Triticum aestivum; assembly: GCF_018294505.1. Taxonomy (NCBI): domain Eukaryota; kingdom Viridiplantae; phylum Streptophyta; class Magnoliopsida; order Poales; family Poaceae; genus Triticum; species Triticum aestivum. Next base: position 519,142,113 of record NC_057802.1, read on the forward strand.
CCAGGGGGAGTCGGTTAGGCTACCCGTGGCCATTTACTCCGACAGTAGTCCCCGAAGCTGGTTGGGCTTCGAGGCTGAGAGGAGGTTGAGAAGCTCGGTCAGCTTCTTATCTTGACGAGCCAGCAGCTGGGAGCCGGTTCGGTTGGGCGCGCCGTCTTGGCGAAATTTTTTCAAGTCGGAAGGCGGGAGTCTGTTGGTGCGTGCGCCGGGCCGTGGGTCGGTCGCTCGCCGCCTGCGAACCAAGCGGCGTCCCTTGGCTGAAAAGAGCCTGCCAACCCATGCGCGCGACAAGACGTCGCCGCAGGCCGAGGGCCCACCACTCCTACGCCTAGGCCCAGGCGAGGATTCTTTGTGGCTCAAGGCTATCCGCACGTCTTCCGACGGTGATTTCCGCACGCCGTTAGGGCGCAATAATCGCAGGATGTGGGGGAGTGGGCGCAGTTAATCACACGTTCCTCCCCACGCCTCACCTCCTCGACTTCGCCGCACGAGGCTATAAGTAGGGGGAGGAGGGGAAGCGGCAGACGCTCGCACGCTCCTCTCCTCTCCGCCATCTTATTCCTCCTGCTTTCCCTCACAGCAGCGCCTCGCCGCCGCACCGTCCCACCAATCTTCACTCCGCCCTGCAGCTTTGCCGCCGCAGGGCCGTGCTTTCTCCGCTGCCGCACTCTTCCTCGTTAGCTTCTCGCCACCATGCAGTACGGCGGGGACTGGGACGGCTCCAACGTCCACATGGACCACGTCGAGTTCCTCCGTAAGACGCGGCGGTTGCCCAGAGCGGACCAGGTGCGGGTTCGTCTCGCGCCTGCGAAGGAGATCACGCCAGCGCCGGAGGAAGGTGAGCGGGTAGTCTTCCGCTCGCACTTCCTGCGCGGCCTCGGCCTGCCGGTGAGCGCTTTCTTCCGCTCCTTCCTCGACTTCTATCAACTCCAGCTGCACCACCTCACTCTGAACACGGTGGTGCTGCTGTCCGCCTTCGTCACCTTGTGCGAAGGCTTCCTTGGCGTTCTCCCCACCCTCGAGCTCTGGGGGAGTTCTTCCAATCTAAGCTGGGCAGCCGCATGCAGGGCATGCCGGTCCAGAGCGGCGCCTTCATCGCGATGCGGAGGCCGGCGGCCGACAACCCCTTCCCCGGCATCACGTTAATCCAGTCGATGAAGCTCTGGCAGAAGTCATATTTCTATGTGAAGAACGTCGCCCCACAAGGCGACTACGTCAACTTGCCGGCTTACGTAGCCGGCCCGCCGGCTGGGAGGCGGCCCCAGTGGTCCTATCGGGCCGTGACGCTGTCGCAGGCTGGAGCCGCGGCCGTCGCCCGACTACGGGTGATGATGCAGTCGGAGGGCCTGACTGGGTCTGACTTGCTGGCCGCCTTCATCGTGCGCTGGGTGCTTCCGCTTCAGAGCCGCCCTCACCTGATCTATCAGATGAGCGGCCAACTCGATCTGAGTCGGATGTGCACCAAGGACATGCCGCGCGACGAGGTGGCCCATATGGTGAATTATCTTGCGAACTGCAAGCTCTCCGCAGAGTGGCGGTTTGGCAACGAGCCATATTCCTGTGCACATCCTCCGCCCACGGTATGTTCTCTTTTTCCCTTTCTTCTCTTAGTTTTGTCGCCGAGTTCCTTTTGGACGACTCTGACCAGTCGGCACGCCTTGGCAGAGCCCTCTCCTTCGACCTGCAGCCGGGTCGGAGGCGGAGCGCCGATTCCTCCCCGACCGGGCGGAGCATGACCTGGAGGACCACGACTTGGGGGCGGCCGCCATGGATGAAAACACCGAGGCGGGTGGCGGCAAAGCCGGCGGCTCCGGGCTTGGAGCCAGCTTCGACGACTGGCCGGATGACGACGAGGCGGAAATCGTCCCACGCCGCCAGCCGGCGACCGGCCACGGTGCGGTTTCCTCCGCCGCGCCGCCTGCTCGGGGCGGCGGGCAGAAGCGTCGTGCCGCGTCGGGCTTGTTCGGCAGCCGGCCGAAGAAGCCCAAGGGCGGGGCGGCGGCGACCAGGCGAGATGAGGCAGCCGCGAAGGCGGCCCGCTTCCGCAAGGCGGTGAAGCAGCCGCAGATGGTGTCGGCGTAAGTGTATATTCCTTTATACATTCTTTCTTCTTTTCTTGGTGATTTCTGAATCCTTGCCCTTTCTCAAAAATCAGGGCTCCGCTTTCGCTTGAGCGGGTTGCTGCCGCCTCCGTCGTTGGATCGCCGGGAGGATCCGGGAGCACCCGCCGCGTGGACCCCCGCGCCGAGCTTCAGGCGGCGACGGAGCAAAACGCGCGGGAGGCCCGGGAGGAGCGGGAGGCGGAGGAGTTGAGGGCGGCTGCCGCCAAGACGGCACAGGAGGAGGAGGCGGCGAAGGCGCGCGCCGAGGCAGCGGCCAAGGCCCAAGCGGAAGCTGCGGCCGCGGCAACAGCGGCGGGGGCCTTGCTCGTCACCCCTCTGCGTGTCGTGGCGCCCGAGGTCCCGGAGCCCCCGCCGGAGGAAGCCGGCGGCGACCAGCCGGGGTTGGAGAGGGAGGACGACGTCGTCGTCCCGGAGAGGGAGGCGGCACCGGCCCCGCCGACTGGGGCGGCTCAAGGCAGCCGGCCTAACGTGCCGCCTGCGCAATCGGCCGGGGGCAAGGCGGCCGCGAGGACGGACCTGGTGGTCCAGTCGCCATCGCGCTGGGAAGGCCGCATCGGACCCGCAGAAGGCCGCGAGCTCCGGCTCGTCGGCCCGGGACGTGGAGGCGGCCAACGCCAGCTCGGGGTGGACGCCGGGTGGAGGGACGGCCGTGTTGAACGTGGCGGAGCGCGAAGTCCGGAACCGGCTTCAGTCCCAGGCTGCGGCGCTGAGGAAATACAATGACGAGTTCCTTGCGACGCGAGCGGCCATTCGGGTTAGTCTTCTTATTTTTGCTTTTTTGATCTTGGTTTCTTCCGTGGGGGCGCGTCAGCGCACCCACTGGGTGTAGTCCCCGAGTTCTGAGTCGGCTGCTGAGCAGGCGGCTTGGAAATTCTTAGCGGGCTTTGTTTTGCTATCTTGTTCTCATTCGCTTCTCTGCCTGACTTGCAGGACTACCACAACCTCTTCGCGGCTGCCTTCAACTCCCAGGCTCGGGAGCTGACCCAGAAGAATGCTGATCTATCTGAGAGCCGGGGTAAGTGCTTCGTCCTTTATCTCATGTGGGGGCGCGTTAGCGCACCCACTGGGTGTAGTCCCCGAGATACGGGCCGACTGCTGAGCAGTCGGGTCAGATCTTCCTTGACGACTTCTTCCTTATTGCTTCTTTCTTTTCTGCCATGCCCGCAGCGGCCAACGCCAGACTGAGGGAGCAGCTGGGTGGGACTCAGGCCGCCCTCCGCGCTAAGGAGGCCGAGTTTGATGCCTTGGCCCAGGAGCGTGACCGCCTGGCCAAGAGGCTGGCCGACAAGGAGAAGAGCCACAAGGCGGCCTTGAAGGCGGTGCAGTACAGCGAGGCCGCCCTCCAAGCTGAATATGAGATAGAGGCGGCAAGCTGGGCCGAAGCGAGTCAGTCGCTGATCAACGGCTACGGCCAGATCAAAGACTTGGTTGACGGTAGGCCGCCCTCTTCTTCGTCCTTGCTTGCCGCTTGCCGTTTGGCTCATTTTTTGACTTGGTGTTTTTCTCTTCTTTCTCTTTCTTTCTTGCGCAGAGTACTTCCCTGGCTACTCTACTCCTGCCAACCAGGTCGTCGAGGCCCACCGCGAGGCACAAAGGCAGGCTGGCGCCGAGATCGCGCCGAACGCTCGCCGGTCGCTGGAGGAGCTGCTCTTGGCGATTCAAGCCCGCCTCCAGCCGGCTCACCGCATGCTCCGCCGGCTTCAGCGTGTTGGGGAGCAGGTGTTGGCTGCTCTCTCGCCTGGTGAGGTGATTCCCCGCACCCCCAGTCGGACTGCCGACTGGCTGGATGTGGCGGTCGGCCGCTTCGAGGCCTGGTAGGCTTCTGCGGCTCGGTCCGGCGCCAGGCGGGCGCTGGAGTTCGTCAAGGCCTGGTATCCCGAGTTGAGTCTGGACCAGCTGGCCACCTGGCGGCAGGAGGCCGACACGGAGCTGGAGCCGGCACGGCTGGCTATCGTCTAGCGGGCTTCGGCGATTGCCGACTACACCGACACCAGCGCCTTCGCTCCTGAGGTGGACGACAACGGCGTTGCCCAGCCGGAGGAGTGGTTTGGGCTGAACCCGGTAGATGGCGAGGACTCGGCGGAGGAGATCGACTCCTGCGACGAGGGCGAGGAGGAGGAGGAGGAGGGTGGAGACGCCGCGCCAGATGGTGGAGCGGTCGGCCAGCCTCAGCTTGACCGTGCCTCCAGCAACAAGGCACGCGCGGGTGCACCGCCTGCAGCTGGCGATGATCAAGCCGAGACCCGCCAGCCGGCCACTCCTCCAGCCGGCTGCGCCCTTAGTCTAGTCTGCTGCCTCTACTTTCCTGTTTTACCACTCTTGGAACAATATTTTGTTAAGTTTGCACAATTCCACCCACTGGGGGTGTATTCGAACTATATTGACTGCCGGCCTGTTGAGGGCCTTATGTGTAAATATAATAATGCATGCGTTTGGCTTTCCCTTGTTCTTTGCTTTTCATCCTTCGGCTGTTTCCTTTGCCGCCCTCCCTTGGTTGCCGCCTTCCTAGCCGGATAGCTGCTCTGCAATCTGTGGCTGGAGAAGTGCTTGGCCGGTTGGGAGGGCAAGTACTCTAGCTTTGTTGGATTATAGCGAAGTGACTGGGAGGCCGGCCAGCCGGCTGTTTTGACAGCCAGTAGGCGTGGTTGGAGGCCGTCTTTGCGTTATATAAGTTCGTTAGTCCTTAGCCGTTTTTCGTGTGGGCATCCTTTCTGCCTTTGGCTCTTGCCAGTCAGACAGTCGGTTCTTCGAGCTGCGACTTTCAACAATAGAGGGCTCGGGTGCCGGCACACTACTTATCTGACTTCAGGTAGAACTTCTAATATAACTTAAGGCGGCCAGTCCCCGGGCCGACTAGTCGAACCCGGTGCCAGATAGAAAATCAAATGTAATAATACATTCATGAGTATGACACTCGTCATTCATAGATAAAGGAGGGCAGTCCCCGAGTGTGCCTCGGGGGGCCCGTTTGTCTCATATTTAATACAAAAATGGTAGCATGATACATACTGCTTTCAACTGTAAAATCTTCTCAGGAGGTTTGCGTTCCATGGTCGTTCCGACTCCTTGCCGGAATCATCCCTCTTGCGTGCTCTTGGTTTTTGTGCGTCGATCAGCTAGTAGGAGTCATTGCCTAGTGCCTTGCTGACGACGAAAGGGCGTTCCCAAGGGGCCGAGAGCTTGTGCTGGCCGGCTGTTCGCTGGATCAGCCGAAGCACAAGGTCGCCCTCTTGGAAGGATCTTGGCCTGACCTTCCGGTTGTGGTAACGGCGCAAACCCTGCTGGTAGATGGCGGACCGACTGAGTGCTAACAGCCGGCCCTCTTCCAGCAGGTCGACGCCGTCTTCTCGCGCTTCCTTGGCCTCCGCCTCCGTGTACATGGTGACCCAAGGCGAGTCGAACTTGATGTCAGTTGGGATGACAGCCTCGGCACCATATACCAGGAAGAACGGAGTGAAGCCGGTTGACTTGTTTGGGGTAGTACGCAGACTCCAGAGGACAGCCGGCAGCTCGTCGAGCCGGCAGCCGGCCGAGCGCTCCAGTGATACGACCAGTCGGGGCTTGATGCCGGAGAGGATGAGGCCGTTTGCTTGCTCGACCTGGCCGTTTGACTGCGGGTGGGCAACGGACGCTAAGTCCAATCGGATGCCCTGTGTCGCGCAGAAACGTGCCAGTGCTCCCTTGGCAAAGTTTGTGCCGTTGTCGGTGATGATGCTGTGCGGCACGCCATACCAAGTAGTGATGTCGGCAATGAACGTCACGGCAGTCGGACCGTTCAGCTTCTTGATCGGCTTCGCTTCGATCCACTTGGTAAATTTGTCCACGGCAACAAGCAGATGTGTCAAGCCGTCGCGTGCTGTCTTGAATTGGCCCACCATGTCCAGCCCCCAGACGGCAAAGGGCCAGGTGAGGGGGATGGTCTTGAGTGCAGAAGCCGGTAGGTGTTGCTTGGAACTGAAGACTTGGCATCCTTTGCAGCATTTGACTATCTCTTTGGCATCTTCCAAAGCAGTCGGCCAGAAGAAACCATGGCGGAAAGCTTTGGCCACAAGTGATCTTGAGGCTGCATGGTGGCTGCATTCGCCTTGGTGAATATCCTTGAGGATTGCTACACCCTTCTCTGGCTCGACGCAGCGCTGGAAGACTCTAGTGATGCTGCGCTTGACAAGTTCTCTGTTTATTATTGCATATGCTCCGGCTCGGTGTTGCACTAGTCTTGCCGAGATCTCATCAGTCGGCAGCTCTCTGTTGACTAGGAAGTTGAGGATGGGTTGGGCCCATGATGGAGTTGTGACTTCTTCTACTGCTAGTACGGCCACTGTGGCTCGGGTGGGTGGGTTGGGTGGTGGAGAGTTGGAGTCGGACACCGCTTCTTGTGTCGCTGCAGTCCCCGGGCCGACTGCTGTAGTCCCTGGGCCGGGTTCTGAAGTCCCCGAGCCGGGTGCGACTACGGCAGTCCCCGGGCCGCTTGTCGAAGTCCCCGAGCCGCCTGTTGGGTTCCTCCAGTCGGATCCGGCTGCATCGGGGGCAGGCGGTACGAAGATAGAGTCCGACTCTGGAGACGGCTTGATAGACGGTTTGAGGAGGCGCTGGAGAGAGACACCGGTTGGTATAGCCTGTCGGGTGGAGCCGATCCGTGCGAGGGCATCTGCTTGGTCGTTGTCGGCCCGTGGTACGTGAAGAAACTCGCACCCTTCGAAGGACCCACTGATCTGCTGGACGAGGAATCGATAGCTCGCCATGTTTGCATCCTTGGCGTCCCAGTCGCCAGATGACTGCTGGACCACCAAGTCTGAGTCGCCATAACACAGGATCCGGCGTATGCCGAGCTCTTTGGCTAGCCGGAGCCCGTGTATGAGCGCCTCGTATTCAGCCACGTTGTTGGAGGCGGCAAAGTGGATTTGCAGCGTGTATCTGAGCTTGTCGCCTTTGGGAGAGGTGAGGACGGTGCCGGCTCCCAAGCCGGTGCGCATCTTGGACCCGTCGAAGTGCATCCGCCAATGAGTAGAGTCGGGAGCCGGCGGTAGGTACTGGGTCTCGGCCCAATCGACGAGGAAGTCTGCCAATGCTTGGGACTTGATGGCGGTGCGGGGCTGGTAGAATATTGTCTAAGGCGCCAGCGCAATGGCCCATTTAGCCACCCGGCCGGATGCATCCCGGCTGCCTATGATCTCGGCAAGCGGGGCGGTGCATACGACCATGATGGGATGCTCTTAAAAGTAGGGCTTCAGCTTCTTGGCCGCGAAGTACACTCCATAGCACATCTTCTGGTAGTGTGGGTAGTTTTGCTTTGAGCTAGACAGTACTTCGCTTAGATAATATACCGGCCTCTGGACTAGCTGGGCTCGGCCTTCTTCTGGGCGCTGGACCACGATGACTATACTGACCACTCGGCTAGTTGCGGCAATGTAGAGGAGCATGGGCTCCTTCTCAGTCGGCGCCGCCAGGACAGGTGGAGTGGTCAGCATCTTCTTCAACTCATGGAAGGCTTGGTCTGCTTGGTCATTCCACTCAAAATGAGTGGATTTCTTCATGAGTCGGTACAGGGGGAGAGCCTTCTCTCCTAGCCGGCTGATAAAGCGGTTTAGGGAGGCCAGGCACCCGGTGAACTTCTGCACATCTCGCAACTTGGTGGGAATCTCCATTCTCTCAATGGCCTTGATCTTCACTGGGTTGCACTCAATGCCGCGTTTGGAGACCAGAAAGCCTAGAAGCTGGCCGGCTGGTACTCCGAACACGCATTTCTCGGGGTTGAGCTTGATCTGGAATCGGTGCAAGTTGGCAAATGTTTCTTTGAGGTCTTCTAGCAGGGTGCCGCGCTTCTCTGTCTTCACCACAATATCATCTACGTAGACGTGGGCATTTCTGCAGAGTTTCTTGAGGAGGCATTTTTGCATGCAACGCTGAAAAGTGGCTCCGGCATTCCTCAAGCCGAGTGTCATAGTCAGGTAACAGAAAGCTCCGAATGGTGTGATGAAGACGGTCTTCAGGCGGTCTACTGGGTCCAACTTAATCTGGTGGTATCCTGAGTAGGCATCCAAGAAACTCAACAGCTCGCATCCGGCTGTGGAGTCTATTACTTGATCAATCCGTGGCAGAGCAAACGGATCTTTGGGGTAGGCCTTGTTGAGGCTAGTGTAGTCTATACACATACGCCATTTGTTGTTCTTCTTCAACAACAAGACTAGGTTGGCAAGCCACTCTGGGAAAAACACTTCCATAATAAAGCCGGCGGCAAGGAGCCGGGCTATCTCTTCTCCTATGATTCTTCTCTCCTCTTCTGACAGTCGGCGAAGAGGCTGCTTGACCAGCTTCGCGTCCGCTCGGACGTGTAACTTGTGCTCGGCGAAATCCTTCGGAACACCCGGCATGTCCTTTGGGGACCATGCAAAGATGTCTCGATTCTCACGGAGGAACTCGACGAGCTCGCCTTCCTATTTACTATCCAGGTTTGCGCCAATGACTGCAAACCTCTCCGGGTTCTCCGGGTCCAGAGGTATCTTCTTCGTCTCCTTGGCCGGCTGGAAGGAGCCCTGCGCATCATATTCCTTGGGGTTGGGGGACAAGGCCGGCTGCTTGCCGGCCATGGCCACAACTCGCTCCAGCATATTCTTCTCTTCTCCCACTACGAGGGACTCGGCCAGCCAGCTGCTGGCTGCAGCACACTCGATGGACTTCTTGTAGTCGCCGGCTACAGTGGTGATCCCCTTCGAGCTCAGCATCTTCATCTTCAGGTAGGCGTAGTGGGGCACAGCCATGAACTTGGCCAGAGCAGGTCGGCCAAGCAAGGCGTCGTAAGGGCTTTCCAGATCCACTACCTCGAACCAGATTGCTTCTCGGCGAAAGTGATCCTTGTCTCCGAAGAGAACATCCATCTTGATTTTGCCGATCGGGGAACAGGACAGGCCGGGTACGATGCCGTGGAACACGGTCTGGCTTGGCATGAGCTGCTTCGCCTTGAGGTTCAACTTCTCCATGGTGTCGCGGTACAGTATGTTGATACTCCTTCCGCCATCAATCAGAAGAGAATCGGGCAGCCCGCCTCTCCGTTGCGAGGGTGACATCCAACACCAATGCGTAGGAGCCAGGGGACAGCATCACCTCTGGGTGATCAGCACGGCTCTAGTTGATAGGCCTTTCGGACCAATGCATGAACTCGGGGTTGCTAGAGGCGACTGTGTTGACCTCTTGGTGTTGTCGGCGCCGGCTGCGCTTGTCTTCAACCTGGCTCGTGAAGACGACGTAGGCGGCATGCTCATCAGGGAACTCATCTTGAATGGCTCCGACTACAGGTCGAGCAGCCGACTACTGGGGGCTAGAGGCGGCGGGCCGGGAGGGGGAGGCGGCACCAGCCCCTCGCCCTTGGAGATCCGTGTGAGCCAGTGGCACTTTCGGGTCGTGTGGTTTGACGGCTTTGCGCCGCTGTGGAACTTGCAAGGGGCATCGAGAGTCTGCTGGTAGGAGAAGGCCGGCTGTCAAGCCGGCCTGTCGCCCTTCTTCTTGGGAGCGGGCCGTTCTTCGGGCTGCTCATCTTCGACTGTGGCCACCTGCCGACTGGTGGAAGGCGGCATCGGGGCCTTGCGCTTGTGGTCGTTTTGGTAGGGGCGCCGATTGGAGTCGCCAGCCGGTGTCTTAGGAGCCGGAGCGAGCACCTTCCCAGAGGCGTCCACTCGGAGCTCGGTCTTCATCGAGGAGTCAGCTGTGGCGTACTTGTCTGCAATGACCAGCAGCTCATCGAGGGTAGTCGGCTCGTCGCAGAGGAGTCGGTGCTTGAGGAGGGTGCCCACTCGGCACCCGGCGGTGAAGTATTCGATGGCTTGAACCTCGTGCACCCCCTCGCAGGAGTTGCGGAGCTCGGCCCACCGCGTGAGGTAGTAGCGGGTCGACTCGCTGGGCCCTTGGACGCATAAAGAGAGCTGGCGGGGCTTGGGAGGCCCCTTGTACGTGCTGGTGAAGTTGCGGACAAAGACTTCCGTGAAGTCCAGCCAGTTGTTGACGCTGTAGGGTATGAGGCTGTTGAGCCAGGTGCGTGTCGTGCCTTGCAGCATGAGAGGGACGTACTTCACGGCTACGCGCCTTTTGCCGTTCGCTATGCTGACAGCAGTAGAGTAGTCGATGAGCCAATCTTCCGGCTTCACAGAGCTGTTGTACTTGGGCGTGTCTCTGGGGAGCGAGAACCCTTTGGGGAAAGGCTCGTCGCGGATGCGGGGGCCAAAGCATGGCGGGCCAACATCGTCTTCTTCTTCTAGCGCCAGGGATCGAGCTAGGCGGTCGACCCGGTGGCGGGCGTCGTTCTCGCCGACTCCTTCGCGGTGGCCTAGTCGGCCACCGAGAGTCGGATGCATGACAGGCGGCGGGGTGGGACATCTCTCCCCATGAGGCGGGGGAGGAGGCGGATTGCCTTGGCGCTCCACTGCTCGAGGGCGGCCTTCCGCGTCGCGCTCGATGGTGATTCGAGTCCGGCTGCGGCTAGCAGCCGGCTCCTTGTCTTTCCTTGCGCGGGCGCCGCTCGCAGTCGGCGACCGAGATGTCGCGGCGTGCTCTCGGCGTGGGGGAGGACTCTCAGCGCGGGCGCCGGCTTCATGCCGTTCCGCGGCCGCGTCGATCAGCTACTGGATGCGCCTTGTCATGTAGGGGAGCTCATCAGCCCCCAGCCCATTCAGCTCTTCTGCAGCCGCCTGAGCGGCTCGCAGATTCTCGAGCGGTGTGGCGTAGACGGGGCGGTCTGCCCCCAGCATGCTGGCGATGGCCGCGCCGCGCTTCTTGACGAGGCCGGCTCGGCTCGGCCCGCCATGGGGCGGCGTACCAAAGGCGGTGCGGTCGACTTCGCGCTGGTGAGCCTCGGTGAGGCGTCTCATGGAGGCTATCTTCTGGCCCTCCGCGATGAGGGCGAGGCGACGTGCCTCCAAGGTCTTGGCGTCGGCGTCGGCCGGGATGGGGGTGGACAAGTCATGCATCGCCGCTTGTAGGGCGTTGTGGGCGTTCTCGCCCGAGTCAGCGACGTGGCTGATGACCAGCACCTCAGTGACAGCGCTGCTGTCGTTGTCAGCTCGAGGAAGAGGGTCGTCGAAGACAACCACGTCAGAGGGGTATGCATCAAGTGATGCCGTGTCGGAGTCAACAAGCATCGGGTCGGTGGAGCCGACCGACTCCTAGTCCACAGCAAGCTCGCTGGAGACGTGAAGCTGGTCGAGGAGGCTGACGAGGCGGCTCTCGGGGTTGTCCGTGCCCGCGTCGGACGCGGGCTCGTCGGAGATGCGAGTCTTGCCAAGAAGATCGGCGAGGTAGCTCGCTGCGCAGGCGTTGTCGACGCCTTGCAGCGCGTCGGGGCAAGCGCCATCGGGCGTAGCAGGCTGGCTGCGCTCGCGGGGGAGGAAAAGGGTTCCCGTCCAGAACAGGTCTCCGAACGACGGTGCACCTAGCCCCACGGTGGGCGCCAAATGTCGGGTGGTAGGTGCGACATATGCCAACGGGTGGCTTATCATTGTGGTAGCCAGTAAAACATCGTTGGTGCCTGGAAACGGGATGAGGCGAAGACATGCACGCCGGCGGATCTTACCCAGGTTCGGGGCTCTCCGTGGAGATAACACCCCTAGTCCTGCTCTGCGGGGTCTCCGCATGATCACTAGATCAATACAAGTAGCTACAAGCGCTCCTTGAGCTGTTTGGCTAGAGGAAGAAGAACGACAAGGCTAGCTCTCCTTTTCTCTCTATGTGGTGTGTGGAATTCGATGAGATCAACCTTTTGCATGGGTGTCCTGGGGGGTTTATATAGGCCTACCCCCAGGGGTACAATGGTAATCCAGCTGGGCGCGGGTCCCAGCCGTCAGCGTCTATGCACGGCGGCTTCTCCGCCCGTCATTGGGGCCCGCGGACTGGTGGGTCCCGTTGGCTGCCGGCCTCTTGGACGACAAGCCGGCCCCACCGCTTGGGGGCTTTGTCGGCGGCTGGTTACTGTTGCCTCCCCTTTGATGACGAGAGCTTTGTTGAGGTAAGCGTGGCTACAGTGTCGCTGCCTTGCGGGCTATCACTGTTGCCTTACCTCGTCTTGTCTCCTTAATGAGGCACATGTTTCGAGAGAGGGAGGTAGCCGGCTATTGGGAGCCGGCCACACCCCTGGCCGACTAGAGGTGGCCAGGCCGCCTTCGGGTGTCTCTCTAGCAAAAGGGGCCCGCCGCCTACGGGCCGTACTGGTGCCTGTCGTGGGTGACATCGAGGCCAACACGGCTACAGTGCCGCGCCGGACAGGGGATGGCTGGCCCGTACGGCGCCCTGTGGCCATGCCTGTTCCGGGATTCGGGGGTAGTGGGCTGTACTGCGGCCATGCTCCATCCTATCGCCGTTATGTGGGTACAGTCTTAGTGGGTGCAGTCTTGGCCGGCTTCTGGGAGGCGGCTTTCTTCATGGCCAGCTTCTGGGAGTCGGCTTTCTTCAGGCCGGCTTCTGGGAGTCGGCCCTGGGGATAGCCGGCCGGGGGAAGGAGGCCCTATGGTTTGTATGCTTGAAGGCATGAATGGCCTGATAATTTTTCAAAGAGCCAGGGGAGTCGGTTAGGCTACCCGTGGCCATTTACTCCGACAAACCCTAATCGGTTCGGTCTCACCGATGGGATCTTGGTCTCACCGAGATGGGCTTGCAAACTCTCTGGTGCCTGTTGTAATAATTTCGGTCTCACCGAGATATGCAATCGGTCCCACCGAGTTTGCCTGACCAACTCTCTGTTTTGCTTATTACCAAAATCGGTCTCAACGAGTTCGTGTAATCGGTCAAACCGAGTTGAGGTTTTACCCTAACCCTAGCACATCGATCCCACCGAGTTGATCATATTGGTCCCACCAAAAAGCCTAACGTTCACATTTTGAACTAAATTGGTCTGACCGAGTTTCATGGTTCGATCCCACCAAGTTTGGTAAATTGTGTGTAATGGTTAGATTTTGTGTGTAGGCTATATATACCCCTCCATCCACTCTTCATTCATGGAGAGATCCATCAGAACGTGCCTACACTTCCAGCATTCATTTTCTGAGAGAGAACCACCTACTCATGTGTTCAGGCCAAGATATTCCAATCCAACCATAAGAATCTTGATCTCTAGGCTTCCCCATGTTGCTTTCCACTCAAATCATCTTTCCACCAAATCCAAATCCATGAGAGAGAGTTGAGTGTTGGGGAGACTATCATTTGAAGCACAAGAGCAAGGAGTTCATCATCAACACACCATCTATTACCTTTTGGAGAGTGGTGTCTCCTAGATTGGTTAGGTGTCACTTGGGAGCCTACGTCAAGATTGTGGAGTTGAACCAAGGAGTTTGTAAGGGCAAGGAGATCGCCTACTTCGTGAAGATCTACCCTAGTGAGGCAAGTCCTTCGTGGGCGACGGCCATGGTGGGATAGACAAGGTTGCTTCTTCGTGGACCCTTCGTGGGTGGAGCCCTCGTTGGACTCTCGCAACCGTTACCCTTCATGGGTTGAAGTCTCCATCAATGTGGATGCACGATAGCACCACCTATTGGAACCACGAAAAAAATCTTCGTGTCTCCAATTGTGTTTGCATACTCCAATCCCATCCCTTTACTTTCTTGCAAATTGCATGCTTTACTTTCTTTTGCTCATATACTCTTGCCATGCTTGCTTGAAATGTATTGTGAATGTTTAAAGTTGTGCTAAGACTCCACCTTAACTTGAAGAAACTAAAAACTGCTACTTTTCTTCGTTGAGGGTCTAATCACCCCCCTCTAGACAACTCTTCTCGATCCTTTCACAAATTCAACAATATAACTATCACATAAAATATTCTCTTCATGATCCACATGCATGCAAAGTTGCCACTCTTCCAAAATAGTGGGATTGTCATCAAATAAAGTCATGACCTCTCCAAGCCCACTTTTATCAAAAATTTCATCAGATTGAACACTCTCCAAATATGTGGGATTATTTTTAGCTAAAGTTGACACTCTTCCAAACCCACTTTTAGTATTATCGCAAGCATATTCATCACGAAGTTTAAATAAAATTTCAAGATCATAAGAATTATTATCACCCCAATCCTGATCATTGCAATAAGTAGTGGACATAACAAAACAATCATCCCCAAGCTTGGGGTTTTGCATATCACTAACACAATTGTCATTAATAGATTTTATAATAACATCATTTCAATCATGCTTTTCATTCAAGGAGCTATCATGAATCACTTTATAAATTTCTTCGTTTAACACTTCATCACAATTTTTAGATCCATGAATCTGAAGCAAAACTTCATAAAGATAATCTTGTGAACTCAATTCACTAGGAATTGGTTCATCATAATTGGATCTTTTGAAAAGATTAGCAAGTGGATGAGGATACATATCAATAGATTTTTAGCAAGCGAAGATGCAAGCAAATAGAAGACACATGGCAACACAAGCAAAGATAGAAAACAAGAAAAAGGCAAACGAAAAAGAAGGCAAATAAGAAGGCAAATATTTTTGTGAAGTGGGGGAGATGAAAACGTGAGGCACATGGAAAATAATGTAAATTGCAAGGAGATGAGATTTGTGATTAGGAACCTGATAGATGTTGATGATGTCTCCCCGGCAACGGTGGCAGAACTTCCTTTTGAATTCGCTTGAACTACGTCGTTATTTACCCAAAGAGGAAGGGATGATGTAGCACAGCTACAGTAGGTATTTCCCTCAGTTATGAAATCAAGGTATCAATCCCGTAGGAGAACCAAGCAACACTATGTAAACGGTACCTGCACACCAAGAACAAATACTTGCAACCTGACGCTTATGAGGGGTTGTCAATCCCTCTATGGGTAACGGCGCCAGATATTGTCAAGTTGACGGGATACAAATTGTGATAGATTGGATAAATAGATCTTGATAAAACCCAAAATAAAATAAATAACAGAAAAGTTCAGCAAGGTATTTTTGTTTTTTGGAATAATAGATCTAAAAACAAAAGCAAATAAAAATAGATCTCAAAGCAAATATGATAAATAATAGACCCGGGGGCCGTAGATTTCACTAGTGGCTTCCTCGAGAAATACCACACGGTGGGTAAACAAATTACTGTTGGGCAATGATAACCCACAAGTATAGAGGATCGCAACAGTTTTCGAGGGTAGAGTATTCAACCCAAATTTATTGATTCGACACAAGGGGAGCCAAAGAATATTCTCAAGCATTAGCAGTTGAGCTGTCAATTCAACCACACCTGGATAACTTAATATCTGCAACAAAAGTATTTAGTAGCAAAGTAGTATGATAGTAACGGTAACAGAAGCAAAAGTAATATTTTTGGGTTTTGTAGTGATTGTAATAGTAGCAACGGAAAAGTAAATAAGCGAAGAACAATATGTGAAAAGCTCGTATGCATTGGATCGGTGATGGAGAATTATGCCGGATGCGGTACATCATGTAACAGTCATAACATAGGGTGACACAGAAGTAGCTCCAATTCATCAATGTAATGTAGGCATGTATTCCGAATATAGTCATACGTGCTTATGGAAAAGAACTTGCATGACATCTTTTGTCCTACCCTCCCGTGGCAGCGGGGTCCTAGTGGAAACTAAGGGATATTAAGGCCTCCTTTTAATAGAGTACCGGACCAAAGCATTAACACATAGTGAATACATGAACTCCTCAAACTACGGTCATCACCGGGAGTGGTCCCGATTATTGTCACTTCGGGGTTGCCGGATCATAACACATAGTAGGTGACTATAGACTTGCAAGATAGGATCAAGAACTCACATATATTCATGAAAACATAATAGGTTCGGATCTGAAATCATGGCACTCGGGCCCTAATGACAAGCATTAAGCATAGCAAAGTCATAGCAACATCAATCTCAGAACATAATGGATACTGGGGGTCAAACCCTAACAAAACTAACTCGATTACATGATAAATCTCATCCAACCCATCACCGTCCAGCAAGCCAACGACGGAATTACTCACGCACGGCGGCGAGCATCATGAAATTGGTGATGGAGGATGGTTGATGATGACGACGGCGACGGATTCCCCTCTTCGGAGCCCCAAACGGACTCCAGATCAGCCCTCCCGAGAGAGTTTAGGGCTTGGCGGCGGCTCCGTATCGTAAAACGCGATGAATCTTTCTCTCTGATTTTTTCTCCCCGAACACGAATATATAGAGTTGGAGTTGAGGTCGGTGGAGGTCCAGGGGGCCCAAGAGGCAGGGGGCGCGCCCAGGGGGGCAGGCGCGCTCCCCACCCTCGTGGAAAGGCTGTGGGCCCCCTGGCCTTGATTCTTTCGCCAGTATTTTTTATTATTTCCAAAAATAATCTTCGTGAAGTTTCAGGTCATTCCGAGAACTTTTGTTTCTGCACATAAATAACACCGTGGCAATTCTGCTGAAAACAGCGTCAGTCCGGGTTAGTTCCATTCAAATCATGCAAGTTAGAGTCCAAAACAAGGGCGAAAGTGTTTGGAAAAGTAGATACGACGGAGACGTATCAACTCCCCCAAGCTTAAACCTTTGCTTGTCCTCAATCAATTCAGTTGATAAACTGAAAGTGATAAAGAAAAACTTTTACAAACTCTGTTTGCTCTTGTTGTAAATATATAAAGCCAGCATTCAAGTTTTCAGCAATGATTATAACTAACCATATTCACAATAACACTTAGGTCTCATGTTTACTCATATCAATGGCATAATCAACTAGCGAGCAATAATAATAAATCTCGGATGACAACACTTTCTCAAAACAATCATGATATGATATAATAAGATGGTATCTCGCTAGCCCTTTCTGAGACCGCAAAACATAAATGTAGAGCACCTTTAAAGATCAAGGACTGACTAAACATTGTAACTCATGGTAAAAGAGATCCAATCATAGTCATACCCAATATAAATTAATAGTAATGGATGCAAATGACAGCGGTGCTCTCCAGCTGGTGCTTTTTAATAAGAGGGTGATGACTCAAAATAAAAGTAAACAGATAGGCCCTTCACAGAGGGAAGCAGGGATTTGTAGAGGTGCCAGAGCTCGATTTTGAAATAGAGATAAATAATATTTTGAGCGGCATACTTTCATTGTCAACATAACAACCGAGAGATGGCGATATCTTCCATGCTACACACATTATAGGCGGTTCCCAAACAGAATGGTAAAGTTTATACTCCCCCTCCACCAACAAGCATCAATCCATGGCTTGCTCGAAACAACGAGTGCCTCCAACTAACAACAGTCCCGGGGGAGTTTTGTTTGCAATTATTTTGATTTAATTTGCATAAAGCATGGGATTGGGCATCCCGGTGACCAGCCATTTTCTCGTGAGTGAGGAGCGGAGTCCACTCCTCTTGAGAATAACCCGCCTAGCATGGAAGATACAGACAACCCTAGTTGATACATGAGCTATTCGAGCATACAAAACAGAATTTCATTTGAAGGTTTGGAGTTTGGCACATACAAATTTACTTGGAACGGTAGGTAGATACCGCATATAGGAAGGTATAGTGGACTCATATGGCAAAACTTTGGGGTTTAAGGGATTGGATGCACAAGCAGTATTCCTGCTTAGTACAAGTGAAGGCTAGCAAAAGACTTGGAAGCGACCAACTAGAGAGCGACAACAGTCATGAACATGCATTAAAATTAATAAACATTGAGTGCAAGCATGAGTAGGATATAATCCACCATGAACATAAATAACGTGAAGGCTATGTTGATTTGTTTCAACTACATGTGTGAACATGTGCCAAGTCAAGTCACTTGAATCATTCAAAGGAGGATACCACCCCATCATGCCACATCACAACCATTTTAATAGCATGTTGGCACGCAAGGTAAACCATTATAAACTCCTAGCTAATTAAGCATGGCATAAGCAACAATAATCTCTAATTGTCATTGCAAACATGTTTATTCATAATAAGCTGAATCAGGAACGATGAACTAATCATATTTACAAAAACAAGAGAGGTCGAGTTCATACCAGCTTCTCTCATCTCAATCAATTCATCATATATCGTCATTATTGCCTTTCACTTGCACGACATAACAATGTGAATAGTAATAATAGTGCGCGTGCATTGGACTAAGCTGGAATCTGCGAGCATTCAATAAACAGGAGAGGACAAGGTAATATGGGCTCTTGGTTAAATCAATAATAATGCATATAAGAGCCACTTCAACAATTTCATTATGGTCTTCTCCTATCGACCACCAAAGAAAAGAAGTAAAACTATTTACACGGGAAAGCTCCCAACAAGCAAAAGAAGAACATGAAATATTTTTGGGTTTTCTTTTTAATTAATACTACTACAAGCAAGAAAGGTAAAATAGCTAAACGCTACAACTAATTTTTGTTTTGTTTTTTCTTAAGCTTTTTCAAACACACAAGAAGAAAGCATAGAAAGGAAAATAAACTAGCATGGATATTACTATGAAAAAGTATGAGCACCGACATCTAGCAATGAGTGTGTAAACATAAATGTAATGTCGGTGAGAGATATGTACTCCCCCAAGCTTAGGCTTTTGGCCTAAGTTGGTCTATTGCCACGGCTGGCCTGGCGGATATCCAAAGTTGTAGTTGGGGTCGTACTGAGATGCAGCGGCTATCGCATCATGGGCTGCAGCTTGGAGGCGAGCTGTCTCCGTCCTCCTCTTATACTCATCCGCCTCCTCTTTGGTTATAAAATATATCCCTTTTGCCTGAAAGTCAAAGAAAGTAGAAGCAGGGAGAACGACGTGATAGGCGCGTCGTCTGTCAAAGATTAGTCGGTACTGGAGGAACTGATCGTTCCTCTCAACGTTCCTCTCAACAAAACGATGACGAACCATAGCCTCATAATCTAAATAAATAGGAGGCAACTCAATATCATACTCACGTATGGGTATATTAAGAAAATTAGCTAAATGGGTTGCATAAATTCCACCAAAGAAATCTCCATTAAATCTGTTATTATGCAACCTACGTGCAACAATGGCTCCCAAATTATAATGTTTATCTCCTAATACAACACTCCTGAGAACACTGAGGTCGGGGACACACATGTGACATGCTTCATCCTTACCATTTATGCACCTACCTATGAAGAGAGCAAAATAATGTATAGCAGGAAAATGAATGCTCCCTATGGTAGCTTGTGCTATATCTCTAGATTCCCGCACAGTTATACTAGCAAGAAAATCTCTAAATTCATATTTGCGAGGTTCACTAGGACTACCCCATTGTGGAAGTTTGCAAGCAGTATTAAAATCCTCTAAATCCATAGTATAAGAATTTTCATAAAGATCAAACAGGACAGTTTGAGAATTACATGAAGATGAAAATTCAAACCTTCACACAAAGGAATCAGTGAGATAGTGGTACTGACGACACTTATCTGCTTCGAAGCTCACAAGATCAGCGTTACGCACATATGCGTTAAATTCTTCCTTGATTCCTACTCGATGCATGAAGTCTTCTAAAGGCCATTCACAAGCCCGCACTTGAGCGTCCCTTGGTGGTTCATCGTCGGCATCGCGCATTGCGAGCCTAGGTCCTTGCTTCCTTGAAGGGCCACCTTGGTACATTTTCCTAAACATATTTCTTCCTCTGAAAAATTTCTGAAAATTTTAGTAACTTCAAATAAAAGTGAACTAAACTCAACAAAATGGAGAGCAACTACTCCCACAAGTGCCTAGAGACTATATCATGCATTAGAACTACTTGGAACCATATAAATTTGACATGCAAGCTCAAGAACATGGTCACCTAGGCAGCACAAATTTCCAATGAATAAAGCACTAGAACAAAAACTAATTGGCCCATTGGAGGAGTCACATACCAAGGAACAATACCCCAAAGCAGTTTTGTGAGAGGTGCTATGAGCAAGGAGATCGAAAATTGCAGCAATATGAGCTAGAACTCGTGCTTGAGCTGGTTGGTGATTTTTTTTGGGAGGAAGAAGGAGTGTGTGATGGCTGGAATAAGTGGAGGGGAGCAACCATGGGCCCACGAGGCAGGGGGTCGCGCCCTGGACCCTCGTGGCCAGGTGCCAGCTCCCCCTGCTGTGTTCTCAGTGTCAGATATTCTCAAATATTCTAGAAAAAATCATATTTCAATTTCTGGGCATTTGGAGAGCTTTTATTTTAGGGGTATTTTTTATTGCACGGATAATTCAGAAAGCTGACAGAAAATACTCTTTTTACTTTATTTCAACTAAATAACAGAAAGTAGAAAGAGGGTACAGAAGGTTGTGCCTTCTAACTTCATCCATCTCATGCTCATCAAAAGGAATCCACTAACAAGGTTGATCAGGTCTTGTTAACAAACTCATTCCGAATCGCATGAAACCGGAGAAATTTCGAATAACCCTATGTTACCTCAACGGGGATATGCACGTCCCCAATAATAAGAATATCATATTTTTTCTTGACAGTAGGTAGAGGAAATTTAAAACCTCCAAAAATAATCGGTGGAACTTTTCCAATAGAATTGATACTATGAACTTGAGGTTGTTTCCTCAGAAACTGTACCGTATGCTCATTGCCATTAACATGAAAAGTGACATTGCCTTTGTTACAATCAATAACAGCCCCTGCGGTATTCAAAAAGGGTCTTCCAAGAATAATAGACATACTATCGTCCTCAAGAATATCAAGAATAACAAAGTCTGTTAAAATAGTAACGTTTGCAACCACAACAGGCACATCCTCACAAATACCGACAGGTATAGCAGTTGATTTATTAGCCATTTGCAAAGATATTTTAGTAGGTGTCAACTTATTCAAATCAAGTCTACGATATAAAGAGAGAGGCATAACACTAACACCGGCTCCAAGATCACATAAAGCAGTCTTAACATAGTATCTTTTAATGGAGCATGCTATAGTTGGTACTCCTGGATCTCCAAGTTTCTTTGGTATTCCACCCTTGAAAGTATAATTAGCAAGCATGGTGGAAATTTCAGCTTCCGGTATCTTTCTTTTATTAGTAACAATATCCTTCATATACTTAGCATAAGGATTCATTTTAAGCATATCAGTCAAACGCATACGCAAGAAGATAGGTCTAATCATTTCAGCAAAGCGCTCAAAATCCTCATCATCATTTTTCTTGGATGGTTTGGGAGGAAAAGGCATGGGTTTCTTAACCCATGGCTCTCTTTCCATACCGTGTTTCCTAGCAACAAAGTCTCTCTTATCATAACATTGATTCTTTGATTGTGGATTATCAAGATCAACAGCAGGTTCAGCTTCTACATCATTATCATTACTAGGTTGAGCATCAACATGAACATCATCATTAACATTATCACTTGGTTCATGTACATTACTAGATTGTGTTTCAGCATCAGAAATAAAAATATCGTTTGGATTCTCAGGTGTGTCAACAGTAGGTTCACTAGAAGCATGCAAAGTCCTATCATTTTTCTTTTTCTTCTTTTTAGAAGGACTAGGTGCATCAACATTATTTCGTTGAGAATCTTGCTCAATTCTCTTAGGTGACCTTCAGGATACAAAGGTTCCTTAGTCACTTTACCTCCTCTAGTTGCAACTCTAACAGCAAAGTCATTATTCTTACTATTCAATTCATTGAGCAAATCATTCTGAGCCTTAAGTACCTGTTCTACCTGAGTGGTAACCATAGAAGCATGTTTACTAATGAGTTTAAGTTCACCTTTAACTCTAGACATGTAATCACTCAAGTTTTCAATCATATAAGTATTGCATTTTAATTCTCTACCAACATAAGCATTGAAGTTTTCTTGTTTGACAATAAAATTATAAAACTCATCTAAGCATTGGCTAGCAGACTTATAACGAGGAATATCACCTTCATCAAATCTATAGAGAGAATTTACCTTTACTACATGTGTCGGATTA
This sequence comes from Triticum aestivum, assembly GCF_018294505.1. Taxonomy (NCBI): domain Eukaryota; kingdom Viridiplantae; phylum Streptophyta; class Magnoliopsida; order Poales; family Poaceae; genus Triticum; species Triticum aestivum. The sequence continues at coordinate 519,164,071 of NC_057802.1, forward strand.
TCAAGACCATGTATCTCTTCAATATCTAATGGATTAAAATCATGTATTTCTTCAACAGGCGGTAAATTAAGACCATGTATTTCGTCAACAGGAGGTAAATTCTTAACATCTTCAGCTTTTATACCTTTTTCTTTCATAGATTTCTTTGCCTCTTGCATATCTTCAGGACTAAGAAATAGAACACCCCTTTTCTTTGGAGTTGGTTTAGGAATAGGCTCAGGAGTTGGCTCAGGTAGTGTCCAATTATTTTCATTAGTCAACATATTATTCAATAGAATTTCAGCTTCATCTGGTGTTCTTTCCCTGAAAATAGAACCAGCACAACTATGCAGGTGGTCTCTGGAAGCATCGATTAGTCCATTATAAAAGATATCAAGTATTTCATTTTTCTTAAGAGGATGATCACGCAAAGAATTAAGCAATTGGAGAAGCCTCCCCCAAGCTTGTGGGAGACTCTCTTCTTCAATTTGCACAAAATTATATATTTTCCTTAAGGCAACTTGTTTGTTATGAGCGGGGAAATATTTAGCAGAGAAGTAATAAATCATATCCTGGGGACTACGCACACAACCAGGATCAAGAGATTTAAACCATATCTTAGGATCACCCTTTAATGAGAACGAAAATATTTGAAGGATATAATAATAGCTAGTTTTCTCATCATTAGTGAACAGGGTGGCTATATCATTTAATTTAGTAAGATGTGCCACAACAGTTTCAGATTCATAGCCATAAAAAGGATCAGATTCAACCAAAGTAATTATAGCAGGGTCGACAGAGAATTCATAATCCTTATCAGTAACAAAGATAGGTGAAGTAGCATAAGAAGGATCATATTTCATTCTAGCATTCAGAGTTTTTTGTTTCAGCTTAGCTAATAATTTCTTAAGTTCACTCCTATCATTGCAAGCAAGAAAGTCTCTAGCAGTTTCTTCATCCATAACATAACCCTCAGGCACAACATGCAATTCATATTTAGGGGGAGAGCCTTCATCATCACTTTCATCAATATTATCAGTTTCAATAATTTCATTCTCTCTAGCACTAGCAAGTTGTTCATCAAGAAATTCACCAAGTGGCACAGTAGTATCAAGCATAGAAGTAGTTTCATCGTAAGTATCATGCATAGCAGAAGTGGCATCATTAATAACATGCGACATATCAGAATTAATAGCACAAGCAGGTTTAGGTGTCGCAAGCTTACTCAGAACAGAAGGTGAATCAAGTGCAGAGCTAGATGGCAGTTCCTTACCTCCCCTCGTAGTTGAGGGATAAATTTTTGTTTTCGCGTCTTTCAAGTTCTTCATAGTGACCAGCAGATATAAATCCCAAGTGACTCAAAGAATAGAGCTATGCTCCCCGGCAACGGCGCCAGAAAATAGTCTTGATAACCCACAATTATAGGGGATCGCAACAGTTTTTGAGAATAGAGTATTCAACCCAAATTTATTGATTCGACACAAGGGGAGCCAAAGAATATTCTCAAGTATTAACAGTTGAGTTGTCAATTCAACCACACCTGGATAACTTAATATCTGCAGCAAAGTATTAGTAGCAAAGTAATGATAGTAACTGTAATAGAAGCAAAAGTAATATTTTTGGGTTTTATAGTGAATGTAACAGTAGCAACGGAAAAGAAAATAAGCGAAGAACAATATGAGAAAAGCTCGTAGGCATTGGATCGGTGATGGAGAATTATTCCGGATGCGGTTCATCATGTAACAGTCATAACATAGGGTGACATAGAACTAGCTCCAATTCATCAATGTAATGTAGGCATGTATTCCAAATATAGTCATACGTGCTTATGGAAAGAAACTTGCATGACATCTTTTGTCCTACCCCCCCCCCCCCCCGCCCCCGTGGGAGCGGGGTCCTAGTGGAAACTAAGGGATATTAAGGCCTCCTTTTAATAGAGTACCGGACCAAAGCATTAACACATAGTGAATACATGAACTCCTCAAACTACGGTCATCACTGGGAGTGGTCCCAATTATTGTCACTTCGGGGTTGCCGGATCATAACACGTAGTAGGTGACTGTAGACTTGCAAGATAGGATTAAGAACTCACATATATTCATGAAAACATAATAGGTTCAGATCTGAAATCATGGCACTCAGGTCCTAGTGACAAGCATTAAGCATAGCAAAGTCATAGCAACATCAATCTCAGAACATAGTGGATTCTAGGGCTCAAACCCTAACAAAACTAACTCAATTACATGATAAATCTCATCCAAACCATCACCGTCAAGCAAGCCTGCGATGGAATTACTCACGCACGGCGGTGAGCATCATGAAATTGGTGATCGAGGATGGTTGATGACGACGACGGCGACGGATTCCCCTCTCCGGAGCCCCGAACGGACTCCAGATCAGCCCTCCCGAGAGAGTTTAGGGCTTGGTGGCGGCTCCGTATCGTAAAACGTGATGAATCTTTCTCTCTGATATTTTTTCTCCCCGAACACGAATATATGGAGTTGGAGTTGAGGTCGGTGGAGCTCCAGGGGGCCCACGAGGCAGGGGCGCGCCCAGGGGGGCAGGCGCACCCCCCACCCTCATGGAAAGGGTGTGGCCCCCCTGGCCTTGATTCTTTCGCCAGTATCTTTTATTGTTTCCAAAAATAATCTCCGTGAAGTTTCAGGTCATTCCGAGAACTTTTGTTTCTTCACATAAATAACACCATGGCAATTCTGCTGAAAACAGCGTTAGTCCAGGTTAGTTCCATTCAAATCATGCAAGTTAGAGTCCAAAACAAGGGCAAAAGTGTTTGGAAAAGTAGATACGACGGAGACGTATCAGGCAATTGATAGAACATCGAATAATTATGACCATATCCAGGCAATGATCCTTATATAGGCATCACATCCAAGATTAGTAGACCGACTCCTGCCTGCGTCTGCTACTATTGCTCCACACATTGACCGCTATCGAGAATGCATCTAGTGTATTAAGTTCATGTAGAAACGAAGTAATGCAATAAGAACGATGACATGATGTAGACGAGATCTATTCATGTAGGAATAGCCCCTGTCTTGTTATCCTTAATAGCAATGGTACATGCGTGTCTTGCTGCCCCTTCTGTCACTGGGAAAGAACACCGCACGATCGAACCCATCACAAAGCACCTCTTCCCATGGCAAGAAAAATCGATCTAGTTGGTGTAACTAAACCAAAGATTCGAAGAAGAAATACGAGGCTATAAGTAATAATGCATATAAGAGATTAAAGAAGACTCAAATAACTTTCATGGATATTGATCCGATCATAAACTCAAAGTTCATCGGATCCGAACCAACACACCGCAAAAAGAGTTACATCAAATAGATCTCCAAGAGACCATTGTATTCAGAATCAAAAGAGAGAGAGGAAGCCATCTAGCTACTGACTATGGACCTGTAGGTCTATGATGAACTACTCACGCATCATTAGAGAGGCACCAAGGAGGAAGATGATCCCCTCCGTGATGGTGTCTAGATTGGATCTCGTCATTCTGGAACTTGCGGCGGCTGGAATTATGCACTAGTAGAAAACAGGGCTTTGGTTCGGCCAGAAAAGAGCATTAATCCCAGTTGCATTACGAACCGGGACTAATGTGAGCATTAGTCCCGGTTCGAGCGGCTAGGGCACCGTACATGCATTAGTCCCGGTTCAAATGGGACCTTTAGTCCCGGTTGGTGCCACGAACCGGGACTAAAGGGTGCGATGCCCATTAGTACCGGTTCGTGGCACCAACCGATACTAAAGGTTAGACCTTTAGTCCCGGTTCGAGCCACCAACCGGTACTAATGGGGTTTGAGGCATTAGTACCGGTTCGTGGCATGAACCGGTACTAAAGGTCCCATTTTCAAACTCTACCCCCCCCCCCCCCCGTGGAATCGCCTTTTCAGTTTTGTAAAAAGCAAAAGAAAATGATAAAAACTTCAAAAATAAAAATCCTTCCAGATGTAGTTGTGTTACTACATCTACTAGTTAGGAAAAATTAAAAACTTAAATTTGGACATGTTTTGCAAAAAGTGTAGGGAAAATGTAAAACGGCTATAACTTTTGCATACGATGTCAGAAAAAACGTATAATATATCAAAATGTTCAGCACGAAAATCCGCATCCGATTTTGACCGCCTACGACCTGTTTGCAAATTTTTAGAATCCTCAAATTCGAAAGGAAAAAAGTTATGCTTAAATTTCAGGTTTTTTTGAATTTTTGTTAAATCTGGTCAAACTCTGGTCAAACTACTTATTCAAGAAGTATTAGTGTTACTAAATAATTATTCAAGAATATTAGTGTTACTAAATAATTATTTCAGTTTTTTTGAATTTTGGTCAAATCTGGTCAAATTGTGGTCAAACTGTGGTCAAACAATGGTCAAACTAATTATTCAAGAAGTATTAGTGTTACGAAATAATTATTTCAGTTTTTTGAATCTTGGTCAAATCTGGTCAAACTGTGGTCAAACTATGGTCAAACTACTTATTCAAGAAATACTAGTGTTACTAAATAATTATTGTTTTTTAGAACAATAGTTTCAAACTCAAATAGTGAAATGTGTGACTTCATGCTCAAGCTAAATTCCTGAGGGTTAATAGGATTGACATCTTACTATTGTCAGGAAAACAACAAGTGCAGACTTGGAAACGAGGGAGAATAGAACCCAGAAGTTAAGCGTGCTCAGGCTGGAGTAGTGAGAGGATGGGTGACCGTCCGGGAAGTAAGATGATTTGGAATGATGAGGGGTGATTAGAGATTAGAGGTTAAATTGAGCAGTGATGAGGGGTGATTAGACATTAGAGGTTAAAATAATTCAGAAATTTGAAAAAAAAATCAAAAAAAATTTAATTTTTTTTAAATCATAAAATTTCCTTTAGTACCGGTTCGTGTTATCAACCGGGACTAAAGGTGGACCTCCAGATAGCGGCCATGTGGAGGGCCTAATGACCCTTTAGTCCCGGTTCCAGATCCCGGACTAAAGGCCCTTTTTCTACTAGTGATGTTTTGTCGACTCCCCTACGGTTTCTGGAATATTTGGGTATTTATAGGGCGAAGAGGTGGTGCGGGAGGCCACAGAGGTGGGCACAACCCACCTGGGCGTGCCTGGGCTCCTGGGCGTGCCTGGGCTCCTGGGCGCACCCTAGTGGGTTGTGCTCCCCTCGGAGCCCCCCTGTGGTACTTCTTCAGCCCATCAGGTGTCTTCTGGTCTAGAAAAATTCTCCAAAAAGTTTCGCTGCGTTTGGACTCTGTTTGGTACTGATATTCTGTGAAGTAAAAAACAAGTAAAAACTGCAACTGGCACTGGGCACTATGTCAATAGGTTAGTCCAAAAAAATGATATAAAGTTGCTATGAAAGGATTGTAAAACATCCAAGAATGATAATATAACAACATGGTAAAATAAAAAAAATTATAGATACATTGGAGACGTATCATACACCAGTCTTAACACCTCAGTTCTTATAACAAGGACCCTTCGCTTAACACCGCGTAACCACTAACGGTTTATAGTTTGACATTGTCTTCGGTTCGCCGACCAGTTTACGGTTATTGTGACAGTCGATTTTCGGCTTTCTCCATTGAGATACTTGACCATTCGAGATGGAAGTACAATCACAGTGGTTCTCCCTTTACACTCCTAACCGAACAAAGCGGAATATAGGAGGCAAGCAGAGGAGCCGGGCAACCCAATCATTGACCAAAATCACAATTCAAAAAAAATGCATATAATGCCATACCTGTTATCGGACTTGGACATACGCTCGATTCTAAATCAGCCACCAGTTGAAAACCGAGCTCATATGTATGTATTGCTACGAGGCAAGGGGTGAAAGAAGAAAAAATTACACTTAAAGTTGTGCGAGGACCAAAAAGAGATATGTTTTATCAATCATGAGGCTCAACAATGTATATATAGTCATAGTCAATTTCGAGTTAACTGTTTTAGCCAGCTTGTTGATATTTGTCTGGTCCTTTGTGCAGGTAGGAGAAATAATATTGGCGTCCAACTTACATTAGTGAAATTGAAGGCCATTTATACCTATGTAGAGCAACTATACACAGGTGGCGTGGATGCAATCATGGCGGTAAACAAAAGTGCGCCACCGCCCCAACGTATCAAAGAGATGCTCAATGAGTTAACACTACAAAAAAATACACTTCTGTGATGATACGTGTTTGTCACAGTAGGTCGCGTTTTTTGTCATGCATGTACATCCATGACGATTTTATGACAGAATCAAGATAGTCATACCTGTGCTGTCGTAGAAGTGTTCCATGACATTACCAAAATTATCATCACGGAAGTGTCCACTTCCATGACGATAAATCGCGCGTCACAGAAGTGCTTTCGTCAAGGGTGACAGACACGTGGCATCCACCATAACGGAACGCCGTTAAGCTATCGGGTCGGGTTTTGGATCCGATAACCCGTTAACAGCCCCGACCAATGGGAAATATCCACGTTAAAATTCTTATTGGCCGGACGAAACACGTGTCAGCTCGTCAGTGGGTCAGGTAGGCGCCTATGATATGTCGACATGTGCCACAGCCCACCACTGGCCCATTTAGCTTACAAAGCCGGCCCGTTTGACTTGGTCAAAAGTTAACAGGCTGGCCCATGAAAAGCCTGTTAACGGTCTCTTCGCAAATAGCCCATTTTACGGCCTGTTAACTCACGGCCCGTTAGGCCCTAAAGGAAATCGGCCCAACAATGTCATGTGGGCCGTCGAATATAACACTAGCCCATTTCACTTTCGGCCCATGTATGGCCCACGACGTCTTTCGGCCCATATGAGGCCTTCGTATCTTTCGGCCCTTTACATGCCCACGGTGACTCTAGCCCATAATGAACAGTAATTTCGTTATACCCGTTAACGGCCCGTGATTTACATGGGCCGTTTCCAGCCCGTGTTAGCTTTCGGCCTATTGACGGCCCATACGTTCTTGGGCTCCTTTTCGGCCCTCGATTACTTCCAGCCCGTTACTGGCCTGTTCCCCTAATGGGCCAAATTCGGCCCATGGCAAGAGTCGGCCCGTTACTGGCCTGTTCCCCTAATGGGCCAAATTCGGCCCATGGCAAGAGTCGGCCCGTTACTGGCCTGTTACCCTAATGGGCCAAATTCGGCCCATGGCAAGAGTCGGCCCGTTTCTGGCCTGTTAACCCATTGCGCCGTTTCCAGCCCGTCCTATATTCTGGCCCATTAACGACCCGTTATGCCTGTGACAGAATTAAGCCTTTGCTGTCCTACGGCCTGTTAACGGCCTGATACCATGCTGGGCCAATACTAATTACGCCCGATTACGGCCCATGTAGACCCATTTATCCGACGGCCTGAGGCCCATCGATTACAGGCCTATTTATCGACGGCCCGTAGGAGACCCATGGATCCTACGCCCGTATATGGCCCATGGTAGTTGCGGTCACTAGCAAACCAGGGAAAAAGAAGACTAGGAAATAAATAAGGCCGAAACTAATGCTAGGCTATTAAGGCGATTGCACAGATTACATCCACTCGGCATCAAAGATCGCCACCAGTGGAAATATAGGGAACACCCTACACTATACAAAAATGGCTTGCTGTTTTCTTCAGCCGGTGGCTGCACGTTAAGAATAAATTTTGTATCGCACCAAAACAAATTACAACTATATAACAAAAGGAAGGTTGGCATAAAACTTAACAGTCTAGCAGATAAATGCACCACCAGAAGTTCAGAAGCTCAGTTCATTTGACCTGACTGTTATGTTTTCATGCTGTATTGTCCGATGGAGAACCATAACCCTCGCCTTCATTTCCCCTAGGCTCCTGAACAATATAGCAAATGTCTGATAGTCTGGTTTCAAAACCATGCATATCTTGACGACATTGAGCAATGTTTCTCCTTGTTTCACAAAGGGTCTCTGTTAGGGAATGGACTTGTGTCTGGAGCGCATATACAACATTGCTTTGAGCTTGCATATCTTGATCATGAGGCAGTTTGGACGATATTGCCTTAACAACCAACCCAGTATTACGCAGGAACATGCTTTTGGCACTGTTAGTGGACAGGTACTGACCCACTGCAGCAAGAGCTGACATTGCGGTTATAGTTGCCTCGCCACCTTCAGAAGGTGGCGGTTCCACCATTTTTTCCATAGCTCGCTGAAAAGTTGAGGTTTTACATTAGTAGTACCAGAACAGAAGATATTAAGGAGGCAGCAAAACCAAACAAAATAGCTTTGGTCTATATACAGAACTTATTCTGGTGAACCCATGTAAAATATTAGTTGTATTTTATTGCAAAGTACATAATAAAACCAGGTTCCAAACATATGACCATGTACCATCGCTAATGTATTGTCTATTTCTTCACATTGTATTGAGGGCTAAGGATAAAGAGACGAAGTTTATAATACGGTAAGCATAGTATGACATCATTCATATCACAAGACAACTGAGAACAGACAAACAGGCAATTGTAACGTTGTGTGGGCAAGTCCAGCACGGAACTAGATTACGGGTCAAGATCAAAGGAACATCACTCCTCTCTTTTAAACCTTGTAAGGTGCAATGATACGCTAAGACAATTGTGTATAAAATTGAAAAGAGTAATAGACATTGGCTGCAAACCAGGCAGTTCAAGGCACCAGTCAGAGTAAGTAGTAGTTAAAAGGCATGAGGATTAAGGACTTACAACAGCGGCTTTGACTGGTGTAGTCATGCCCTTCTTCTTGCTGGTGTGACAGTCCTTGAAGATTTCCACAGCATTTGGTTCAGGTACTTTTTGGTCCTTGCGGGCTTTCCTCTGCATTTCGAACAAGTCAATATAGATCTGATAATATGGTACAGCGAAAAGAGTGAAACAGCAGCTAATTACAAGAGCCTCGCAGTGTGCAATATAGCTACGAGATCTTGTCGTCTGTTGGAATTTCACTTTCGTACGGTTGGCCTTGTTCTTTGAATAGTTCACCTACAAGAAGATAGATTTGTGTGGCACATGCGTAAATAGGAGTTCAACATGTGATCTGATCACATATATATAATGTACCTGATACTTCGGATCAGACCAGTGTTTAACAAGGCCCCTCCAGTCTACATCTGATATATTTTCCACTGGAGATGTTTGGGAAAGTTCACTGTTAGCCTTGCCTTCAAAGTGAGTTTTCCTCAAGTTATACCGATACTGTCGCAGAGCAGACTTGAAAACATGGGTGCAAGCTTGTCTGGTTGCATCATCTTGGCTATCCAACTTGAACCTCATCTATTGAAAATTATGGGAGTCTCATTATCAGCAACCTAGAAAGTATGGGACAGAGCAAGACGATATTACTAGTTTCCATACATAACCATACTTACAGATAAATGGTCGAGGAAGGTGTTGAACTGGGTTTCATCTTTGTCATTCCTGTACTGAATCCATGTTGGGAGGATACGTACATGACACCTAACGGCAACCGCTGCCTCTGATACTAACTTGGCTGACTCTGTAGCATCACGTGGCCTTTTTAAACCTGCCTCAAAACGGATCTCCATTCTTCCTCCTCTAGATTTAGTTAACCTATCGAGCATTATCCCTGATGTTGTTTCCTCTTGCGCCTAGGTGCTAGTCCAACAACGAACATAGGAAGTGTTAGTGTACATCAAACTGTGAGACTACATATAAAGAAGCATGCAACTGTAACTGTTGAAGCTCACAAGGTTCATCTGATATTGCCAACTCGTCTTCTGTCAAGAGTGCTTTGGAAGTAGTGTCAGGTGGCAAGGGAGCTTGGGAACGTGCTGCTAGCTCAGTTGATGCACGAGTAAGTCGTGCAGCTGGTAGTACTGTGGTAGGTGTTGCAAGAACTAGGGCTGTCTCTGCTTGTTTGGTGGCAGCTATTTGTTTCTGTTTGGCTTTTTTTGCAACTCGTGTAGCATGGGATGCCGTGTTTGTAAAATTTTCCGCTGGACTTTGACCTTCTATTGCACCATCAGTACCAATTGCATTCAAGTTTAACCGGATTAAATTGAACTTGAACAACTGTTGGCTGAGTCATGGTGCCACCATATCGATCTGACCAGTGCAACCACGTTTGCCTTATGGGAAGGCCCTAACTGGGTCTATTGTCATGCCTCTCACCGGTGCCTCCCGGAAGGGAAGGTTATGCGCGGGCGCTACCTTGGCCAGGTAGGACGGCATAAGCCTTGTGTGCCCGTTGTTGAGTATGGATCCTTGTCCCCGTTTGGGACCGTTTTGCCATGACGGTGGCCGTTGGTGCCTTTGGTAGGCACGGGGCCAACCAGGACTTAGCCTAAAGGGGAGTTGGTCGGAGTGGCCGGGGGTGGCATGGTAGTAGGACGGTTTTGTCGGAACGCTTTGGTCCACCCGAATGGGAGTGCGATGCCTAGGTTCCGTGGTGTGGGTACAATGTGCTAACCTCTACAGAGTGCGTGTTGACCGCCCACCACCTTCGGCTTCACATTGAAGATCTTTAGCCACAATCCGAAGTGGGGGATGTGGAGGAAGGCCTCGCACACGCTAATGAAAACCGCAACTTGAAATGTGGAGCGCGAGGCTTAAAAACGGTTCGAAATAATGGTCGGGCAGTGACGTGATGTCACGCTACAAAATTTGTCAGTGGATTGGACCGGTGAAATATTATACTCTCTGTGTGTGTGTGGTACTTGTTTTGCAGAGCCGGACACGTTTTCTATGTTCGAAGGCTGTTTTGGAGTATTCGGAGGAGGAACCCGCCTTGCAATGCCGAAGACAATCTGCACGCCGGACACATCGTCATTGAAGCCTAGTTCAGGGGCTACTGAGGGAGTCCTGGATTAAGGGGCCTCGGGTGTCCGGGCTATGTAACGTGGGCCGGACTGATGGGCTATGAAGATACAAGACAGAAGACTTCTTCCCGTGTCCGGATGGGACTCTCCTTTGCGTGGATGGCAAGCTTGGCATTCGGATATGTAGATTCCTTCCGCTGTAAACCGACTGTGTACAACCCTAGGCCCCTCCGGTGTCTATATAAACCGGAGCGTTTAGTCCGTAGAGGCAATCACAATCATACAGGCTAGACATCTAGGGTTTAGCCATTACGATCTCGTGGTAGATCTACTCTTGTAATCCTCATATTCATCAAGATCAATCAAGCAGGAAGTAGGATATTACCTCCATCAAGAGGGACCGGACCTGGGTAAGACGAGGTGAGGAGGAGAGAGAGAGGTGCGCGGGCCCCGGCAGTCAGCCTCACAGGAGCCGGCCCCGCGTCGACCCCGCCCACGCTGACGTGGATAAGTGGAAGCGCATTCGCGAGAGTGCGTTTTCTCTTTGTGAAAGCGTATTTCCTTGCGGCTTAGGCGAAAAATGCGCTTTCCCCTCTGGAAAGCGTATTTTATCAAAACCGTTTCTGCCTTATCCACTCAGGGGCCTGTTTGTAGGAATATTTTTACAGATTGGTCCCTGGACTTCAACCCTTCACAACATTTTATCCATAACTCCGATCGAGGTGAATCCAATACCCACGTCTTCTTCTCTTAGAGCCCAAACTTTTGGTATCATTTTCACTATGTTTCAACATTCTGAAAATGACCATTTTGCCCTTGCCCTAATCAGCCCCCTCCGATAGAGTATCTTTTCCGGCGATCCTTTCCGCGATCTTTCCGCACCTCGTCCCAGAGCCTTCTTCATCCCCAGGCAAGCCACAACCACCATTTGCATGATAGCCATGCAGAAGCATTGGTTTCCAACTTGAATCTTTAATAACTATTTGATTGTTTTGCTACTGCTGTTGTTATTTTGGTTATGCTTATGTATCGGTGTTTACCGTGATGCTATGTTTTCTTGCACTCTGTTATTTTGTTCTTCATGCTAGTATTATATTGGCCATGCTTGGTAATAGTACATGTTGGTGATGGTCTTCGGTGCATGACGATCGCCTGTTCCGAGTACCGTTGTTATGCATGTTCCTTCACACCCAGTTGATTAAATACTTGCATGGTAGTTTAACGTTATGTTATTGCATGGTATTTATTGTTGATGCTAGTAGTCATGTTATGCTATGAGTAGTGTTATACTTGTGATATTCATGCTCGTCATTATGCCATGCTCAGTTGGATATGATTTTATTGTTGATATGGTTAATAGTTATGTTGCATCACCATGCTTATGTTGATATCATGTTCATGCATTGTAGTTCCATCATGTTATTGTATCATGGCTCAGCATATTGCATTCAAGTTTAACCGGATTAAATTGAACTTGAACAACTGTTGGCTGAGTCATGGTGCCACCATATCGATCTGACCAGTGCAACCACGTTTGCCTTATGGGAAGGCCCTAACTGGGTCTATTGTCATGCCTCTCACCGGTGCCTCCCGCGAGGGAAGGTTATGCGCGGGCGCTACCTTGGCCAGGTAGGACGGCATAAGCCTTGTGTGCCCGTTGTTGAGTATGGATCCTTGTCCCCGTTTGGGACCGTTTTGCCATGACGGTGGCCGTTGGTGCCTTTGGTAGGCACGGGGCAAACCAGGACTTAGCCTAAAGGGGAGTTGGTCGGAGTGGCCGGGGGTGGCATGGTAGTAGGACGGTTTTGTCGGAACGCTTTGGTCCACCCGAATGGGAGTGCGATGCCTAGGTTCCATGGTGTGGGTACAGTGTGCTAACCTCTACAGAGTGCGTGTTGACCGCCCACCACCTTCGGCTTCACATTGAAGATCTTTAGCCACAATCCGAAGTGGGGGGATGTGGAGGAAGGCCTCGCACACGCTAATGAAAACCGCAACTTGAAATGTGGAGCGCGAGGCTGAAAAACGGTTCGAAATAATGGTCGGGCAGTGACGTGATGTCACGCTACAAAATTTGTCAGTGGATTGGACTCGTGAAATATTATACTCTCTCTCTGTGTGTGTGGTACTTGTTTTGCAGAGCCGGACACGTTTTCTGTGTTCGAAGGCTGTTTTGGAGTATTCGGAGGAGGAACCCGCCTTGCAATGCCGAAGACAATCTGCGCGTCGGACACATCGTCATTGAAGCCTGGTTCAGGGGCTACTGAGGGAGTCCTGGATTAAGGGGCCTCGGGCGTCCGGGCTATGTAACGTGGGCCGGACTGATGGGCTATGAAGATACAAGACAGAAGACTTCTTCCCGTGTCCGGATGGGACTCTCCTTTGCGTGGATGGCAAGCTTGGCGTTCGGATATGTAGATTCCTTCCGCTGTAAACCGACTGTGTACAACCCTAGGCCCCTCCGGTGTCTATATAAACCGGAGGGTTTAGTCCGTAGAGGCAATCACAATCATACAGGCTAGACATCTAGGGTTTAGCCATTACGATCTCGTGGTAGATCTACTCTTGTAATCCTCATATTCATCAAGATCAATCAAGCAGGAAGTAGGATATTACATCCATCAAGAGGGACCGGACATGGGTAAGACGAGCTGAGGAGGAGAGAGAGAGGTGCGCGGGCCCCAGCAGTCAGCCTCACAGGAGCCGCCCCCGCGTTGACCCCGCCCACGCTGACGTGGATAAGTGGAAGCGCATTCGCGAGAGTGCGTTTTCTCTTTGTGAAAGCGTATTTCCTTGCGGCTTAGGCGAAAAATGCGCTTTCCCCTCTGGAAAGCGTATTTTATCAAAACCGTTTCTGCCTTATCCACACAGGAGCCTGTTTGTAGGAATATTTTTACAGATTGGTCCCTGGACTTCAACCCTTCACAACATTTTATCCATAACTCCGATCGAGGTGAATCCAATACCCACGTCTTCTTCTCTTAGAGCCCAAACTTTTGGTATCATTTTCACTATGTTTCAACATTCTGAAAATGACCATTTTGCCCTTGCCCTAATCAGCCCCTTCCGATAGAGTATCTTTTCCGGCGATCCTTTCCGCGATCTTTCCGCACCTCTTCCCAGAGCCTTCTTCATCCCCAGGCAAGCCACAACCACCATTTGCATGATAGCCATGCAGAAGCATTGGTTTCCAACTTGAATCTTTAATAACTATTTGATTGTTTTGCTACTGCTGTTGTTATTTTGGTTATGCTTATGTATCGGTGTTTACCGTGATGCTATGTTTTCTTGCACTCTGTTATTTTGTTCTTCATGCTAGTATTATATTGGCCATGCTTGGTAATAGTGCATGTTGGTGATGGTCTTCGGTGCATGACGATCGCCTGTTCCGAGTACCTATGTTATGCATGTTCCTTCACACCCAGTTGATTAAATACTTGCATGGTAGTTTAACGTTATGTTATTGCATGGTATTTATTGTTGATGCTAGTAGTCATGTTATGCTATGAGTAGTGTTATACTTGTGATATTCATGCTCGTCATTATGCCATGCTCAGTTGGATATGATTTATTGTTGATATGGTTAATAGTTATGTTGCATCACCATGCTTATGTTGATATCATGTTCATGCATTGTAGTTCCATCATGTTATTGTATCATGGCTCAACATATTGCATTCAAGTTTAACCGGATTAAATTGAACTTGAACAACTGTTGGCTGAGTCATGGTGCCACCATATCGATCTGACCAGTGCAACCACGTTTGCCTTATGGGAAGGCCCTAACTGGGTCTATTGTCATGCCTCTCACCGGTGCCTCCCGCGAGGGAAGGTTATGCGCGGGCGCTACCTTGGCCAGGTAGGACGGCATAAGCATTGTGTGCCCGTTGTTGAGTATGGATCCTTGTCCCCGTTTGGGATCGTTTTGCCATGACGGTGGCCGTTGGTGCCTTTGGTAGGCACGGGGCCAACCAGGACTTAGCCTAAAGGGGAGTTGGTCGGAGTGGCCGGGGGTGGCATGGTAGTAGGACGGTTTTGTCGGAACGCTTTGGTCCACCCGAATGGGAGTGCGATGCCTAGGTTCCGTGGTGTGGGTACAGTGTGCTAACCTCTACAGAGTGCGTGTTGACCGCCCATCTTCGGCTTCACATTGAAGATCTTTAGCCGCAATCCAAAGTGGGGGGGTGTGGAGGAAGGCCTCGCACACGCTAATGAAAACCGCAACTTGAAATGTGGAGCGCGAGGCTGAAAAACGGTTCGAAATAATGGTCGGGCAGTGACGTGATGTCACGCTACAAAATTTGTCAGTGGATTGGACTCGTGAAATATTATACTCTGTGTGTGTGTGTGGTACTTGTTTTGCAGAGCCGGACACGTTTTCTGTGTTCGAAGGCTGTTTTGGAGTATTCGGAGGAGGAACCCGCCTTGCAATGCCGAAGACAATCTGCGCGCCGGACACATCGTCATTGAAGCCTGGTTCAGGGGCTACTGAGGGAGTCCTGGATTAAGGGGCCTCGGGCGTCCGGGCTATGTAACGTGGGCCGGACTGATGGGCTATGAAGATACAAGACAGAAGACTTCTTCCCGTGTCCGGATGGGACTCTCCTTTGCGTGGATGGCAAGCTTGGCGTTCGGATATGTAGATTCCTTCCGCTGTAAACCGACTCTGTACAACCCTAGGCCCCTCCGGTGTCTATATAAACCGGAGCGTTTAGTCCGTAGAGGCTATCACAATCATACAGGCTAGACATCTAGGGTTTAGCCATTACGATCTCGTGGTAGATCTACTCTTGTAATCCTCATATTCATCAAGATCAATCAAGCAGGAAGTAGGATATTACCTCCATCAAGAGGGACCGGACCTGGGTAAGACGAGGTGAGGAGGAGAGAGAGAGGTGCGCGGGCCCCAGCAGTCAGCCTCACAGGAGCCGGCCCTGCGTTGACCCCGCCCACGCTGACGTGGATAAGTGGAAGCGCATTCGCGAGAGTGCGTTTTCTCTTTGTGAAAGCGTATTTCCTTGCGGCTTAGGTGAAAAATGCGCTTTCCCCTCTGGAAAGCGTATTTTATCAAAACCGTTTCTGCCTTATCCACTCAGGGGCCTGTTTGTAGGAATATTTTTACAGATTGGTCCCTGGACTTCAACCCTTCACAACATTCTATCCATAACTCCGATCGAGGTGAATCCAATACCCACGTCTTCTTCTCTTAGAGCCCAAACTTTTGGTATCATTTTCACTATGTTTCAACATTCTAAAAATGACCATTTTGCCCTTGCCCTAATCAGCCCCCTCCGATAGAGTATCTTTTCCGGCGATCCTTTCCGCGATCTTTCCGCACCTCTTCCCAGAGCCTTCTTCATCCCCAGGCAAGCCACAACCACCATTTGCATGATAGCCATGCAGAAGCATTGGTTTCCAACTTGAATCTTTAATAACTATTTGATTGTTTTGCTACTGCTGTTGTTATTTTGGTTATGCTTATGTATCGGTGTTTACCGTGATGCTATGTTTTCTTGCACTCTGTTATTTTGTTCTTCATGCTAGTATTATATTGGCCATGCTTGGTAATAGTACATGTTGGTGATGGTCTTCGGTGCATGACGATCGTCTGTTCCGAGTACCGTTGTTATGCATGTTCCTTCACACCCAGTTGATTAAATACTTGCATGGTAGTTTAACGTTATGTTATTGCATGGTATTTATTGTTGATGCTAGTAGTCATGTTATGCTATGAGTAGTGTTATACTTGTGATATTCATGCTCGTCATTATGCCATGCTCAGTTGGATATGATTTTATTGTTGATATGGTTAATAGTTATGTTGCATCACCATGCTTATGTTGATATCATGTTCATGCATTGTAGTTCCATCATGTTATTGTATCATGGCTCAGCATATTGCATTCAAGTTTAACCGGATTAAATTGAACTTGAACAACTGTTGGCTGAGTCATGGTGCCACCATATCGATCTGACCAGTGCAACCACGTTTGCCTTATGGGAAGGCCCTAACTGGGTCTATTGTCATGCCTCTCACCGGTGCCTCCCGCGAGGGAAGGTTATGCGCGGGCGCTACCTTGGCCAGGTAGGACGGCATAAGCCTTGTGTGCCCGTTGTTGAGTATGGATCCTTGTCACCGTTTGGCCATGACGGTGGCCGTTGGTGCCTTTGGTAGGCACGGGGCCAACCAGGACTTAGCCTAAAGGGGAGTTGGTCGGAGTGGCCGGGGGTGGCATGGTAGTAGGACGGTTTTGTCGGAACGCTTTGGTCCACCCGAATGGGAGTGCGATGCCTAGGTTCCGTGGTGTGGGTACAGTGTGCTAACCTCTACAGAGTGCGTGTTGACCGCCCACCACCTTCGGCTTCACATTGAAGATCTTTAGCCACAATCCGAAGTGGGGGGATGTGGAGGAAGGCCTCGCACACGCTAATGAAAACCGCAACTTGAAATGTGGAGCGCGAGGCTGAAAAACGGTTCGAAATAATGGTCGGGCAATGACGTGATGTCACGCTACAAAATTTGTCAGTGGATTGGACTCGTGAAATATTATACTCTCTGTGTGTGTGGTACTTGTTTTGCAGAGCCGGACACGTTTTCTGTGTTCGAAGGCTGTTTTGGAGTATTCGGAGGAGGAACCCGCCTTGCAATGCCGAAGACAATCTGCGCGCCGGACACATCGTCATTGAAGCCTCGTTCAGGGGCTACTGAGGGAGTCCTGGATTAAGGGGCCTCGGGCGTCCGGGCTATGTAACGTGGGCCGGACTGATGGGCTATGAAGATACAAGACAGAAGACTTCTTCCCGTGTCCGGATGGGACTCTCCTTTGCGTGGATGGCAAGCTTGGCGTTCGGATATGTAGATTCCTTCCGCTGTAAACCGACTCTGTACAACCCTAGGCCCCTCCGGTGTCTATATAAACCGGAGGGTTTAGTCCGTAGAGGCAATCACAATCATACAGGCTAGACATCTAGGGTTTAGCCATTACGATCTCGTGGTAGATCTACTCTTGTAATCCTCATATTCATCAAGATCAATCAAGCAGGAAGTAGGATATTACCTCCATCAAGAGGGACCGGACCTGGGTAAGACGAGGTGAGGAGGAGAGAGAGAGAGGTGCGCGGGCCCCAGCAGTCAGCCTCACAGGAGCCGGCCCTGCGTTGACCCCGCCCACGCTGACGTGGATAAGTGGAAGCGCATTCGCGAGAGTGCGTTTTCTCTTTGTGAAAGCGTATTTCCTTGCGGCTTAGGCGAAAAATGCGCTTTCCCCTCTGGAAAGCGTATTTTATCAAAACCGTTTCTGCCTTATCCACTCAGGGGCCTGTTTGTAGGAATATTTTTACAGATTGGTCCCTGGACTTCAACCCTTCACAACATTCTATCCATAACTCCGATCGAGGTGAATCCAATACCCACGTCTTCTTCTCTTAGAGCCCAAACTTTTGGTATCATTTTCACTATGTTTCAACATTCTGAAAATGACCATTTTGCCCTTGCCCTAATCAGCCCCCTCCGATAGAGTATCTTTTCCGGCGATCCTTTCCGCGATCTTTCCGCACCTCTTCCCAGAGCCTTCTTCATCCCCAGGCAAGCCACAACCACCATTTGCATGATAGCCATGCAGAAGCATTGGTTTCCAACTTGAATCTTTAATAACTATTTGATTGTTTTGCTACTGCTGTTGTTATTTTGGTTATGCTTATGTATCGGTGTTTACCGTGATGCTATGTTTTCTTGCACTCTGTTATTTTGTTCTTCATGCTAGTATTATATTGGCCATGCTTGGTAATAGTACATGTTGGTGATGGTCTTCGGTGCATGACGATCGTCTGTTCCGAGTACCGTTGTTATGCATGTTCCTTCACACCCAGTTGATTAAATACTTGCATGGTAGTTTAACGTTATGTTATTGCATGGTATTTATTGTTGATGCTAGTAGTCATGTTATGCTATGACTAGTGTTATACTTGTGATATTCATGCTCGTCATTATGCCATGCTCAGTTGGATATGATTTTATTGTTGATATGGTTAATAGTTATGTTGCATCACCATGCTTATGTTGATATCATGTTCATGCATTGTAGTTCCATCATGTTATTGTATCATGGCTCAGCATATTGCATTCAATTTTAACCGGATTAAATTGAACTTGAACAACTGTTGGCTGAGTCATGGTGCCACCATATCGATCTGACCAGTGCAACCACGTTTGCCTTATGGGAAGGCCCTAACTGGGTCTATTGTCATGCCTCTCACCGGTGCCTCCCGCGAGGGAAGGTTATGCGCGGGCGCTACCTTGGCCAGGTAGGACGGCATAAGCCTTGTGTGCCCGTTGTTGAGTATGGATCCTTGTCACTGTTTGGCCATGACGGTGGCCGTTGGTGCCTTTGGTAGGCACGGGGCCAACCAGGACTTAGCCTAAAGGGGAGTTGGTCGGAGTGGCCGGGGGTGGCATGGTAGTAGGACGGTTTTGTCGGAACGCTTTGGTCCACCCGAATGGGAGTGCGATGCCTAGGTTCCATGGTGTGGGTACAGTGTGCTAACCTCTACAGAGTGCGTGTTGACCGCCCACCACCTTCGGCTTCACATTGAAGATCTTTAGCCACAATCCGAAGTGGGGATGTGGAGGAAGGCCTCGCACACGCTAATGAAAACCGCAACTTGAAATGTGGAGCGCGAGGCTGAAAAACGGTTCGAAATAATGGTCGGGCAGTGACGTGATGTCACGCTACAAAATTTGTCAGTGGATTGGACTCGTGAAATATTATACTCTCTGTGTGTGTGGTACTTGTTTTGCAGAGCCGGACACTTTTTCTGTGTTCGAAGGCTGTTTTGGAGTATTCGGAGGAGGAACCCACCTTGCAATGCCGAAGACAATCTGCGTGCCAGACACATCGTCATTGAAGCCTGGTTCAGGGGCTACTGAGGGAGTCCTGGATTAAGGGGTCCTCGGGCGTCCGGGCTATGTAACGTGGGCCGGACTGATGGGCTATGAAGATACAAGACAGAAGACTTCTTCCCGTGTCCGGATGGGACTCTCCTTTGCGTGGATGGCAAGCTTGGCGTTCGGATATGTAGATTCCTTCCGCTGTAAACCGACTCTGTACAACCCTAGGCCCCTCCGGTGTCTATATAAACCGGAGGGTTTAGTCCGTAGAGGCAATCACAATCATACAGGCTAGACATCTAGGGTTTAGCCATTACGATCTCGTGGTAGATCGACTCTTGTAATTCTCATATTCATCAAGATCAATCAAGCAGGAAGTAGGGTATTACCTCCATCAAGAGTGCCGGAACCTGGGTAAACATCCTGTCCCCCGTCTCCTATTACCATCGACCTTAGACGCACAGTTTGGGACCCCCTACCCGAGATCCACCGGTTTTGACACCGACACCAGACAACTCGGATTCTCGACCCGAGGGGATGATCCTCCCTACTCCAGATGACTGGTTGCTCTAACCAATTGAAATATTCAGGAACAACCAGCTCAACCATATTGACAACACATTTCTGGAGCTTGTGATCCTGTCTGTAAGTGCTAGTCATGAAGACGTGGTACTGCCCACTATTCAACTGCTTAGGATTGCTCCGAAAACCTGACGGGTTGCCCTGCTGCTAAATGCCTTGGGCAGAACGCTGATTTTCTCCATTGTTGCCAGAGCCCTTGTAGCCAGACCCTGAGCCGCTCGATCCTTGGTAGCCGGGATTCTTGAAGCCACCAGATGAGTCAGCTCCCTGGAAACCGGAAACTGAGCCGCCAGCTCTAGGTTGCCCCGGGTTTCCGCCGCTACCACCTTGGTGATTCACGTATGTCTGATTGTGGAAAGCCTGCATGATGTAGCAGTTCTCCCAGGAATTATTGGTTGGCTTATCAGGGAGGCTGTGTTTGGGACACGGTCCTTGAGGGCTTCCTAGAAATTATGAGCTTTATTTCCATTGAAAGACCTCCCGGAGTTGTTCTGTCTCTGGCCCTTGAAACTAGTGTTGGCGTTAGCAACAAAATCTGAGCCTCCCTCTGGGTGCTTGCGCTTTCCACCATTGCCTTGATTGCCATGGTTGCCATTGTACCCGGGGTTGCTCTGCTGTTGTCTCTTGCCGCCATCGTTTTTCTTGCACTTGCCGGACTTATCTTCATCTGAACTAAGATCTTTCGTGCCATCTGACTCGGCATGCCTGGTGAGGACATCGATAAGGTCACCCATATCCTGGACCTTTCACTTAAGTCGCCCAAGTTTCTGGACTAGGGGATCAAAGTGACAATTCTTCTCTAGGATCAAGACGGCTTGAGCAGCTGTTATGCTATCTGAGGAGTGAATAATGTCAACGACTCGGCGAGCCCAATGATGAGCCGATTCTCCCTCGTGCTAGATGCAGTGCTGTAAATCAACAATCGTCATCGGGCACTTGCAAGTTCCCTGGATTTTTTTTATGAAACGATCCTACAACTCAGCCCAAGTGTTAATGGAGTTGGGGGGCAGGTTCTTCAGCAATGTACGAGCCGCCCCTCCAACATCATAGTCAGATACTTGGCACAAACCATGTCGCTAGCATCCAGCATGTCCATGGTGATCTCATAGCTCTCAATCCAAGTAGTCGGCTCGAGATCAGCCGTGTAATTGGGAACCTTCCGGGGGCCTTTGAAGTCCTTAGGCATGTGCTCATTTCGTAGAGCCGGCACCAGGAATGGAATCCCAATGGTCCTGATACTCGATCCGACACCTTGCAAAGCCAAAGGAGTTGTAGTAGGTGATGGTTGAGCCGCGGCGTTAGCCAGTTCTGCTACCCGCCGTGCCCGAGCCGTGTCAACGATCTCCTGAGCGTCCAAGGCTTCATGCCGAGCCAGGTCATGCGGCTGTTCGCGTTGTCGATGGGCGCTGCTAGAGACCGCTGGCGACTCAGCATGGCGATTCCTACTGCGGCTTCGATGCGGGGTGGAGTGGAGTCGTTACTGACTGTAGGAATAGTTTGCTTGCTGAGCAATCATAGTCTTCAACATCTCGATGGCATTTAGGACCTCGATCTCAGTGGGGCTATTCCCTGTGATCGGAAGCGCGGCAAGGTTGGTGGCTTCTGCCAACAAGTTATTAGTAGGATTGGAAAAGTGACCCGCTGGTGTCACAAAACGGTTTGGGGTCGTCCGAACCGGTAGTGGGCACTGGGCCGGCTCGAGCTGGCGCTGCCGAACTGGCTGACGAGGCTGCACCGGGGGTGGCGGCCCATCTCCTTCCTGGGGTACAACCCGGTTTGATTGGGGTATAACTGGAGCCCCTGGGGTGCTTGTCCCAACCCCCGGTGTGCAGGTGTATTGAACAGACACATGGGCTCAAGATTAGGGGAAGATGGCTGACATGCCTCCTCCTATGAACCACATCTGAAGCGTTTTGTCGTAGACCCATGCGCCATGCCTCTGTCCTCAGGCCCTCCGCTTTGTTGTGAATCTGGGTTCGTAGCTGCACCATTTGAGCGTTCTTGGCTTTGATATCTTCCGGAGCTTTAGCCATCTGCTCCCGAAGTTTAGCTATCTCCGCATTGCGCTCCACCTGGTTTTCCGCCGTTACCGGTGACTCTAGGAGCGTTGTCAACGAGGTGACCAGCTCCAAAAGAACTTGAGTCGGTGGCTTGACCGGGTCAGCTGCGTTCGGATTTGTTGCCGAAGTACCAGTTCCTCCCATGGCGCCTGCTGCAGTAGAGTCAAGAGCCGGCGCAGTGCCCGCCATGTAGATGGTGGTCCGACGGAGCGACTCATCGTCGATCGGGGCCGACTCATCATTGGAGTAGCCCCCAACTTCCGTCATACAGTGGGAGGATCGACTCAGTATCCCCGACCGATGACTCGCTGTCGGGGTAGAAAAGGGTGTCCCCACTAGAAGCGGAGTTGTCCGTGAGATCGAACCCCTGGGTGAAGCCGACAAAGACATGATTTCAATCGGCTTGAGCCCCGACAGGTTGCGTGCACTGAGTTGGCTCGACGATGTCGATGCAGATGTCCGGCCCGGGTCCTGATTCACCAATTTTGCCGATGAAGACGTGGATCTTGCCGAAGGGTACCCGGTACCCATACTCGATTGAGTCGGCCTCGGGGCCCCAGCCAGAATCGTCGATGTAGAGTTTGTTGCGGCGACTCTTGGTCATGCGGTCGGTCGCATATCCCTCAATCCCTGGGAGAGCTCCCTCCAAGAACTCAACACATCAGAGCGATAGCTCCACTGTGGGTGCCAACTATCATGGTTTTGTCACGGCAGATGTCCTCGTGAAAGGACTTAATCGTGAGGGCATCACCACGAGGTAGTAGCTTGAACGGGGTTGTTCGGAATCGAGCGACATATATATATATATATATATATATATATATATTCCGGGTCGTATCCCATCTCGTGTCTCAGTCTGTTTCCTATTCATCGTATTCCCCAAGTAAGGGAATTTCCATCATCTCCTTTGATGAGCGGGAGTCCCAAGCGCTGGCCATGAGCCTACCTATTCCATGAATCGCCCTTTGGGCCTCGTGCTCTTGGTCATCACGGCCCATATGATGAGCCTACATCGTCAAGCCGCCACTGGATAACCCGGACATGAAATGGGCGGGTCATACTGTGGGGTTATACCCCCAATAGAGCGTGTACACTGCGTTGCTTAAGAGTTGCTCGTTTGCTTTGATAGTTCAAATCGACCAGTATTTTGAACCTTTGCATGGCTCGTTTCTTGATTTTATACTTAGGCAAATTGGTTTGTGACTAAGTCTTTGAGGTGAGAGTGGTGATCTCACTCGGATAGGTTTTATACTTAGGCAAATTGGTTTGTAGAGTGTGAAGGACGGCGGGATACCCGACCATGGAGGATGTGTTGTTGTGTGATTCTTGGTTGGCCGTATCCGCGGATTTCGTAGGCAGGCACAGAAGGGGGGCTCTCTTGGCAGCGCGTGCATGATTCATTTCACGTATAGAAGGTACGCCATCCAGGCCTCCGTCGTCAAGTTTTGGGACATGGTTGCTCGGCTGGAGACAAGGTGGCCATTGCGCGTGGCAGGGGAGGAGATCATAAGTTTTGTTTCTTCTTGCTCAACTTGACGATTGAATCATTCATTCACTCAATGTTGTTCTACACATTGTGTATCCCGTACGCGCTGGCGTGATGTATCACATGACAGAGAGATGGCCATTTAGGTACATACACTGTTAAATGAAGCTGAAAGACAGTATGTGTGGGATGTCATGATCCATTAATAAAAAACTTGTTTAACATCCGGTTAATCTAATTGAATTTGAAATATTTTGTACTAGACTTATTTGCATTCTATGTATGAATAATTTGTGCTATTTTATATCCGAACTTTGATAATTCTATCGGGTTTGCATGAATTTCGTCCGGCCTGTTGAAATACGGCTTCAGATATATGCAGATAGCGATGAAAGGCCGATTCTCGCAACTGTGTCAGCATTGGAGATGCCCTAATGACACATTTGGTAGCCTGCATAACCCTTAGCCAGGCTGACGTGGAAAGAATTTGGTCCGTTTGGTTGCCCGCATTCACTATAGGGTCTGCATAGCACGAAGTTTAAAGCACATCAGGACTTGCATCCTTGGAAACCTTGGATTTGGCCCTTTTTCGCCAGCCAGGCCCGAGCGATGCACGCGAGCGCACGTGGGTGGCTCGATGGATGCAACCTCGTTCGTTCTCATGCACATATGTAGGTGAGTTTGCACGTGGTATGTTGGTTTAACTTTTAACCGTGCCAACTTATTAGTCCCTTCTAATCTATATAATTGTGCATCAAATCGAGATAAGCTCTACATAAAAAAATACATATCGATGTCATGGTTCCATTTTTACGATCGGTTCATAGTTTTCTCGACCGTAAATATTCAATTTCGTGTTCATGTTTGGAGCTATTTTGAACGAATTTTGTCAAATTCATCACGTATGGTCGACCGTTTGAAATTTTCTTTGACCAGTAGCTTTATCTTATAGTTTCACACAATTTTTGTGTTGCACATTTTCCGTTTCGATGGTTGTAAACGATCAGACCTAATTCTTCCTCGTGAAAAGCATATACACATATGTGTGGTGTTAATGACACTCCTTAGTCTCAGTCTCCTCTCCGGTGTCCTGCTACACATGTGTCGCCGCCGGCGTCGCTTCTCTTGGCCTCCTCTCCCGCGTGCTGTTGCACTAGCGCCACTGCCGGCGTCGTTCCTCTCTACCTCCTCTCCCATGTCCTACTACACTCGTGCAGTTGTCGTTCCTCTCTACATTCTCTCTCATGTCCTGCTACACTGAGACCATCGTCGGCGTCGTTCTTCATGGCCTCCTCGCTCGCATCTTACTACACAGGCGCCGTCGCCATCGTCGTTCTCTCCCGCGTATTGTTGCACTACCGCCATCGGCGGTGGCGTTCCTCTCAACCACCTCTCCCATGTCCTACTGCACTCGCGCGGTCGTCGTTCCTCTTTGTCTCCTCTCCGTTGTCCCGCTACACTGAAATCATCACCGACGTCGTTCCTCTCGGCCTCCTCACTCGCGTCCTACTACACTGGCGCCGCTGTCATCGTCGTTCTTTTCGGCCTCCTCCTTCGCGTCCTACTACACTGAGGCCGCCATGGCGCGCACACTGCATTTTGTCTCCATCATCCTTTGCGCCAATGTCCTCCTATTCGTTACTCCACACCGACTTTCTCTGTGGTGACGGTGCTAGCAACTAGTTCACTGCGCCGCCGATGGGATTGCTCACCCGCGACTCCGTGCTCGTCGTGTCGGACGTGGCGCCGCGACCACCACCCACCTCTGTCGCCGAGGCACCTCTAGTGTAACACTGTGTGTTATGTGTAGTTGTTAACTCTTAATCATGACCAGCGTATGCAACTAAACAACGTGCACTAGTATGAGCACAACCAATGCGAGCAACCAAACACCACGTGTAGAGGTGTTGCTACGATGCAAGGAGAGGGTATGCAGGCAACCGATCAACATGCAGATTTTCGTTTTTTGCTTGCATATGCTCAATCAGGCTCAACCGGAACAAGTATGTGAAGTGGCAAAAAACGGTGCATGTAACCAAACGCATGTCGAAAACAGTACGATTTGTCTACTACTACCATTGCATAGGAAGCTCGTGTCATTTTGTTAGTCAAGCTAGCACCCGTGTGCCAGGCAGGCTAATACCCCTCTTCAGGTGACCAGCCCATCAAAGCCTCGGCGTGTACATTTCCAGGAGAGTCGAGAGATCCACCGGAAGTCCTGCACAACACCCTTGTATACTGTACACGCAGCCCCGACGTATCTTCTTTTTGCTTGCGTTCAAGCCGGACGCTGAGAGGGAGGACGTGAGCTGCGAGCTGTGGGCTGTGGGCATCCTTCTGCTCGGCCGATTTGCTGCGGCTCTACTCACCGGATGCGTGAACGTGGCGGTACAAATTCAGATCAGCTCTACACGACAAACACCCGTGGCCGTGAACGTTTAACGCTCACTCTGCCAAGCACGTCCAAGCTACTCCCTCCGTCCCATAATATAAAAACGTTTTTGACATTAATATAGTGTTGAAAATGTTTTTATATTTTGAGACAGAGGGAATAGTGTTGAAAACGTTTTTATATTTTGAGACAGTGGGAGTAGCAGGCAAGACCGCAAGAGGCGCCCGGCAAGGGTGCAACCTTCGTCTCCTCCCTTTCTCGACGGGACAAACTCCTCTTTTGTAGGAAAAATTTCTCGTCGAGGCGACTAGTCCTAGGACTTTTTCTAGTCCCAAGGACTAATCAAAAAAGACTCTCTAGTAAAGTCTTTTTCTAGTCCCTGTAGAAAAAGTCCCTCCCGTTTGGTTCCTAGGAACTTTTTCTAGTCTCTGGGACTAAAAAGTCCCTGAACCAAACACCCCCTAACTTTTACTGTTGCTGCAAACGCAATGATGGCCACAATTGAACATCGCCGGCCGCTGGCCAGTGCATTATTTTGTACCGGTAGTAATGCATGCGCACCTACAAACTCTGTCGGCCTGCCGCCCACAACAACACGGCAAATACGGCACTGGATTTCGCAGTTACTGGTACGGAGTAAGTATTTGTTCGGCTCAGCTGTCTTGCCCTCGCTGCCTCGCTTTACCGCGTGCCGTGCGCGAGTGAACCAAGTTACACCTCCTCGCCAGGAAACTCTCTTCAAGTCAACCGTTTCCATTTGCGTATGTGTTCTTGAGGAGATGCTGAACTTGCTCTGCGGCTGGTCAAGTCAACCGCCAACTAGCCAAATGGCTGTCTCTTCCAGGCCAAATATGCACACACAAATATCGCAACCATGCATGGCAAATGATACTGTCTCTTTTTCTTTCTTCTGGAACAGCATATCGTTGTCGAGAGATCATTCGCTTAAAATTTCGAACCATTCAAAAGATTTACTCTACAATTTTGAGCACAGGGCCGTGGCTCTAAATTTTTGAATGTTCTATGCATGTGACGAATTGAGAAATATGCCCGCTTGACATACGGCGAGCTTGATCATATCCATTCATAGATGTTACTGCATTCCCAATACCCAATGCTACTGTAGAGTGTTGAGTATAGCAGAGGCGTCCCTGCCTGCAGGCACCGAATTGAAGGAGAGAAACACCAACTCGTACGAGCTTCTTGAGCAGAATTGAAGGAGGAGACTAAGCATGCGGGCCCCAGCAGAATTGTACACTCCGTGCACGTAACCGTCCGTGGGGGCATTAACCATCCAAGAGGAGACCCACGGTAGAGGACAAGCGCTAGAAAATGAGGAGAAGAAATCAAAACTCTAAGCAGAAAGGACGTACGTACGTGCGCCATAATTCAGAACTGAAATGCAATTAATTATCTAGTCGACTGATGTGTATGAAATGATCATCTTTTAACGCAATACAATCATAGACGCTCACATACTCAAAATGAGAGGGCTGCGCGAACCGCAGAGAACCGCCTCTTTTTTTTTCCGGTCATCGCCACCATGCAGTTTTCTTCCTCTGGTTCCTGTTTTTCTTTTTCTGTTGCCGCTGTTTCTTCTCCGGGCCGTCGACGGAGCGAGGGAAAACGAAAATTGAAGGCTGATTTGGTCGTGGCAGCGCATGCGCATTTTGCATGCTGGCTATCCACGAAGCGTCCGGCACCGACGTACATCTGGACATCTATGGATCGGACGGTAGGCTAGACCACAGGGCGTCTGCTCACGCCGTACGAGTAGCATTTAAGCTCGGTTAATTAGGGTTCATAGCTCCTTGCAGGGTGCAGGTATTGTTACAGTCACCGCGGGGCTGTGTGTCAGGGATAAGAATAGTTGGCGTATCAGATGCCTAAACGCTTGACTGGAACTCTTCTTCCGATGCTTAGGCAGGGGCTGTACAGAGGTAGCTCCAGGGGCTTCTGTTGCAGCTGTAAACAAGGAACGCTGACATGCCCCTGGCTAACCCACAGCATGCAGATGGACCATTTTATTAATGAGTGAACCAGCATCAGTAATATGAATTTTTGATTTTGGTCATGGTTTTGCATTCTCAAATACACAATGAAATTCCTTTAAAAAAATTCTAGCTTCATTGGTTACAAGTAGAGGGCTTCAAAGATATGGTGAAGAACATATGTGAATAGGAGGTTGGGGCCAAGACCAGTGCCAAATGAATCACTACAAAGTTTAAAAGATTGAAGAAGGGACTCAAGAGCTGGGCTAGGAATCTGTCCAATTTGGTTCTTGACATAAAAAATTGTAATGAGCTTATTCTTCTCTATGACATGCTAGAGGAATGTAGAGCTTTGCCTACCGAAGAATGGAATGGAAAAAATATAGTTAAAAGGCATTTGAGCAATCCGTTGAAATATCAGAACATCTATCGGAAACAAATAGCTACAACTAGATGGGTAAAATTTCGAGATGAGAACACATAATTTTTTAAGCCAAGGCAATAATTCATATGGGCACTTCTCTCCTTTCAAAAAATAAATCAACTACCCAGTATTTTGCATAATGAGGTGCCTCTGCATGATTTGGAGAGTCCTTTTCAAAAGGAGAAATTGATGGTGTTGTTAAAGACCTCCCCACTGATAAGGCACCTGGACCTGATGGCATCAATGTGGCAGCTTATAAAAGCCTAGTTGGAGATCATTGCCAACGACTTCTATGAGCTTATTGAAGACTTTTATCATGGTCGAATTAGTTTGCAGTACATCAATAACTCCTTCATCTCACCCATTCCAAAGAAGGATAATCCTCAATGCCCAAGTGATTTTAGGCCCATTTCTCTCCTTAATTGCACAATCAAGATCATCACTAAGCTTCTGGCCAATAGGTTACAAAAAGTCACTTTGAGTTTGATTCACACCAATCAATATGGACCTTTGAAATCCAGATGCATCCAAGATTGCCTAGCCTGGGCTTTTGAGTACATTCATCGATGTCAGCAATCAACAGGAAATGATTATTCTCAAGCTAGACTTTAAAAATGCATTTGATGATAGAACACTATATCATTTATGATATCTTGAAAGCTAAGGGTTTTGGAGAGAGATGGATAATGTGGATGAACATGATTTTCAGCTCTGGATACTCTTCTATCCTTCGCAATGGTGTACCTGCAAAAAACTTTCATTGCAAAAGAGGAGTAAGGTAAGGAGACCCTCTTTCACCTTTAATATTTGTGCTAGCTGCATCTGTTGCAAATTGTTCTAAATGGGCCAATGCATGCCAATATCATTCAAGAACCTTAGACATCTCATGCAAACCCTAATTTTCTGTTATCGAGTATGTAGATGGCACAGTTCTTATTATGACTGTCATTCATAGACAAGTGTTGCAAGTGAACAACCTGCTAGGTCGTTATGCTGCTCAAACTGATCTCATGATTAATTATCATAAGTCAGTGATGGTCCCTTTGAATGTCAATGAAGGAAGGCTAATTTGAGCATGGTCCCTCTTATCTCCTCTTTTCACATGGTGCGTAAGAAGGTAAGAGTCACTTAGATCCACTATTTATTGAAATCAATGGCTTAGATATATTATATACTCTTAACTCTCATATGAAAAGTGGAAGTAAGAGGGACCATATTAAAACTGCTCATGAAGAAAACCTGGCTCAGTTACTTAATACTCTTTGGTGCAAGCAGGGGAGTTTGCCTTTCACGTATCTGGGTTTACCTTTAAGTGCTAGCAAACTTATGACTGAAGATTTTACTCCCATCTGTTAACAAATTGAGTGAAGGCCGGTTGGGTGTTCTATTATGTTATCTTATGATGGCAGATTCTAGCTAATAAAAAAATCAGTCTCCAGTGCTCTACCAGTTTTCTTCATGAGTACATTGGCACTTCCGGTAAGACATTTCGTTTGGAGGAAGTTTGGGAAAGATCATGTTTGGCATGCACTCATTGATTGGACAAAAGTGACTAAACCAAGAGCCCAGGGTGGACTAGGCACCTTGCATATTTTAATTCATAACAAATCACCCATGATTAAGAACCTGGATAAATTATTCAATAGAGAAAACTTTCCTTTGATCAATGTGATTTGAGAAAAGTACTATTCTTCTCATCCTCCTCGCACAAGAATGGAAGGCTCAAGCTGATGGAAAAGCCACGTCAAGCTCATACCTCTTTACAAACTACATTCAACTTGTAAGTTGGGAAATGGTTAATCTATTCTTCTTTTGAAGGACAAGTGGCTAGATGAACCCTTGACTAACAAGTTTCCAGAACTTCATTCTTTTGTCAAAAATGATGTTCAAACTGCTAGAAATTGGATAATTTCAGAGGATCCCACACAATTCGTTCATACTTGATGTCTACTACGCAACTTTATTCTTTTAGACTCGTGATGGGCCTCAAAGTGCAGAGTTCTGTAGGACAGTAGCAATTTTCCCTCAAGTGAATGACCTAAGGTTTATCAATCCGTGGGAGGTGTAGGATGAAGATGGTCTCTCTCAAACAACCCTGCAACCAAATAACAAAGAGTCTCTTGTGTCCCCAACACACCAAATACAATGGTAATTTATATAGGTGCACTAGTTCGGCGAAGAGATGGTGATACAAGTGTAGTAATGATAGTAGATATTGGTTTTTGTAATAGGAACAATAAAAAAACAGCAAGGTAGCAATTGATAAAACAGAGCACAAACGGTATTGCAATACTTGAAAACAAGGCCTAGGGTCTGTACTTTCACTAGTGCAATATCTCAACAATGCTAATATAATTGGATCATATAACCATCCCTCAACATGAGATGAAGAATCACTCCAAAGTTCCTATCTAGCGGAGAACATAAGAAGAAATTGTTTGTAGGGTACGAAAACAAAGATTACCCCAATGAATCTATCCTAGAGTTCATACTAAAATAACACCAATCTATTCTTTCCGATCGATCTATCAAGAGTTCGTACAAAAATAACACTAAGTTATTCTTTTCGATCGATCTATCAAGTATTCATACTAAAATAACACCAAAACAAATTCAGATTCATAACACACAATCCAACACAAAGAACCTCAAAGAGTGCACCAAGATTTCTACCGAATAAACAAAGACGAGAACGTACATCAACCCCTATGCATAGATTACCCTAATGTCACCTCGGGAATCCGCGAGTTGAGTGCAAAAACACATATCAAATGAATCAATATGATACCCCATTGTCACCACGGGTATTCATAGCAAGACATACATCAAGTGTTCTCAAATCCATAGAAGTATTCGATTCGATAAAATGAAATCTCAAAGGAAAACCTCAATTCACAACAATATAGAGAGGGGAAAACACCATATGATCTGGCTACATTAACAAAGCCCACGATACATCAAGATTGTGACATCTCAAGAACACGAGAGAGAGAGAGAGAGATTAAACACATAGCTATTGGTACAAACCCTCAGCCCCGAGGGTGGACTACTCCCTCCTCATCATGGTGACCGCCGGGATGCTGAAGATGGACACCGGTGATGATTTCCCCTCCGGCGGAGTGCCGAAACGGGGTCTAGATTGGTTTTTCGTGGCTACAGAGGCTTGCGGCGGCGGAACTTCTGATCTGGGGTTATTTCTGATGGTTTTTCTATTTATAGGATTTTTTTGCGTCGGTTTCACATGAAGATGGGCCTCGAGGTGAGCACAACCCACCGAGGCAAGCCGGGCCCCTCAGGCGTGCCCTGGTGGGTTCTGCCCTCCTCCTGGCTCTTCTGGCCCTCCCGTGAAGCTTTGGGGGTCTCTTTTGTTCCAAAAAAATCATGAAAAAGTTTCAGCTCATTTGGAGAATTTTCATTTCTCCACAAAAAACAACACCACTGTAGTTCTGCTGAAAACAGCGTCAGTCCGGGTTAGTTCCATGCAAATCATACCAAAACCATATAAAATTGTTGTAAACATGGCATGAATACTTCATAAATTATAGATACGTTGGAGACTTATCAATGCTCCACTCTCTGAGCAAGTTGTTTCTTAGTACAATGAGCTCCAACTTTAATTGATCTGCATAAAAATCCTTAGGGGAACTATATCTCACAAGGGAAGGGGTAGGGTGTCAAATATTCATCAATCGAAATGTATCAGGAAATTTATCCTAAAGAAGAGGAGCATGTGTTGTTCAAATGGATTTGGAAAGCTTCTAATAGACCGCGGCACACAATCTTTTTCTGGCTCCTCATGCATGACAGAGTCAATACTAGAAACCCTTTGAGAAGGAAAAAAATTCACCTGGGTTGCTATGAATGAGTCTTCTACAATGAGCATGCTAAGGGAGTGATTAGACATCTTTTCTAGGATTGTTGCTTTGCACAAGACTGTTGGAACAATATCATACCAAACAAGAGACTGGGCATTTTTAATTTTGATGACATTCTCATGGCACATAAATTACCTCCCACAAAAATTGTTACGGATATAATCATCCAAGGGTGTTGGAACATTTGGATGCAAATAAATGAAAAAAATCTTCAGGCAAGAAGTTTCAACTATTAATTGTTGGAATTCAAACTGAAAGCTGATTTGTTGCTTCTCGAGTGTAGAATTAAAGCTAAACATTTGAGCAGATTGAGAATATGGATTGGTACCCATCTATGTTGAGTGCAAGATCAGGAACACACTTATCCCTATGATACCATGTTGCCACGAATTGGTATTGGTTGAGAGCTATCTAGGACTTTATTTGTAGTTCTTTTTTTAGTTCAGCCCATGTATATATTGTACTCTTGTTGGTGCTTTTTCTAATGAAAATTATGGCACAACTATTGTCCTACGCTTTATGGTTCAGACAAGTGTGTAATAACATGCATTTTACTATTTTTAAGGGTATAAAATACATGAATATTTTCTTGGCAGACATATATTTTTCTTTTGAGCAATCTTCAGAAGCTCTATATCTTCATTCCTCTCTTACTTAAAAATAGGTAAGGTTATGTCTTAAGTTATTTTCCTTTGTTCCCCTGTCCCTCCCCACCCTACCTCCATTGTTTTTGCTATCAGTTTCTGACCAATTCTTCTTGAAAATGACCACCACTTCTTATTGACTTATCAAATAAAGTCAAGTTTTGCTTGGTAGGCCAATAAATATTGATTCAATTGGCAAGTAAGGTTCATTTTGGATATGTAATCAACTTATCATCTTTTGTTCAGTTTGACTTCACCTTTACCATGCGGTGTTAGTACTCCTCAATCCGTGCCAAAAACTTCTATTTTCTTTTATCAATGCCAAGTGCCGTGTTAAGAGATACATTCATGTGTGCACATCACAATTCTTTGTCCTCTTCCACCTTTTAATTGCTCGATATTCCAATCTTCTTCTTGTTCGTGTTTGGGGCCTCCATCTTCATGAGATTTTATAGTTCCACTTTTGGATTGACATTGCCTCCAATCCTCCATATCGAAAGTGAGGTCATCAATGCCAACATGGTGACCCCCCGTCGAATCATTAAAACATAACATGAATCCACACACTACTATTGAATCATTATTTTTGCTATGGCCAAGTGCACAAATGTAGGCCTCAACATTACCAATGCTAATGAAGAACATAAGAGAAATTTTTGTACTAGGAGGAATTTCCTCTAGTACTTGTTGCACGCCCGTGTCGGCATAACAGTTAGGGGATTTGAGGCGGAGGCCGACCTTGAGGGGTGGGGTGGGGAGGAGGAGGCTACATAGGGGTCACCACAAGTGGGGTCACTAGAGGATGCTTCCTTCTCATCACCAGTTTATTCTTCTTTAGCAATGTTCTCATTGTCACGCCCTTAAGCATCATTGATACATGTCATCTCTTGTTCACCTCGTCGGGTGGAATAGGAGGAATACCGTTGGTGGGAGAGGTCCTGGACACGACGACGGTGGGAGCAATGAGAGAAGCACACCATCTAGATGGTTCCTCTTGATCATGGCCTCTTCCACAATCACCACCTTTTTCGCGATCGCTGGTGTCGGGGCAAGTGGGTAACTAGCGTCGGGGTGGCGTGGGAAGTTTCAAACTCCATTCCTGGTGGTGCGGTTGTCTGAGAACGATGACGGATGGCAAAAGGGCGGGGAACTAGCGGTTGGCCATGAAAACTCATTCACCAAAAACTGTTGGGATTGGTAGGAGTTTTGGTGTTCGCGGATTTCGCCCTGTCTTTTGGGTCACGGAGGCTATTTTATCTTGCTCCAAAAATGTTTTGGATATAAAGGTATACTAGGGATCGGTAAATCCCAATAGCCTCATTTTTTGGATAGGTAGTGAAATATTGGGATTGATTAGAAATACTCTTAGTGCGTCTTCAACACTATCCCGTAAAAGGGACCACTATCCGTCAATGGGCCACATCCAGACATGTACGCAGACACGATATGAGAGCCGACCATCCGATTCTATACCTCAAATGTCCGCGCCAAACAAAAAAATCAACCTTCCACCAAATAACTAGCACGGTTGCTAGTGCCTTTCGCCAAACATATGTGTATGTAGTGATTTTTGATCACTGGGCGAGCGCTTCGAAAGAAAATAATACAAAATAACTAGTGCCTTCTGCCATTGTCTTGCTCCCTAACTAGTGCCATCGGCAATTATCTTGCTCCCTAACATTAGTGTGTGGAGGCTAAAAACAACTAGTGCCTTTTTCCATTGTGAGCACATGAAAAAAATGTAACACTTGAAGAAATAAAGTGAAATAGCTGAGTGATTAGTGCTTCCGCCAAACGCCTTCACCTTCTGCCAAACAACAAAAAGATCGCCATCCATTTTGGCTAGTAGAGAGGATATGTGATGACTTTTGATTGGCTAGGCGGTTGTCCGGACTCCCACAAAGCTTTAGTAGGTTTGCTTCCGGTTTGCATGAAAACCTACATGTTCATGGACAAATAAGAGCCCCCATTGGATGGCAAAGTGTGTCCACACAACTTAGTCTAGACGTTTGTCACATCTCAATGGAAATTTGGGGAAGCTTTGCATGAGTCTGGACATCCACTTGGTCAACCAAAATCCACCACGTATCATCTCTCCGTCCGGATGGTGGAAGGCCTCTGCTATATTTTTTGTTGTTTGGCGGAAGCACTAATCACGCAGTTGTTTCACTTTTTTTTCTTTCAAGTACCGAGTACACATCCATGTGTTGATGGAAGGCTAGTAGTAGGGCGAAAGGCTATTTGGTGTTGACGAAAGGCACTATTTTGCATGACGAGAGGCTATTTAGAGGGTGTTTGATAGCTTGCATCGTTTTTCAGCCCCTTGCATGTGTGACTCAACTGGGCCTGACTAAGCTAATGTAGGCTCAAAATCACGTTGTGCACATCATTTGGTAGCATGCCTTGCGTCAGTGGCAAGATTATGCTTGTTATTTGGTGGCCTGCATTTGTGCTTAATGGGTGAGCATATGCAAACCACAACTATTTGGTTGTGTGCACATAGTTGTTTTGCTCACCCCATTTAAATGTGGTGGCCTTACCACCCAAATGCAACAGACTTCACAGCGGACATCACATATCAACAACACAACACAATGAACACTACTCCTAGTCATTTGCATGCTATTAAACAATGCACCATACCAACTAAGACATAAGTTAACTGCACAACCCCAAGGTGCTAATCCCGGGTAAAATATACAATTAGTGAATTCACGACAAGTTCAGAACAATCCACCCAAACAGACAACAAGTTTTACAACTAACTAGACATGAGGAAGAGAACGACGGATGTTGCCCTGGAGGTAGTGCTTCTAGCACCAGCCCTGCACATGGTGGACGTGGAGGCGCTATAGATCTGCACCTTGAAGCTCAGGCGATACCCGCGGGACAAGCAGGTCGCCGAGGATGACCTTGTGCTTCCCACAGAAGTACTCGCAGCCCATCCCCAACACCACCTGCCTATGGAAGATCCGGACCTCGACCAAGGCCTCCGGTATGACAAGCATGACAACGTCCTCAGGGTCCTTGATGGGCATGTGGTACGTCCTAAACGTATCTACTTTTCCAAATGCCTTCGCTCTTGTTTTGGACTCTAATTTGCATGATTCGGATAGAACTAACCCGGGCTGATGTTGTTTTCACAGAATTGCTATGGTGTTATTTTTGTGCAGAAATAAAAGTTTCAGCCCAATATGAGAACTTTTATTTCATGATGCTTACCACCGAGAGTGAGTAATTCCTTCGTAGGCTTGCTAGACCGTGGTGGGTTGGATGAGATTTTTCATGTAACCGATTCAGTTTTGTTAGAGCTTGATCCCTAGTATCCACTATGTTCCGAGATTGATGTTGCTATGACTTGGCCATTCTTAATGCTTGTCAATTGGGCTCGAGTGTCATGATTTCAGATCTGAACTCTTTATGTTTTCATGAATATATTTGTGTTCTTGATCCTATCTTGCAAGTTGTATGCACCTGTTACGTGTTATGATCTCCATACCCCAAGGTGACAATAATTAAGATTTTTTCTTGTGATTACCGTAGTTTGAGGAGTTCATGTATTCACTATGTGTTAATGCTTTGTTCGGATTCTCTATTAAAAGGAGGCCTTAATATCCTTTAGATTTCCTTATGGAACCTGCTGCCACGGGAGGGTAGGACAAAAGATGTCATGCAATTTCTTATTATAAGCACATATGACTATATACATAATACTTGTCTACATTATACTGATAAATTTGAGCTAGTTTGTCGCTCTAGGTTATGACTGTTACATGATGAATGTTATACAACACAATTATCTATTCCTGATCCAATGCCTACGCTTTTCGCATATTGACCTTTGCTAAGTTACTACTATGGTTGTAGTTACAATCGCTATAAAATTGTTACTATTACTATTGATACTGTTATCGCTACTATCAAACTATCATACTACTGTGCTACTGATCACTTTGCTGCAGATATTTCGTTCTCCGGGTGTGCTTGAATTGACAGCTCAACCGTTAATACTTGCAAATATTCTTTGGCTCCCCTTGTGTCGAAACAATAAATTTGTGTTGAATACTCTACCCTCGAAAACTATTGCGATCCCCTATACTTGTGGGTTATCAAGAGCATGCACGCAGAACCTAAGCGACTCTCGTGCCGCCTCCTCATGGCCAAGCCTAGGCCTATGGCCATTGCTCGATGACTTGTTCATTGCCTCAAGCTTGCCCGACACATCCACCCTTTTGAGTCATTGGTTTGCCAGGATGATGACCTCGGCCGCCTCTCCTCCAACGATGACCTGCACCCTCGGCCGGTTGTCTCGCCCCATCTTCATGACCTTTTCGGTGCAGAGGATGAGAGCATGTAACCAACACACCATACAAGTGCCACTGATCATGGTAGTTGGGCATTGCTATGATTGGTGCACCATTGCACGGATCATAGCAGTTGCCATGATTAATGGCAATTGCAATCGGGCAGTCCTAGCAGCTCCAATTGGGAAATTCTATGATTTGGCCATACCATTACCCAATTCCAACTGCCACTGATCATGGTTGTTGCACATGGAAATGTTATGTTGTGGTCATAGCATTGCCCAAGTGCAACTGCCACTGATCATGGTTGTTGCAATTGGTCAGTGCCATGATCAGATCATATCACTTTCAACTTAGAACTATCACCCACTAAACATGGTATTTGCAATTGGGCCGTTCTATGATCTGTGCATCATAAAACTACTCAAAATGCATGCACATTTGTCCTAGGTTAACATGCATGCATACTTGTCCTACTATGTATAACATGCACATGCATTGTCGTACTACGATCATGCAACAACATATCCCATGCATTGTCCTACCATTCTGATCATATCAAGAACACACTAACTAGCAATGCATTGTCCTACCATCTCTAATCATAGCAAGAACACACTAACTAGCAATGCATTATCCTACCATCTGTGGTCATAGCAAGAACACACTAACTAGAATGTAAAAACTACCAATATGATCATACGAGTAACAAACTAACTAGCATGAGCACCCTAAGTAGCATTGTCGTGATAGCAAGAACAACCTAGTCAGTGTAGGGCAAGAGCAAGAACACCCTAAGCAGGTGTCACATCCCTAGTCTGGTAATGCCCTAGGCTATCCTTTCATGTTTGAATTTTATAAAATTTGAAATGGGGATTGATCCAAACCCTACCACCAAATCAATCAACAAGTTCATACTCAAAATATATTCAATAATTCCAAAATGCCCTTAAAAATGTTCATAATTTATGGCACAAGGTGAAAACCTAAACCAAAAGTGGTGCACATTTTTCCAGGTCATGGTTGGGCTTTGAATTAATCCAATAAGTATTTGAATTTGAGCATTTAAATCCCATCAATATTTTTTAGCTCCAATAATTTTGAAACTTGGTGAGGGCCTCAGGAATAATTCATTCAGTGGCCACAAACAGTTAAAATTTTCTAAAATGATTTAGTGACTAAGGGCCTGTTCTGAACCTCTCCCAACTCTCCCAACTCCGAAGATTCAGCTTCTCAGCCTGGCTTCTCACTCCATCTAGCGATCCCGGTTCGTTCGGCAGCTGAATCAGCTTCTCTCTCGCAACTTTGGGCTGGCAGCGGCTGTTGGGCTGTCTTGCACCATATTGGGCCAGCTTGGAGGCAGGCTGGCAGCCCAAAAAGGTAGGAGAGACCGTTTTCTGTTCCAGGAACAAGCACGAGGCTGTTCTCACGAGGAAAGAAGGGAGGAGAGAGGTTAAACGAAACGTTTTTCTTCACTTGGCGGTGGCACACCTTGTAATTTCAGTTCACTCCGCCTTTTAGAGGATTCCGTGGAGCATCGTTTTCTCAGCTTCTCAAACTCCACTAAAATAACACTACGGGTCGTCACAACTTCTTGAAGCTAGCTTCTCACATAAAAAACGTTCGGCTCAGCTTCACATCTGGAGTTTACGGAGCGCGGAGCCGAAGGACTTCAGAACAGGCCCTAAACTAAATCAAAACAAATTACAGAAAAGAAAATAGAAAAATACACGAGAGAGAGAGAGAGAGAGTTACCTGGACGGCCCAGTATCGTGCGGCCCAGCCCTGCTGGCACGCCAGTCACCCCAACCTCCCGCCAGGAGGATTAAGGCGTGTGGTCATCGCGTGAGCGCACGCGCTCAGCCACCTCCTGCCTGCTAGCCTGTGTGGACGCCGCAAACGTCTGGACCGAGCCGGGGCCGCTCACTTTCCCCCTCGCTCTCCCTTGCCATGGCCGAAGCGTCTGCAGCCGCGCAACCGTGACCATCGTAGCCACAGCTGCCGCCTCGCCTCTCCATCGTGTCTGCAAGCCTCATCGTATCGCCCTACACCTCTCAATCGAGCCAAGCGATGCCAGGCGCCCTGCAACGCCACTAGCGGCAGTGTCTTCCTCCTCAGTCCCATGGATCGCTGTCGTCGAATCCGCTGCCGTTCGGCCTCACCCAAGCTTGCTGACCTGGTCATCGTCTCCGCTATGTGGTCCTGCTCTGTTCCCCTCTCCCCTTGCACTCGATAGCACCCACTAGCCGCGCGAGCCACCGGAGCCGAGAGCTCCGCTTCGCCGGCTATGTCACCGCCGTGGCTAGTGAAGGAAATATGCCCTAGAGGCAATAATAAAGTTGTTATTTATATTTACTTATATCATGACAAATGTTTATTATTCATGCTAGAATTGTTTTAACCGGAAACTTAGTACATGTGTGAATACATAGACAAACAGAGTATCACTCGTATGCCTCTACTTGACTAGTTGTTCATCAAATATGGTTAAGTTTCCTAGCCATGGACAAGAGTTGTCATTTGATAAATGGGATCACATCATTAGAGAATGATGTGATTGACTTGACCCATCCGTTAGCTTAGCAGTATGATCATTTAGTTTATTGCTATTGCTTTCTTCATAACTTATACATGTTCCTATGACTATGAGATTATGCAACTCCCGAATACCGGAGGAACACTTAGTGTGCTATCAAACGTCACAACGTAACTGGGTGATTATAAAGATGCTCTACAAGTGTCTCCAATGGTGTTTGTTGATTTGGCATAGATCGAGATTAGGATTGTCACTTCGATTGTCGGAGAGGTATCTCTGGGCCCTCTCGGTAATGCACATCACTATAAGCCTTGCAAGCAATGTGACTAATGAGTTAGTTACGGGATGATACATTACGGAACGAGTGAAGAGACTTGCCAGTAACGAGATTGAACTAGGTATTGAGATACCGACGATCGAATCTCGGGCAAGTAACATACCGATGACAAAGGGAACAACGTATGTTGTTATGCGGTTTGACCGATAAAGATCTTCGTAGAATATGTAGGAACCAATATGAGCATCCAGGTTCCGCTATTGCTTATTGACTGCAGATGAGTCTCGGTCATGTATACATAGGTCTCGAACCCGTAGGGTCCGCACGCTTAACGTTCGATGACGATCGGTATTATGAGTTTATGTGTTTTGATGTACCGAAGGTTGTTCAGAGTCCCGGATATGATCACGGACATGACGAGGAGTCTTGAAATGGTATAGACATAAAGATCGATATATTGGAAGGCTATGTTTGGACATTGGAATGGATCCGGGTGAGTTCGGGCATTTACTGGAGTACCGGGGGGTTACCGGAACCCCCCGGGGAGTCATTGGGCCTTAATGGGCCTTAGCGGGAGAGAGGAGGAGGCGGCCAAGGCGGGGGCGCTCGCCCCCCAAGCCCAATCCGAATTGGGAGGGGGGCCGGCCCCCCTTTCCTTCTCTCCCTCTCCCTCTTCCTTCTTCTCCTACTCCAACTAGGGAAAGGGGGAATCCTACTCCCACCGGGAGTAGGACTCCCCCCTTGGGCGCGCCATGAGAGGTCCGGCCCTCCCCTCCTCCACTCCTTTATATACGGGGGAGGGGGCACCCCATAGACACACAAGTTGATTGTTTAGCCGTGTGCGGTGCGCCCTCCACAGATTTCCACCTCGGTCATATTGTTGCAGTGCTTAGGCGAAGCCCTGCGCCGGTAGCTTCATCATCACCGTCACCACGCCATCGTGCTGACGAAACTCTCCCTCCACCTCAGCTAGATCTAGAGTTCGTGGGACGCCACCGAGCTGAACGTGTGTAGATCGCGGAGGTGACGTACCTTCGGTGCTAGGATCGGACGGATCGTGAAGACGTACGACTACATCAACCGCGTTGTCATAACGCTTCCGCTTTCGGTCTACGAGGGTACGTGGACAACACTCTCCCCTCTCATTGCTATGCATCACCTAGATGGATCTTGCGTGTGCGTAGGAATTTTTTTGAAATTACTGCGTTCCTCAAAAGTGGCATCCGAGCCAGGTTTATGCGTAGATGTTATATGCACGAGTAGAACACAAAGAGTTGTGGGCGATAATAGTCATACTGCTTACCAGCATGTCATACTTTGATTCGACAGTATTGTTGGATGAAGCGGCTCAGACCGACATTACGCGTACGCTTACGCGAGACTGGTTCTACCGACGTGCTTCGCACACAGGTGGCTAGTGGGTGTCTGTTTCTCCAACTTTAGTTGAATCGAGTGTGACTACGCCCGGTCCTTGTTGAAGGTTAAAACAACAAACTTGACGAAAAATCGTTGTGGTTTTGATGCGTAGGTAAGAACGGTTCTTGCTAAGCCCGTAGCAGCCACGTAAAACTTGCAACAACAAAGTAGAGGACGTCTAACTTGTTTTTGCAGGGCATGTTGTGATGTGATATGGTCAAGACGTGATTATATAAATTGTTGTATGAGATGATCATGTTTTGTAACACAGTTATCGGCAACTGGCAGGAGCCATATGGTTGTCGTTTTATTGTATGAAATGCAATCGCCATGTAATTGCTTTAATTTATCACTAAGCGGTAGCGATAGTCGTAGAAGCAATAGTTGGCGAGACGACAATGATGCTTCGATGGAGATCAAGGTGTGAAGCCGGTGACGATGGTGATCATGACGGTGCTTTGGAGATGGAGATCAAACGCACAAGATGATGATGGCCATATCATATCACTTATATTGATTACATGTGATGTTTATCCTTTATGCATCTTATTTTTGCTTAGTTCGGCGGTAGCATTATAAGATGATCTCTCACTAAATTTTAAGGTATAAGTGTTCTCCCTGAGTATGCACCGTTGCGACAGTTCGTCGTGCCGAGACACCACGTGATGATCGGGTGTGATAAGCTCTACGTTCACCTACAACGGGTGCAAGCCAGTTTTGCACATGCAGAATACTCAGGTTAAACTTGACGAGCGTAGCATATGCAGATATGGCCTCGGAACACTGAGACCGAAAGGTCGAGCGTGAATCATATAGTAGATATGATCAACATAGTGATGTTCACCATTGAAAACTACTCCATCTCACGTGATGATCGGGCATGGTTTAGTTGATATGGATCACGTGATCACTTAGATGATTGGAGGGATGTCTATCTAAGTGGGAGTTCTTAAGTAATATGATTAATTGAACTTTAATTTATCATGAACTTAGTACCTGATAGTATTTTGCATGTCTATGTTGTTGTAGATAAATGGCCCGTGTTGTTGTTCCATTGAATTTTAATGCGTTCCTAGAGAAAGCTAAGTTGAAAGATGATGGTAGCAATTACACGGACTTGGTCCGTAACTTGAGGATTATCCTCATTGCTGCACAGAAGAATTACGCCCTGGAAGCACCGCCAGGTGCCAAACCCACTGTAGGAGCAACGCAAGATGTTATGAACGTGTGGAAGAGCAAAGCTGATGACTACTCGATAGTTCAGTGTGCCATGCTTTACGGCTTAGAACCGAGACTTCAACGATGTTTTGAACGTCATGGAGCATATGAGATGTTCCAGGAGTTGAAGTTAATATTTGAAGCAAATGCCCAGACTGAGAGATATGAAGTCTCCAATAAGTTCTATAGCTGCAAAATGGAGGAGAATAGTTCTGTCAATGAACATATACTCAGAATGTCTGGGTACCACAACCACTTGACTCAACTGGGAGTTAATCTTCCTGATGATAGTGTCATTGACAGAATTCTTCAATCACTGCCACTAAGCTATAAAAGCTTCGTGATGAACTATAATATGCAAGGGATAGATAAGACAATTCCCGAGCTCTTCGCGATGCTAAAGGCTGCGGAGGTAGAAATCAAGAAGGAGCATCAAGTGTTGATGGTTAACACGACCACCAGTTTCAAGAAAAAGGGCAAAGGGAACAAGGGGAACTTCAAGAAGAACGGCAAACAAGTTGCTG
Organism: Triticum aestivum; assembly: GCF_018294505.1. Classification (NCBI taxonomy): domain Eukaryota; kingdom Viridiplantae; phylum Streptophyta; class Magnoliopsida; order Poales; family Poaceae; genus Triticum; species Triticum aestivum. The sequence continues at coordinate 519,207,421 of NC_057802.1, forward strand.
CTCAAGTGAAGAAGCCCAAGTCTGGACCTAAGCCTGAGACTGAGTGCTTCTACTGCAAAGGGACTGGTCACTGGAAGCGGAACTGCCCCAAGTATTTGGCGGAGAAGAAGGATGGCAAAGTGAAAGGTATATCTGATATAAATGTTACCGATGTGTACTTAACTAATGCTCGGAGTAGCGCCTGGGTATTTGATACTGGTTCTGTTGCTAATATTTGCAACTCGAAACAGGGGCTACGGATTAATCAAAGATTGTCTAAGGACGAGGTGACGATGCGCGTGGGAAATGGTTCCAAAGTCGATGTGATAGCCGTCGGCACGCTACCTCTACATCTACCTTCGGGATTAGTTTTAGACCTAAATAATTGTTATTTGGTGCCAGCGTTGAGCATGAACATTATATCTGGATCTTGTTTGATGCGAGACAGATATTTATTTAAATCATAGAATAATGGTTGTTCTATTTATATGAGTAATATCTTTTATGGTCATGCACCCTTGATGAGTGGTATATTTTTACTAAATCTTGATAGTAGTGATACACATGTTCATAGTATTGAAGCCAAAAAAAATATAAGTTTAATAATGATAGTGCAACTTATTTGTGGCACTTCCGTTTAGGTCATATTGGTGTAAAGTGCATGAAGAAACTCCATGCTGATGGGCTTTTGGAATAACTTGATGCTTGCGAACCATGCTTCATGGGCAAGATGACTAAGACTCCGTTCTCTGAAACAATGGAGCGAGCAACAGACTTGTTGGAAATAATACATACTGATGTATATGGTCCGATGAGTGTTTATGCTCGCGGCGAGTATCGCTATTTTCTTACCTTCACAGATGATTTGAGCAGATATGGGTAATCTACTTGATGAAACATAAGTCTGAAACATTTGAAAAGTTTAAAGAATTTGAGAGTGAAGTGGAAAATCATCGTAACAAGAAAATAAAGTTTCTACGATCTGATCGTGGAGGAGAATATTTGAGTTACGAGTTTGGTCTTCATTTGAAACAATGCGGAATAGTTTCACAACTCACGCCACCCGGAACACCATAGCGTAATGGTGTGTCCGAATGTCGTAATCGTACATTATTAGATATGGTGCGATCTATGATGTCTCTTACTGATTTACCGCTATCGTTTTGGGGTTATGCTTTAGAGACGGCTGCATTCACGTTAAATGGGTCACCTGTTGGGGAACGTAGTATTTTCAAAAAAATTCTACGCACACGATCATGGTGATGCATAGCAACGAGAGGGGAGAGTGTTGTCCACGTACTCTCGTAGACCGAAAGCGGAAGCGTTAGCACAACGCGGTTGATGTAGTCGTACGTCTTCACGATCCGACCGATCCAAGTACCGAACGTACGGCACCTCTGAGTTCAGCACACGTTCAGCTCGATGACGTCCCTCGAACTCTGATCCAGCCAAGCTTTGAGGAGAGTTCCGTCAGCACGACGGCGTGGTGACGATGATGATGTTCTACCGACGCAGGGCTTCGCCTAAGCACCACTACGATATTATCGAGGTAGACTATGGTGGAGGGGGGCACCCCACACGGCTAAGAGATCAAGAGATCAATTGTTGTGTCTTTCGGGTGCCCCCTGCCCCCATATATAAAGGAGCAAGGGGGGAGGCGGCCGGCCTAGGAGGAGGGCGCGCCAAGGGGGGAGTCCTACTCCCACCGGGAGTAGGACTCCTCCTTTCCTTGTTGGAGTAGGAGAAGGGAAGAGAGAAGGAGAAGGAAGGAAGGGGGCGCCCCCCTCCCTAGTCCAATTCGGACTAGTCCATGGGGAGGGGTGCAGCCACCCTGTGGGGCCTTTCTCTCCTTTCCCGTATGGCCCATTAAGGCCCAATACGAATTCCCGTAACTCTCCGGTACTCCGAAAAATACCCGAATCATTCGGAACCTTTCCGATGTCCGAATATAGTCGTCCAATATATCGATCTTTATGTCTCGACCATTTCGAGACTCCTCGTCATGTCCCTGATCTCATCCGGGACTCCGAACTCCTTCGGTACATCAAAACACATAAACTCATAATATAACCGTCATCTAACTTTAAGCGTGCGGACCCTACGGGTTCGAGAACAATGTAGACATGACCGAGACACGTCTCCGGTCAATAACCAATAGCGGAACCTGGATGCTCATATTGGCTCCCACATATTCTACGAAGATCTTTATCGGTCAAACCGCATAACAACATACGTTGTTCCCTTTGTCATCGGTATGTTACTTGCCCGAGATTCGATCGTCGATATCTCAATACCTAGTTCAATCTCGTTACCGGCAAGTCTCTTTAATCATTCCGTAATACATCATTCCGCAACTAACTCATTAGTTACAATGCTTGTAAGGCTTATAGTGATGTGCATTACCGAGTGTGCCTAGAGATACCTCTCCGACAATCGGAGTGACAAATCCTGATCTCGAAATACGCCAACCCAACAAGTACCTTCGGAGACACCTGTAGAGCACCTTTATAATCACCCAGTTATGTTGTGACGTTTGGTAGCACACAAAGTGTTCCTCCGATAAACGGGAGTTGCATGATCTCATAGTCATAGGAACATGTATAAGTCATGAAGAAAGCAATAGCAACATACTAAACAATCGAGTGCTAAGCTAACGGAATGGGTAAAGTCAATCACATCATTCTCCCAATGACGTGACCCCGTTAATCAAATGACAACTCACGTCAATGGCTAGGAAACATAACCATCTTTGATCAACGAGCTAGTCAAGTAGAGGCATACTAGTGACACTATGTTTGTCTATGTATTCACACATGTATTATGTTTCCGGTTAATACAATTCTAGTATGAATAACAAACATTTATCATGATATAAGGAAATAAATAATAACTTTATTATTGCCTCTAGGGCATATTTCCTTCAGTCTTCCACTTGCACTAGAGTCAATAATCTAGTTCACATCGCCATGTGATTTAACACCAATAGTTCACATCACCATGTGATTAACACCCATAGTTCACATCGTTATGTGACCAACACTCAAAGGGTTTGCTAGAGTCAATAATCTAGTCCACATCGCTATGTGATTCACACCCAAAGAGTACTAAGGTGTGATCATGTTTTCCTTGTGAGAGAAGTTTAGTCAACGGGTCTGCCACATTCAGATCCGTATGTATTTTGCAAATTTCTATGTCTACAATGCTCTGCACGGAGCTACTCTAGCTAATTGCTCCCACTTTCAATATGTATCTAGACCGATACTTAGAGTCATCTAGATTAGTGTCAAAACTTTCATCGACGTAACCCTTTACGACCAACCTTTTGTCACTTACATAATCGAGAAACATATCCTTATTCCACTAAGGATAATTTTTTTTTGCGGGGTAAAGGGAGTTTTTATTGCAAAGTAATAGTGTTACAATCAAGAGGCCACAACTCCTCAATACAAGGTGGCGCCAACTGTAACCACACAGCTGTGGTTCTCTCTGATCGGCTATAAGTGGCCAAACGATCTGCGACACAATTTTGACTACGGTGAATTTTCTGTGGTAAAAACTCCCTACTACTCATCAACTCCTTAATCTCAAGCACCAACTGCCCATAAGCTGACTTCACCAGGCCATTGTTAGACAAGATTGAGAGTGCTTTAGCGGAATCTGACTGAACGACCACCGGAAGTGAGGTATTCTGTATAGCCAACGCCATGCCCTGCATGAGGGCGTGTATTTCCGCTTCCAGCGAATCGTTGCAATGAAAGATATAGCGGTACGCTGAAAAAATGATCTTACCTTTGTCGTCACGGAGAATCATGCCAGCAGCCGCCGACCCATCGGACTCCAGGAAGGACCCATCGACGGATAGGGCAACGTAGCCCGGCTGGGGTGCTGGCCATGGCATGGTCGGGGTCTTCGCTTTGTCTAAAGAGCCTGAGCACACGGCAAACACTGTCATCTTCCCCTTGATTATTTCCTCCGTGCTAAACCGGCCTGCAAGTTTGATAGACCTGTAGTAGCTATCGAGGAACTCCACCGTGACATCCGTTGGTGGGATTTCCTTGCCATGTGACTGATCTATTCGCAGTTGCCAGATTCGCCAGAGTACCATAATCACCATATCCCGAACCTCATCCGTACAGTTAACTAGCACATGCAGCAACCAATCCTTGCCATTGTCAATGAGAATTTCATCAGAGGGCAAAGGCCACCTAGTTCTCATATTCAGCCAAATCATACGCGCATTAGTGCATGTAACTAACGCATGAAAAGAACCCTCATCTTCCACACCACATAAAGGACAGGTCGAGCGCGTGGAAATATGTCTGAAGTTTTTACATTGCGCTGTTGGCAAGGCGCCTGCAACTACCTTCCAAGCCATGATTTTCATCTTCTGAGGTACCGCCGATTTCCATACAGCATTCCAAATTGATCTCGCTCCACTTGGTGCTGAACAGAAAGCTCCCCCCGCAAACGCTATGTTATGATCATATGTGGCAAGTCTGTAAGCACTCCTGACCGAGAATTGGCCGTTCTTCTCTGGGAACCACGATACAAAATCAGAACGCTGCCTTGGGGACGTCCTTATTTTCACAATATAATCTAAGTCCATAGGCCAAAAAATTTCTCTCAACCGATCCATCTGCCATGCACCGTTATCATCTAAGAACTCTCACACACGGTTTAGCCGGGATGTGCGTTTAGGAGTGATGGGGCAGAATGAGGTTGCTCTTGGAATCCAAGGGTCGCGCCAAGTACGGATGAGCGCCCCATCCCCCACTCGCCAAATAACCCCCTTCTTCACGAGGTCCAGACCGTATAAAATCCCTTTCCACATTGCGGATCCATTGTTAGAGAACACCGAATCCAGTAAATTACCAGCCGGGAAGTATTTCGCCTTTAGGAGCCTAGCACATAAGCTGTCTGACGTATCTAAAAGGCACCATGCTTGTTTTGCGAGTAGGGCTTGGTTAAAAGCCCGCATATCCCTGAAGCCCATGCCTCCCATAGATTTGGGTAGGCGCATTTTGTCCCAACTCAGCCATGCCATTTTACGCTTCCCCTTGTCAACTCCCGACCAGTACTGACGCATCATGCGGGTTAACTCATCACAAATCGATGCTGGGAGTTTGAAAACACTCATGACATATATTGGTATAGCTTGAGCAACTGATTTAATTAAAATCTCCTTGACCTGATGACATATATTGCTCACTCCAGTCGATTAACCTCTTCCTTAATCTTTCTTGGATAGTTTCAAAATTACCCTTATGCATTCTTCCCTCTGGCACAGGGAGGCCTAGATACTTAGGCTCGAAGACCTCCTGTGTAATTTCCAGAACACCCTTAACATTAGAAGCAACTGTGGGCGAGCAATGATCTGAAAAAAGGATGGAGCACTTTGAAGGATTTATTAATTGGCCAGTAGCCACCGCATAAGTGTTCAACAAACCTTTAACCAAAATTGCCTGCTATTCAGAAGCTTGAAAAAACAAGAGTGAATCATCCGCGAATAAAAGATGGGATATTTCCGGAGCACCTCTACAAATTTTCACCCCTTTAATCCATCCTCTTCCATAGATTTATTGATCAACCTTGATAGAGCATCCGCAACAAAAAGGAAAAGAAAGGGGGATAACGGATCACCTTGCTGGAGACCCCGGGACGGGGTAAAAGATTCCAGTAGCTTGCCATTGAACTTGACAGAGTATTTAACAGATGATACACACGCCATAACACGAGAGACCCAGAACTGGGAGAAGCCCCATTTGAGAAGAGCCCTCACAAGAGAGTCCCAATCAACTTGGTCATATGCCTTCGAAAGGTCAAGCTTGTAAGCACACAAAGCCGGTGAATTTTCCTTAACAGATTGTATATGATGGATACATTCGAAGGCAATAATCGAGTTATCCGTAATAAGCCTGCCCGGAATGAATGCACTTTGATTTTCCGATATTAGCTCCACTAAGGATAATTTTGACCGCTGTCCAGTGATCTACTCCTAGATCACTATTGTACTCCCTTGCCAAACTCAGTGGTAGGGTATGCAATAGATTTGGTACACAGCATGGCATACTTTATAGAACCTATGGCTGAGGCATAGGGAATGACTTTCATTCTCTTTCTATCTTCTGTCATGGTCGGGCTTTGAGTCTTACTCAATTTCACACCTTGTAACACAGGCAAGAAACTCTTTCTTTGACTGTTCCATTTTGAACTACTTCAAAATCTTGTCAAGGTATGTACTCATTGAAAAAACTTATCAAGCGTCTTGATCTATTTCTATAGATCTTGATGCTCAATATGTAGGCAGCTTCACCGAGGTCCTTCTTTGAAAAACTCCTTTCAAATACTCCTTTATACTTTGCAGAATAATTCTACATTATTTCCGATCAACAATATGTCAATCACATATACTTATCAGAAATATTGTAGTGCTCCCACTCACTTTCTTGTAAATACAGGCTTCACCGCAAGTCTGTATAAAACTATATCCTTTGATCAACTTATCAAAGCGTATATTCCAACTCCGAGATGCTTGCTCCAGTCCATAGATGGATCGCTGGAGCTTGCATATTTTGTTAGCACCTTTAGGATTGACCAAACCTTCTGGTTGCATCATATACAACTCTTCTTTAATAAATCCATTAAGGAATGCAGTTTTGTTTATCCATTTGCCAGATTTCATAAAATGCGGCAATTGCTAACATGATTTGGACAGGCTTAAGCATAGATACGAGTGAGAAACTCTCATCGTAGTCAACACCTTGAACTTGTCGAAAACCTTTTTGCGACAATTCTAGCTTTGTAGATAGTAACACTACTATCAGCGTCCGTCTTCCTCTTGAAGATCCATTTATTCTCAATGGCTTGCCGATCATTGGGCAATTCCACCAAAGTCCATACTTTGTTTTCATACATGGATCCTATCTCAGATTTCATGGCCTCAAGCCATTTTGCGGAATCTGGGCTCATCATCGCTTCCTCATAGTTCGCAGGTTCGTCATGGTCAAGTAACATGAGATCCAGAACAGGATTACCGTACCACTCTGGTGCAGATCTCACTCTGGTTTACCTACGAGGTTCGGTAGTAACTTGATCTAAAGTTACATGATCATCATCATTAGCTTCCTCACTAATTGGTGTAGTAGTCACAGGAACAGATTTCTGTGATGAACTACTTTCCAATAAGGGAGCAGGTACAGTTACCTCATCAAGTTCTACTTTCCTCCTACTCACTTCTTTCGAGAGAAACTCCTTCTCTAGAAAGGATCCATTCTCAGCAACGAATATCTTGCCTTCGGATCTGTGATAGAAGGTGTACCCAACAGTTTCTTTTGGGTATCCTATGAAGATTTACTTCTCCGATTTGGGTTTGAGCTTATCATGTTGAAACCTTTTCACATAAGCATCACAGTCCCAAACTTTAAGAAATGACAACTTGGGTTTCTTGCCAAACCACAGTTCATATGGTGTCGTCTCAACGGATTTAGATGGTGCCCTATTAATCGTGAATGCAGCTGTCTCTAATGCATAACCCCAAAATTATAGTGGTAAATTGGTAAGAGACATTCATAGATTGTACCGTATCTTAATAAAGTACTGTTATGACGTTCAGACACACCATTACGCTGTGGTGTTCCAGGCGGCATGAGTTTGTGAAACTATTCCACATTGTTTTAATTGAAGACCAAACTCGTAACTCAAATATTCGTCTCTGTGATCAGATCGTGGAAACTTTAATTTTCTTGTTACGACGATTCTCCACTTCACTCTGAAATTCTTTGAACTTTTCAAATGTTTCAGACTTGTGTTTCATCAAGTAGATATACCCATATCTGCTCAAAGCATCTGTGCAGGTCAGAAAATAACGATACCCGCCACGAGCCTCAACACTCATCGGATCGCATACATCAGTATGTATTATTTCCAATAAGTCAGTTGCTAGCTCCATTGTTCCGGAGAACGGAGTCTTAGTCACCTTGCCCATAAGGCATGGTTCGCAAGCATCAAGTGATTCATAATCAAGTGATTCCAAAATGCCATCAGCATGGAGTTTCTTCATGCGCTTTACACCAATATGACCTAAACGGCAGCGCCACAAATAAGTTGCACTATCATTATTAACTTTGCATCTTTTTGGCTTCAATATTATGAATATGTGTATCACTATGATCGAGATCCAACAAACCATTTTCATTGGGTGTATGACCATAGAAGGTTTTATTCATGTAAATAGAACAACAATTATTCTCTAACTTAAATGAATAACCGTATTGCAATAAACATGATCAAATCATATTCATGCTCAACGCAAACACCAAATAACACTTATTTAGGTTCAACACTAATCCCGAAAGTATAGGGAGTGTGCGATGATGATCATATCGTCACTTCACCCTTAACTAGTCTCTGTTCATTCTGCAACTCCTGTTTCGAGTTACTAATCTTAGTAACTGAACAAGTATCAAATACCGAGGGGTTGCTACGAACACTAGTAAAATACACATCAATAATCTGTTTATCAAATATACCTTTGTTCACTTTGCCATCCTTCTTAACCGCCAAATACTTGGGGCAGTTCTGCTTCCAGTGACCAGTCCCTTTGCAGTAGAAGCACTTAGTCTCAGGCTTAGGTCCAGACTTGGGCTTCTTCACTTGAGCAGGAACTTGCTTGCCGTTCTTCTTGAAGTTCCCCTTCTATCCCTTTGCCCTTTTCTTGAAACTTGTGGTCTTGTTAACCATCAACACTTGATGCTCTTTCTTTGATTTCTACCTTCGTCGATTTCAGCATCGCGAAGAGCTTGGGAATTACTTTCGTCATCCCTTGCATACTATAGTTCATCACGAAGTTCTACTAACTTGGTGATGGTGACTAGAGAATTCTGTCAATCACTATTTTATCTGGAACATTAACTCCCACTTGATTCAAGCGATTGTAGTACCCAGACAATCTGAGCACATGCTCACTGCTTGAGCTATTCTCCTCCATCTTTTAGCTATAGAACTTGTTGGAGACTTCATATCTCTCAACTCGGGTATTTGCTTGAAATATTAAATTTAACTCCTGGAACATCTCATATGGTCCATGACGTTCAAAATGTCTTTGAAGTCCCGATTCTAAGCCGTTAAGCATGGTGCACTAAACTATCAAGTAGTCATCATATTGAGCTAGCCAAACGTTCTTAACGTCTGCATCTGCTCCTGCAATAGGTCTGTCACCTAGCGGTGCATCAAGGACATAATTCTTCTGTGCAGCAATGAGGATAAACCTCAGATCACGGATCCAATCCGCATCATTGCTACTAACATCTTTCAACTTATTTTTCTCTAGGAACATATATAAAACATAGGGAAGCAACAATGCGAGCTATTGATTTACAACATAGATATGCTAATACTACCAAGACTAAGTTCATGATAAATTAAAGTTCAATTAATCATATTACTTAAAGAACTCCCACTTAGATAGGCATCCCTCTAATCTTCTAAGTGATCACGTGATCCATATCAACTAAACCATGTCCGATCATCACGTGAGATGGAGTAGTTTCAATGGTGAACATCACTATGTTGACCATATCTACTATATGATTCATGCTCGACCTTTCGGTCTCAGTGTTCCGAGGCCATATCTGTTATATGCTAGGCTCGTCAAGTTTAACCTGAGTATTCCGCATGTGCAACTGTTTTGCACCCGTTGTATTTGAACGTAGAGCCTATCACACCCGATCATCACGTGGTGTCTCAGCACGAAGAACTATCGCAACGGTGCATACTCAGGGAGAACACTTATACCTTGATAATTTAGTGAGAGATCATCTTATAATGCTACCGTCAATCAAAGCAAGATAAGATGTATAAAAGATAAACATCACATGCAATCATAATATGTGACATGATGTGGCCATCATCATCTTGTGCCTTTGATCTCCATCTCCAAAGCATCGTCATGATCTCCATCGTCACCGGCATGACACCATGATCTCCATCATCTTGATCTATATCAATGTGTCGTCACATGGTCATCTCGCCAACTATTGCTCTTGCAACTATTGCTATTGCATAGCGATAAAGTAAAGCAATTATTTGGCGCTTGCATCTTATGCAATAAAGAGACAACCATAAGGCTTCTGCCAGTTGCCGATAACTTTAACAAAACATGATCATCTCATACAACAACTTATATCTCATCACGTCTTGACCATCTCACATCACAACATGCCCTGCAAGAACAAGTTAGACGCCCTCTACTTTGTTGTTGCAAGTTTTTACGTGGCTGCTACGGGCTGAGCAAGAACCGTTCTTACCTACGCATCAAAACCACAACGATAGTTTGTCAAGTTGGTGTTGTTTTAACCTTCGCAAGGACCGGGCCTAGCCACACTCGGTTCAACTAAAGTTGGAGAAACTGACACCCGCCAGCCACCTGTGTGCAAAGCAAGTCGGTAGAACCAGTCTCGCGTAAGCGTACGCGTAATGTCGGTCCGGGCCGCTTCATCCAACAATACCGCCGAACCAAAGTATGACATGCTGGTAAGCAGTATGACTTATATCGCCCACAACTCCCTTGTGTTCTACTCGTGCATATAACATCAACGCATAAAACCAGGCTCGGATGCCACTGTTGGGGAATGTAGTAATTTCAAAAAAAATCTACGCACACGCAAGATCATGGTGATGCATAGCAACGAGAGGGGAGAGTGTTGTCCACGTACCCTCGTAGACCGAAAGTGGAAGCGTTAGAACAACGCGGTTGATGTAGTCGTACGTCTTCACGATCCGACCGATCCAAGTACCAAACGTATGGCACCTCAGAGTTCAGCACACGTTCAGCTCGATGACGTCCCTCGAACTCCGATCCAGCCGAGCTTTGAGGGAGAGTTCCGTAAGCACGGCGGCGTGGTGACGATGATGATGTTCTACCGACGCAGAGCTTCGCCTAAGCACCGCTACGATATTATCGAGGTGGACTATGGTGGAGGGGGGCACCGCACACGGCTAAGAGATCAAGAGATCAATTGTTGTGTCTTTGGGGTGCCCCCTGCCCCCATATATAAAGGAGCAAGGGGGGAGGCGGCCGGCCTAGGAGGAGGGCGCGCCAAGGGGGGAGTCCTACTCCCACCGGGAGTAGGACTCCTCCTTTCCTTGTTGGAGTAGGAGAAGGGAAGGGAGAAGGAAGGAAGGGGGTGCCCCCCCTCCCTAGTCCAATTCGGACTAGTCCATGGGGAGGGGTGCGGCCACCCTTTGGGGCCTTTCTCTCCTTTCCCGTATGGCCCATTAAGGCCCAATACGAATTCCCGTAACTCTCTGGTACTCTGAAAAATACCCGAATCACTCGGAACCTTTCCGATGTCCTAATATAGTCGTCCAATATATCGATCTTTACGTCTCGACCATTTCGAGACTCCTCGTCATGTCCCTGATCTCATCCGGGACTCCGAACTCCTTCGGTACATCAAAACACATAAACTCATAATATAACCGTCATCTAACTTTAAGCATGCGGACCCTACGGGTTCGAGAACAATGTAGACATGACCGAGACACATCTCCGGTCAATAACCAATAGCTGAACCTGGATGCTCATATTGGCTCCCAGATATTCTACGAAGATCATTATCGGTCAAACCGCATAACAACATACGTTGTTCCCTTTGTCATCGGTATGTTACTTGCCCGAGATTCGATCGTCGGTATCTCAATACCTAGTTCAATCTCGTTACCGGCAAGTCTCTTTACTCGTTCCGTAATACATCATTCCGCAACTAACTCATTAGTTACAATGCTTGCAAGGCTTATAGTGATGTGCATTACCGAGTGGGCCCAGAGATACCTCTCCGACAATCGGAGTGACAAATCGTAATCTCGAAATACGCCAAACTAACAAGTACCTTCGGAGACACCTGTAGAGCACCTTTATAATCACCCAGTTACGTTGTGACGTTTGGTGGCACACAAAGTGTTCCTCCGGTAAACGGGAGTTGCATAATCTCATAGTCATAGGAACATGTATAAGTCATGAAGAAAGCAATAGCAACATACAAAACGATCGAGTGCTAAGCTAACGGAATGGGTCAAGTCAATCACATCATTCTCCCAATGACGTGACCCCGTTAATCAAATGAAAACTCATGTCAATGGCTAGGAAACATAACCATCTTTGATCAACGAGCTAGTCAAGTAGAGGCATACTAGTGACACTATGTTTGTCTATGTATTCACACATGTATTATGTTTCCGGTTAATACAATTCTAGCATGAATAATAAACATTTATCATGATATAAGGAAATAAATAATAACTTTATTATTGCCTCTAGGGCATATTTCTTTCAGCACCATCTAAATCCGTTGAGACGACACCTTATGAACTATGGTTTGGCCAGAAACCCAAGTTGTCATTTCTTATGTGAAAAAACTTCAACCTGATAAGCTCGAACCCAAATCGAAGAAATGCGTATTCATAGGATACCCAAAGGAGACTGTTGGGTACACGTTCTATCACAGATCCGAAGGCAAGATATTCGTTGCTAAGAATGGGTCCTTTCTAGAGAAGGAGTTTCTCTCGAAAGAAGTGAGTGGGAGGAAAGTAAAACTTGATGAGGTAATTGTACCTTCTCTCGAGTTGGAAAGTAGTACATCACAGAAGTCAGTTCCAGTGATTCCTACACCAACTAGTGAGGAAGCTAATGATGATGATCATGAAACTTCTGATCAAGTTACTACCGAACCTCGTAGGTCAACCAGAGTAAGATCCGCACCAGAGTGGTATGGTAATCCTATTCTGGAGGTCATGTTACTTGACCATGACGAACCTACGAACTATGAGGAAGTGATAATGAGCCCAGATTCCGCAAAATGGCTTGAGGCCGTGAAATCTGAGATGGGATCCATGTATGAGAACAAAGTGTGGACTTTGGTTGACTTATCCGATGATCGGCAAGCCATAGAGAATAAATGGATCTTCAAGAAGAAGACTGACGTTGACGGTAATATTACTGTCAACAAAGCTCGACTTGTTGCAAAAGGTTTTCGACAAGTTCAAGGAGTTGACTACGATGAGACCTTCTCACCCGTAGAGATAATTAAGTTCGTCCGAATCATGTTAGCAATTGCCGCACTTTATGATTATGAAATTTGGCGAATGGATGTCAAATCTGCATTCCTTAATGGATATCTTAAAGAAGAGTTGTATATGATGCAACCAGAAGGTTTTGTCGATCCAAAAGGTGCTAACAAAGTGTGTAAGCTCCAGCAATCCATTTATGGACTGGTGCAAGCATCTCGGAGTTGGAATATACGCTTTGATAGTGTGATCAAAGCATATGGATTTATACAGACTTTTGGAGAAGCCTGTATTTACAAGAAAGTGAGTGGGAGCTCTGTAGCATTTCTGATATTATATGTGGATGACATATAGTTGATCGGAAATGATACTGAATTTCTGAATAGCATAAAAGGATACTTGAATAAGAATTTTTCAATGAAAGACCTCGGTGAAGCTGCTTATATATTAGGCATCAAGATCTATAGAGATAGATCAAGACGCTTAATTGGACTTTCACAAAGCACATACCTTGATAAAGTCTTGAAGAAGTTCAAAATGGATCAAGCAAAGAAAGGGTTCTTGCATGTGTTACAAGGTGTGAAGTTGAGTCAAACTCAATGCCCGACCACTACAAAAGATAGAGAGAAAATGAAAGTCATTCCCTATGCTTCAGCCATAGGTTCTATCATGTATGCAATACTGTGTACCAGACCTGATGTGTGCCTTGCTATTAGTTTAGCAGGGAGGTACCAAAGTAATCCAGGGGTGGATCACTGGACAGCGGCCAAGAACATCCTGAAATACCTCAAAAGGACTAAGGATATGTTTCTCGTTTATGGAGGTGACAAAGAGCTCGCCGTAAACGGTTACGTCGATGCAAGCTTTGACACTGATCCGGATGACTCTAAGTCACAAACCGGATACATATTTTTATTGAATGGTGAAGCTGTCAGTTGGTGCAGTTCCAAGCAGAGCGTCGTGGCGGGATCTACGTGTGTAGCGGAGTACATAGCTGCTTCGGAAGTAGCAAATGAAGGAGTCTGGATGAAGGAGTTCATATCCGATGGTGTCATACCTAGTGCATCGGGTCCAATGAAAATCTTTTGTGACAATACTGGTGCAATTGCGTTGGCAAAGGAATCCATATTTCACAAGAGAACAAAGCACATCAAGAGACGCTTCAATTCCATCCACGATCAAGTCAAGGAGGGAGACATAGAGATTTGCAAGATACATACGGATCTGAATGTTGTAGACCTATTGACTAAGCCTCTCTCACGAGCAAAACATGATCAGCACCAAGACTCCATGGGTGTTAGAATCATTACTATGTAATCTAGATTATTGACTCTAGTGCAAGTGGGAGACTGAAGGAAATATGCCCTAGAGGCAATAATAAAGTTGTTATTTATATTTCCTTATATCATGATAAATGTTTATTATTCATCCTAGAATTGTATTAACCGGAAACTTAGTACATGTTTGAATACATAGACAAACAGAGTGTCACTAGTATGCCTCTACTTGACTAGCTCGTTGATCAAAGATGGTTAAGTTTCCTAGCCATGGACAAGAGTTGTCATTTGATAAACGGGATCACATCATTAGAGAATGATGTGATTGACTTGACCCATCTGTTAGCTTAGCACTATGATCGTTTAGTTTATTGCTATTGCTTTCTTCATAACTTATACATGTTCCTATGACTATGAGATTATGCAACTCCCAATACCGGAGGAACACTTACTGTGCTATCAAACGTCAAAACGTAACTGGGTGATTATAAAGATGCTCTACAGGTGTCTCCGATGGTGTTTGTTGAGTTGGCATAGATCGAGATTAGGATTTGTCACTCCGATTGTCGGAGAGGTATCTTTGGGCCCTCTCGGTAATGCACATCACTATAAGCCTTACAAGCAATGTGACTAATGAGTTAGTTACGGGATGATACATTATGGAACGAGTAAAGAGACTTGCCAGTAAGGAGATTGAACTAGGTATTGATACCGACGATCGAATCTCGGGCAAGTAACATACCGATGACAAAGGGAACAACGTATGTTGTTATGCGGTTTGACCGATAAAGATCTTCGTAGAATATGTAGGAACCAATATGAGCATCCAGGTTCCGCTATTGGTTATTGACCGGAGATGAGACTCGGTCATGTCTACATAGTTCTCGAACCCGTAGGGTCCACACGCTTAACGTTCGATGACGATCGGTATTATGAGTTATGTGTTTTGATGTACCGAAGGTTGTTCGGAGTCCCGGATATGATCACGGACATGACGAGGAGTCTCAAAATGGTCGAGACATAAGGATCGACATATTGGAATGCTATGTTTGGACATCGGAATGGTTCCGGGTGAGTTCGGGCATTTACCGGAGTACCGGGGGTTTACCGGAACCCCCCGAGGAGTCATTGGGCCTTAATGGGCCTTAGTGGGAGAGAGGAGGAGGCGGCCAAGGTGGGGGTGACCCCCCAAGCCCAATCCGAATTGGGAGGGGGGGCCGGCCCCCCTTTCTTTCTCTCCCTCTCCCTCTTCCTTCTTCTCCTACTCCAACTAGGGAAATGGGGAATCCTACTCCCACCGGGAGTAGGACTCCCCCCTTGGGCGCGCCATGAGAGGGCCTGCCCTCCCCTCCTCCACTCCTTTATATACGGGGAAGGGGGGCACCCCATAGACACACAAGTTGATTGTTTAGCCGTGTGCGGTGCCCCCTCCATAGATTTTCACCTCGGTCATATCGTTGCAGTGCTTAGGCGAAGCCCTGCGCCGGTAGCTTCATCATCACCGTCACCACGCCGTCGTGCTGACGAAACTCTCCCTCGACCTCAGCTGGATCTAGAGTTCATGGAACGTCACCGAGCTGAACGTGTGCAGATCGCGGAGGTGCCGTACCTTCTGTGCTAGGATCGGTCGGATCGTGAAGACGTACGACTACATCAACCGCGTTGTCATAACGCTTCCGCTTTCGGTCTATGAGGGTATGTGGACAACACTCTCCCCTCTCGTTGCTATGCATCACCTAGTTACTGCGTTCCCCAACAGTTAGATGCTACTTCTTGAGCTTGCGTTGGTTTTTCCCTTGAAGAGGAAAGGGCGATGCAGCAAAGTAGAGATAAGTATTTCCCTCAGTTTGAGAACCAATGTATCAATCCAGTAGGGGACAACTCACAAATCGCCAATACCTCCAAAAACAATCAAACAACTTGCACCCAACGCGAAAAAGGGGTTGTCAATCCCTTCAAGGTTACTTGCAAAAGTGAGATCTGATAGGGATAGATGAAACTAAAAAAACGATAAAGTAAATATTTTTGGGTTTTTTGGTTTATAGATCGGAAAGTAAAAGATTGCAAAATAGTAGATCAGAAACTTATATGATGGAAAATAGACCCGGGGGCCATAGGTTTCCCTAGAGGCTTCTCTCAAGATAGAAAATAATCGGTGGGTGAACAAATTACTATCGAGCAATTGATAGAAAAGCGCAAAGTTATGACGATATCTAAGGCAATGATTATGAAATATAGGCATCACGTCCGTCTGAAGTAGACCGACTCTTGCCTACATCTACTACTATTACTCCACACATCGACCGACTCCTACCTGCATCTAGAGTATTAAGTTCATGAAGAACAGAGTAACGCATTAAGTAAGATGCCATGATGTAGAGGAATAAACTCAAGCAATATGATGTAAAGCCCATCTTTTTATCCTTGATGGCAACAATACAATACGTGCCTTGCTGCGTCTACTGTCACTGGGAAAGGACACCACAAGATTGAACCCAAAGCTAAGCACTTCTCCCATTGCAAGAAAAACCAATCTAGTTGGCCAAACCAAACTGATAGTTCGAAGAGAATTACAAAGATATCAAATCATGCATATAAGAATTCAGAGAGGATTCAAATAATATTCATAGATAAGCGATTATAAATCCACAATTCATCATATCTCGACAAACACACCGCAAAAGAAGATTACATCGGATAGATCTCCAAGAACATCGAGGAGAACATGGTATGAGAATCAAAGAGAGAGAAGAAGCCATCTAGCTACTAGCTATGGACACGTAGGTTCGAGGTAAACTACTCACGCTTCATCGGAAGGGCAATAGAGTTGATGTAGAAGCCCTCCATGATCGAATCCCCCTCCGGCAGGATGCCGAAAAGGCCTGAAGATGGGATTTCACGGGAACAGAAGGTTGCGGCGGTGGAAAAGTGTTTTCATGGATACGTCTGGTGGTTTGGGAATATATGTGAATATATAGGACGAAAAATTAGGTCAGGGGAGTCATGAGGGGCCCACAAAGGCAGGGGGCGCGCCCTCCCCCCTTGTGGCCGCCTGGTGGCTCATCCGACTTGATCTCCAACTCTCCTGGGTTTCTTTTGGTCCAAGAAAAATCATCGCGAAGGTTTAATTCTCCTTTGGACTCCGTTTGGTATTCCTTTTCTGCGAAACTCAAAAACAAGGAAAAACATAAACTCGCACTGGGCTCTAGGTTAATAGGTTAGTCCCAAAAATAATATAATATAGCATATTAATGCATATAAAATATCCAAAACAGATAATATAATAGCATGGAACAATCAAAAATTATAGATACGTTGGAGACGTATCAAGCATCCCCAAGCTTAATTCCTGCTCGTCCTCGAGTAGGTAAATGATAAAAATAGAATTTTTATGTGGAATGCTACTTAACATATTTATCCATGTAACTTTTCTTTATTGTGGCATGAATGTTCAGATCCATAAGATTCAAAACAAAAGTTTAATATTGACATAAAAACAATAATACTTCAAGCATACTAATAAAGCAATCATGTCTTCTCAAAATAACATGGCCAAAGAAAGTTATCCCACAAAGTATTAAATCATGCACAACCCCGATGACAAGCCAAGCAATTGTTTCATACTTTTGATGTTCTCAAAAAATTTCAACTTTCACGCAATACATGAGCGTGACCCATGGATATAGCACTATAGGTGGAATAGAATATGGCGGTTGTGGAGAAGACAAAAGGAAGGAGATAGTCTCACATCAACTAGGCGTATCAACGGGCTATGGAGATGCCTATCAATAGATATCAATGCGAGTGAGTAGGGATTGCCATGCAACGGATGCACTAGAGCTATAAGTTTATGAAACCTCAAAAAGAACTAAGTGGGTGTGCATCCAACTCGCTCGCTCATGAAAACCTAGGGCAATTTGAGGAAGCCCATCATTGGAATATACAAGCCAAGTTCTATAACGAAAAATCCCCACTAGTATATGAAAGTGACGACATAGGAGACTCTCTATCATGAAGATCATGGTGCTACTTTGAAGCACAAGTGTGGTAAAAAGGATAGTAACATTGCACCTTCTCTCTTTTCTCTCATTTTTTAATTGGGCTCTCTCCTTTTTTTGGCCTCTTTTTTTCTTTTCTTTTTTAATTTGTCGTCCGAAGTCTCATCCCGACTTGTGGGGGAGTCATAGTTTCCATCATCCTTTCCTCACATGGTACAATGTTATAATAATGAAGATCATCACACTTTTATTTACTTACAACTCAAGAATTACAACTCGATACTTAAAACATAATATGACTCTATATGAATGCCTCCGGCAGTGTATCGGGATGTGCAATGAATCAAGAGTGACATGTATGAAAGAATTATGAAAAGGTGGCTTTTCCACAAATACGATGTCAACTACAAGATCATGCAAAGCAATATGAAAATGATGGAATGTGTCATTATAAGTGGAACGGTGGAAAGTTGCATGGCAATATATCTCGGAATGGCTATGGAAATGCCATAATAGGTAGGTATGGTGGCTGTTTTGAGGAAGGTATATGGTAGGTGTATGGTACCGGCGAAAGTTGCGCGGTACTAGAGAGGCTAGCAATGGTGGAAGGGTGAGAGTGTGTATAATCCATGGACTCAACATTAGTCATAAAGAACTCACATACTTATTGGAAAAATCTATTAGTTATCAAAACGAAGTACTATGCGCATGATCCTAGGGGGGATAGATTGGTAGGAAAAGACCATCGCTCGTCCCCGACCACCACTCATAAGGAAGACAATCAATAAATAAATCATGCTCCGACTTCATCACATAATTAACGGTTCACCATACGTGCATGCTACGGGAATCACAAACTTTAACACAAGTATCTCTACAATCCACAACTACTGACTAGCATTACTCTAATATCACCATCTTTATATCTCAAAACAATCATAAGGAATCAAACTTCTCATAGTATTCAACGCACTTTATATGAAAGTTTTTATTATACCCCTCTTGGATGTCTATCATATTAGGACTAAATTCATAACCAAAGCAAATTACCATGCTGTTTAGAGACTCTCAAAATAATATAAGTGAAGCATGAGAGTTCAATAATTTCTACACAATAAAGCCACCGCCGCGGTCTAAAAAGATACAATTGAAGCACTAGAGCAAGATTGCCTAGCTCAAAAGATATAAGTGAAGTACATAGAGTATTATAATAAATCACGATTCATGTGTGTCCCTCTCAAAAGGTGTGTACAACAAGGATGATTGTGGCAAACCAAAAAGCAAAGACTCAAATCATACAAGACACTCCAAGCAAAACACATATCATGTGGTGAATAAAAATATAGCCTCAAGTAAAGTTACCGAAAATGAAAGAGGGGATGCCTTCCGGGGCATCCCCAAGCTTAGGCTCTTGGTTGTCCTTGAATATTACCTTGTGGTGCCTTGGGAATCCCCAAGATTAGGCTCTTGCCACTCCTTATTCCATAGTCCATCAAATCCTTACCCAAAACTTGAAAACTTCACAACACAAAACTCAACAGAAAATCTCATATGCTCCGTTAGTATAAGAAAATAAATCACCACTTTTGGTACTGTTGTGAACTAATTATTTATTTATATTGGTGTAATATCTACTGTATTACAACTTTTCCATGGTTCATACCCCCCGATACTACCCATAGATTCATCAAAATAAGCAAACAACACATAGAAAACAAAATCTGTCAAAAACAGAACAGTCTGTATTAATCTGTAACTCAAGTACTTCTGTAACTCCAAAAATTCTGAACAATTAGGACAACCTAGGAAATTTGTTTATTAATCTTCTGCAAAAAGAATCAGTATTTTATCACACTTCTGTGAATTTTAAAAATTCTGGGACTGGCGCAAAATTTTCTGTTTTTCAGCAAGATAAATCAACTATCACCGTAAGCCATCCCAAAGGTCTTACTTGGCACAAACACTAATTAAAACACAAAACACATCTAACCAGAGGCTAGATGAAATATTTATTGCAAAACAAAACCAAAAAGCAAAGAACAAAAATAAAATTGGGTTGCCTCCCAACAAGCGCTATTTTTTGACGCCCTTAGCTTGGCATAAAGACACAAATAGATCCAGGTATTGTCATCTTTGGTATTCAATCCATAAGTAGCTCTCATAATAGATTAATATGGCAACTTAATTTTCTTTCTAGGAAAGTGTTCCCTGCCCTTCCTTAACGGAAATTGAAATCTAATGTTTCCTTCTTTCATATCAATAATTGCACCAATTGTTCTAAGGAAAGGTCTACCAAGAATAATAGGACATGTAGGATTGCAATCTATATTAAGAACAATGAAATCTACAGGCACGTAATTTCTTAATACTGGAATCCGCAATATGCAAATTTAAAGAACAATCATAAAATTCACAGAAACCTAACACATCACATAAAGTTTTTGGAATCGTGGAAACGCTAGCATCCAAATCACACAAAGCATGGCAATCATAATCATTAATCTTAATCTTAATAGTAGGTTCCCACTCATCATAAAGTTTTGTAGGGATAGAAACTTCCAATTTAAGCTTTTTTTCAAAAGATTGCATCATAGCATCAAGATATGTTTACTAAAAGCTTTGTTTTGATTATAAGAATGAGGAGAATTCAACATGGATTGCAACAAGGAAATACAATCTAGTAAAGAACAATTATCATAATTAAAATCCTTGAAATCAAAAAGAGTGGGTTCATTGCTACTTAAAGTTTTGACCTCTCCAATCCCACTTTTATCAATTTTTGCATCAAGATCTAAAAACTCTGAATCATTGGGAGGCCTTTTAACTAAAGTCGACTCATCTCAAGTCCCATCTTTATCAAGATTTATATTGGAAAACAAAGATTCAATAGGAGTCACATCAATCACTTTAAGATCTTCATCATTATTTTCACGGAAACTAGAAGAACACGCTTTTACAAACCAATCTCGTTTAGCACATATCTTAGCGGGTCTTTCTTTGCACTCATCAATGGAGATTCTCATAGCCTTTAGAGATTCATTGATATCATGCTTGGGTGGAATAGATCAAATTTTCAAAGAATCAATATCAAGAGAAATTATATCCACGTTCCTAGCCAAATCATCAATCTTAAGCAATTTTTCTTCAACCAGAGCATTAAAATTCTTTTGCAAACTCATAAATTGTTTAACACTATTCTCCAAAACAGAGGGCATCTTATTATAATTTCCATAGGAATTGTTGTACATAATTAATAGAGGAATTACTAGGAAACGGCCTAGGATTAAAATTACCTCTATACGCGTTATTACCAAAATTGTTCTCAATCAGAGTAGGAAAAGGCATATCATTATGATGGGTACTTGGTATGTCTTGACTTGGCATAGATCTCCCCGGCAACGGCGCCAGAAATTCTTCCTGCTAATTCTTGAGATTGCGTTGGTTTTTTCCTTGAAGAGGAAAGGGTGATGTAGCAATGTAGAGATAAGTATTTCCCTCAGTTTGAGAACCAAGGTATCAATCTAGTAGGAGACAACGCACAAATCACGAATACCCGCACAAAAATCAAACAACTTGCACCCAACGCGAAAAAGGGGTCGTCAATCCCTTCACGGTTACTTGCAAAAGTGAGATCTGATAGAGATAGATGAAACTAAACAAACGATAAAGTAAATATTTTTGGGTTTTTGTGTTTATAGATCGGAAAGTAAAAGTTTGCAAAATAGTAGGTCGACACTTATATGATGGAAAATAGACCCGGGGGCCATAGGTTTCACTAGAGGCTTCTCTCAAGATAGCAAATAATACGGTGGGTGAACAAATTGCCGTCGAGCAATTGATAGAAAAGCGCAAAGTTATGGCGATATCTAAGGCAATGATTATGAAATATAGGCATCATGTCCGTGTTAAGTAGACCAACTCCTGCCTGCATCTACTACTATTACTCCACACATCGACCGACTCATGCATGCATCTAGAGTATTAAGTTCATGAAGAACAGAGTAACACATTAAGTAAGATGACATGATGTAGATGAATAAACTCAAGCAATATGATGTAAACCCCATCTTTTTATTCTCGATGGCAACAATACAATACGTGCCTTGCTGCCCCTACTGTCACTGGGAAAGGACACC
Organism: Triticum aestivum; assembly: GCF_018294505.1. Classification (NCBI taxonomy): domain Eukaryota; kingdom Viridiplantae; phylum Streptophyta; class Magnoliopsida; order Poales; family Poaceae; genus Triticum; species Triticum aestivum. Next base: position 519,229,873 of record NC_057802.1, read on the forward strand.
GCAAGATTGAACCCAAAGCTAAGCACTTCTCCCATTGCAAGAAAAACCAATCTAGTTGGCCAAACCAAACCGATAGTTCGAAGCGAATTACAAAGATATCAAATCATGCATATAAGAATTCAGTGAAGATTCAAATATTCATAGATAAGCTGATCATAAATCCACAATTCATCGGATCTCGACAAACACACCGCAAAAGGAGATTACATCGGATAGATCTCCAAGAACATCGAGGAGAACATGGTATTGAGAATCAAAGAGAGAGTCGTCTAGCTATTAGCTATAGGTCTGAGGTAAACTACTCATGCTTCATCGGAAGGGCAATAGAGTTGATGTAGAAGCCCTCCGTGATCGAATCCCCCTCCGGCAGGATGCAGGAAAAGGCCCCAAGATGGGATCTCACAGGAACAGAAGGTTGCGGTGGTGGAAAAGTGTTTTCGTGGATACATCTGGTGGTTTGGGAATATATTTAATATATAGGACGAAGAATTAGGTCAGGGGAGTCACGAGGGGCCCACAAGGTAGGGGGCGCGCTCCCTACCCCCTTGGGCACGCCCTCCCCCTTGTGGCCGCCTCGTGGCTCTTCCGACTTGATCTCTAAGTCTCCAGGGTGTCTTTTGGTCCAAGAAAAATCATCGCGAATGTTTTATTTCGTTTGGACTCCGTTTGGTATTCCTTTTCTGCGAAACTCAAAAACAAGGAAAAAACATAAACTGGCACTGGGCTCTAGGTTACTAGGTTAGTCCCAAAAATAATATTAAATAACATATTGATGCATATAAAACATCCAAAACAGATAATATAATAGCAGGGAACAATAAAAAATTATAGATACGTTGGAGACGTATCACTAGAGCAGGCGGAGCTCGCGTTTGAGCACGTCAACGTGTTCAGTCTATCCCCGAGAGCACATAGCACTCACCAGCTCCTCCCCTAGTGCATCGTAGCATCGATTCCATCATTGTTTTCATTGTTTTAGTTGCCCCCAGCACCAATCAGTGGCTCCACTCGACGCGGGAGAGTTCGGGGGTCACGTAGATGCCCTTCGTCATCCTTTCGGTCGCCAGAGCATGAAACCCGCAGCCCTCCACCGCGTCTAGCCTCGCCGGTTGCGAACTGTTGGTCGGTTAGCCCTGTTTTAACCAGATTTGCCTCCCCTCAAGTCAATGACATGTGGGCCCCGCCCTGGTTAAGTTTTAGTTTAGGGTTAATGTTAATGTTAATTTCACTATTAAGAATCGAGTCACTCACCAGTGGGCCCCACTAGTCAGGTTTGACCTGGAGCGACTGAGTTGACCTACTAACACAAGGTTGACGCAATGCTGACGTAATTACTAATTTCTATCATTTTTATATATCAGAAATGATTTATAAATTCCAGAAAATGATTAAACTTCAAAAAACATAGAAATTCAACAGTAGCTCAGAATGAAATAATTTTTATATAAAAAATTATCAGAAAAATCAAGAATCCATCTGTACCATTTCCATGCATGAAAAACCAACTTATACCTAATGTATAAGTGAAAACAACTAAAATTTCCATAAGAGTTGTTGTAGGAATTACCATAATTATTAGAGGAATTACTAGGAAACGACCTAGAATTAAAGTTTCCTCTATACGCGTTGTTACCAAAATTGTTCCTACCAAAAAAATTCACATCCATAGATTCATTATTATTCTAAATCAAAGTGGGCAAAGGCATATCATTAGGATCAAAAGAAACACTCTTATTAGCAAACAATTTCATAAGTTCATCCATCTTTCCACTCAAAACATTAATCTCTTGAATTGCATGAACCTTTTTACTAGTAGATCTTTCGGTGTGCCATTGAGAATAATTAACCATAATATTATCTAGGAGTTTAGTAGCTTCTCCTAAAGTGATTTCCATAAAAGTGCCTCCCGCAGCCGAATCTAAAAGATTTCTAGAGGCAAAATTCAATTAGGCATAAAAGTTTTGTATAATCATCCATAAATTCAAACCATGTGTAGGGCAATTACGTATCATTAATTTCATCCTCTCCCAAGCTTGTGCAACATGCTCATGATCAAGTTGCTTAAAATTCATGATATCATTTCTAAGAGAGATGATCTTAGCGGGAGGAAAATACTTAGAGGTAAAAGCATCTTTGCACTTATTCCATGAATCAATACTATTTTTAGGCAAAGTACAAAACCAAGTTTTAGCACGATCTCTAAGCAATTTAACAACATCATTGTCCACATCTTTCTTCTTTTGCATATCGCACAAATCAACAAAGTTGTTTAGATGGGTAGCGGCATCTTCACTAGGAAGGCCAGAAAATTGATCTTTCATGACAAGATTCAACAAAGCAGCATTAATTTCACAAGATCCAGCATCGGTAATAGGAGCAATCGGAGTGCTAATAAAATCATTGTTGTTGGTATTGGAAAAGTCATACAATTTAGTATTGTCTTGAGCCATCGTGACAAACAATCAATCCAACACACAAGCAAACAAGAAGCAAGCAAAAAGAAGCGAATGGAAAAAGGGCGAATAAAACGGCAATGGTGAAGTGAGGGAGAGGAAAACGAGAGGCAAATGGTAAATAATGTAATGCGAGGGATAAGAGTTTGTGATGGGTACTTGGTATGTCTTGACTTGTGCGTAGATCTCCCCGGCAACGGCGCCAGAAATTGCACGTTGGCAGGAGATCAAATCTTGACTTTACTTGGCGTAAGCCTCCCCGGCAACGGCGCCAGAAATCCTTCTTGCTACCTCTTCAACATGCGTTGGTTTTCCCTTGAAGAGGAAAGGGTGATGCAGCAAAGTAGCGTAAGTATTTCCCTCAGTTTTTGAGAACCAAGGTATCAATCCAGTAGGAGACTACACGCAAATCCCTAGTACATGCACAAACAATTAAGAACCTTGCAACCAACGCGATAAAGGGGTTGTCAATCCCTTCACGGCCACTTGCAAAAGTGAGATCTGGTAAAGATAATAAGATAAATAATTTTGGTATTTTTATTGTATAGATTGAAAAGTAAAGATTGCAAAATAAACGGTGATAGAAATAACTAGTTGAAGGGAGATTAATATGATGGAAAATAGACCCGGTGGCCATAGGTTTCACTAGTGGCTTCTCTCAAGATAGCAAATTCTACGGTGGGTGAACAAATTACTGTCGAGCAATTGATAGAAAAGCGCATAGTTATGAGAATATCTAGGCATGATCATGTATATAGGCATCACGTCCGTGACAAGTAGACCGAGACGATTGTGCATCTACTACTATTACTCCACACATCGACCGCTATCCAGTATGCATCTAGAGTATTAAGTTCATAAGAACATAGTAACGCATTAGGCAAGACGACATGATGTAGAGGGATAAACTCAAGCAATATGATATAAACCCCATCTTTTTATCCTCGATGGCAACAATACAATACGTGCCTTGCTGCCCCTGCTGTCACTGGGAAAGGACACCGCAAGATTGAACCCAAAGCTAAGCACTTCTCCCATTGCAAGAAAGATCAATCTAATAGGCCAAACTAAACCGATAATTCGAAGAGACCGCAAAGATAACCAATCATACATAAAAGAATTCAGAGGAGATTCAAATATTGTTCATAGATAATCTTGATCATAAACCCACAATTCATCGGATCTCGACAAACACACCGCAAAAGAATAGTTACATCAAATAGATCTCCAAGAGAATCGAGGAGAACTTTGTATTGAGATCCAAAAAGAGAGAAGCAGCCATCTAGCTAATAACTATGGACCCGAAGGTCTGTGGTAAACTACTCACACATCATCGGAGAGGCCATGGTGTTGATGTAGAGGCCCTCTGTTACCGATTCCCCCTCCGGCGGAGCGCCGGAAAAGGCCCCAAGATGGGATCTCACGGGTACAGAAGGTTGCGGCGGTGGAAAAAGTGTTTCGTGGCTCCCCTAGATGTTTTCAGGGTACAAGAGTATATATAGGCGAAAAAAGTAGGTCGGTGTGGAGCTACGAGGGGCCCACGAGGGTGGGGGCGCCTACCCCCTGGGCGCGCCTCCCTGCCTCGTGGCCGCCTCGTTGCTTCCTTGACGTCCACTCCAAGTCTCCTGGATTGCGTTTGTTCCAAAAACAATCCTCGCAAAGGTTTCATTCCCTTTGGATTCCGTTTGATATTCCTTCTCCGCGAAACACTGAAATGGGCAAAAAAATAGCAATTTGCACTGGACCTTCGGTTAATAGGTTAGTCCCAAAAATAATATAAAATGGTATATTAAAGCCCATTAAACATCCAAAGCAGATAATATAATAGCATGGAACAATAAAAAATTATAGATACGTTGGAGACGTATCAGGGGCGTTGCCGAGCTCCACCACCGCCTTGCCTTTCTTGTCAACCGCAACCACCTCCTTGCCCTTGGAGTTCCTCGGAGCATCCTGGTCGATCTGCATTATTAACAACATGAATGAAGGTCAATGAAGGGACAAATGCAACACACGTATGAGCAAAATTAATGAGGAATGCAGAATTGTTTGACTACAATTACCATAGCCGCCGATCAAAGATCAACATTCATTCATCCCACCCACCTACTCCAAAGCTCCTATTTGTCCACCACTGCACTCCACTACCTCTTCCATCTGTCTCTTGTCTCTCATTGTTTACTGTCGCCTCCTCTTCCACAACTTTGTCTCCTTGTCTCACCACCTCTCCATCGCCATGAACCCCATGCCCAACCCCTTACCCAACGACATTGGATGGAGAGCATTCCTCCTTGGGTGCTCCCTTGATGACCGCAACAAATTTGCAAAGACTATGGAGGTGTGCTCTTAGTTCAATAACATTGACGATATGCATAAAGAGGAAGATAACCAAATGGGCCAAGTACAGGCTTGTCATGGTTCCTCATGACCAACCGGCCATCACGGTGGCGCCGACCACCATCGTTCTGGAGGACAATGAGGAGGAGGAGATGGTGAATGTTGCGGCCGAGCCAGAGGACGATGGCAATGTCGAAGCGGTGGAGATGGTGGTCAGGGCGTCGGAGCCATGCGACTATACACTACCCACCCACCCCCCCCCCCCCACCCCTCTTGCACTCAATCCCGTTGGAACCTCTAAATCCATCGGATAAGCCTAAATAGAGATGGTGGTCAATCATGTTCGAATCCCCGCGAGGTAGAGTGGATGCCTACTGTGCGAATCGTAAATCAAATCCGTGCATGGTATAAGGACAAATCGAATGCGACCAAATCGAGTGCGAAGACAGAGGGCTTGCCGCCATTGTCGAATAAGCCTGTCGGTGAGGTAGTGAAGCCGGTGATCGACGCCGGTGCTAGTTGTTCAGCTTTTGCTCTGATGCTCGTCGCCGTTGCTTGTCGTCCAAATTTTGCTCTCGTCGCTGCCGGTGTGAGATTGGAGGGGGGGGGGGAGCAGTGAGAGAGGGGAGAGAGAGTGGTAAGGGTAGTTATGGTTCGTCTTGAGCGTGGCTCATCGCGTGCAGCTTTTGACGCCCACGTGTCTCGAGTTGCATCGCTTGGGTCTGGTTATGAAAAGACGGCCGATTCAAGCATTTCTACTCAGCCAAACATGGAGGTGCTTTAAATATCATGTGACCGAGATTTTGGTGCGAGAAGGGCTACCAAACGGGCCAAAATTACATCACGCGGGTCTGGTTGGTTTAATGCATGCTACTAAACACGCCATAAAAGAATAAGAATAAGGCGCATTGCAAAAGGGGGCTCACGCTTTGCCGCTGAATATTCTCACTGAATCTATTCCCCAATGCTTACACTAATAAAACCTAGCTATGCCATGAGGCCTACGCCTACGCCATGATTCATCACTGCTTCCAGCGTCCTCCCCTCACATCTCATCAGTTCAATTCACAACTCTGTCTCCATCACCATGTCATCTCCAATAAATTTCCCAACCCTTTCCCTCGCCTCTTTCAAAGCTTTCAATTTCCACGCAAAAGATGTCATCCAGCTCCAGCTCACATTTACACGCACAGGCTCGCAGTAGCAGTACTAGTTGTACTAGACCTATTGCCCACTAGATAAATGCAAAAGCCTCTGTAGCTCACGAGAGCCATGAGTGAGGCTGAGGCTCTCCATCCCCACAGCCAAAGCTCAAGAACACTTGACACTATTATCCGCATTGCATCCGAAGATCACAGGAGCCACATACCATGAGCAGCAGCTCAGATGAGAGAATGTTTGAGATGGATTCCGAGCGGGCATCGCCAACGGAGTCGGCTCCTACGCAGCATCAAACCACTTGCCACATCATTGAGGTGTGTGAATCTACGCTGCTCTTATTTTAAGATGTCGTTGATCCAAATGCTGGATCTTTGTAGCTCTACTTACTTCTACGTGTTCTGTTTGCGAAATGTGTGTGCCACTCGTTCAGGGCGTCCTTGGGGGGTGCACGCCATTGGAGATGGAGATATACGAGAGGGCCGTGGAGCATGTGAGGGAGATGGGGGAGGAGAGGAAGAGGAGCAGCTTGAAGAAGAGGCTCATGGTGAGGCTGAGGAAGGATGGCTACGATGCGTCTCTCTGCAGGTCTTCTTGGGTCGCCACCGCCCAGCATCCCGGAGGTAATAAAATGTGTCTCTCTCTCCGAAATCATGGCTATTTTTTTGCTTCCTCTGATGCTACTAGCAAGCATTTCAAAGCCCCATCCTTTTTTTTACCATTTCTGTGTATGCTTGCTTGCTTCTTTTGTGACCATCCGAAACTGGGCTGGATTGCCTGCAGATAATGCTGCCTCGAAAGAGCATGTTTCTTCTTTTGGTAAGGAAACAGTTCCCGAAATTACCATCTTTCCTGCGAGCTGCCATGTTATTTAAATAACTGGCCTCCCTATTTCGCCCTTCCCCCCCTGCTGTTCTTGGCAACAACAATGAGGAAAAAATAAAAATAAAATGAGGATGCCCCTTTTTTCAGGATAATAAAAAGGAGAAAACCTCACTGCAAATACTTAGTGCCACCATTAAGCATTTTTGTTTGTAAGTTTCTTGGTTGCCATCACCACTCTTTTCATAGCAAATGGTTCATAGTAGTATTAGTTTCAGTTTGAAATGCTACTGTTCAAAACTTCAAATGTTACAATGCATACTTACTTAACTAGTGCAAATGTTTAGATCCATGCTAATCAAACCACTGTTCAAACGCATACTAGTGGAACTGTAGTGCTGATTAACCATGATGATATGCTAAATATGTGGTGTTTTTAGTTCTAGTTAGCAGCACACTAGTACTTGCTCCCCTAAAAGAAACAATGAGCTGCAGCTGCCCGAGATATCTCAAGCAGCTATCCCTCCATGTCGCTTGCTTGCAGGTGACCACGAGTACATCGACGTCCACGTGGCGGGGGACGGCGGGGCCGGGCGGACCAGGCTAATCGTGGACATAGATTTCAGGTCCCAGTTCCAGCTGGCTAGACCGGCCCCATGGTACGCCCACCTCTCGGCCCGGCTGCCCGCCGTGTTCGTGGGCCCGCCGGACAGGCTGCGGAAGGCCGTGGCGCTGCTCTGCCTCGCCTCGCGCCGCTCGCTCCGGGAGAGCGGCCTACACGTCCCGCCGTGGAGGCGGTCCAGCTACATGCAGGCCAAGTGGTTCCCCTCCCCCGCGGCGCTGCCGGACGGGGACGGGGACGGGGACGGCGCGGTGGCACAGCACCAGCAGTCCCAGTGGTCGGTGGCCAAGCCGGGAGCGGCCGGGTCCCGGAGGTCGGGCCTCTCGATGGAGATGGACGGGCAGGATGGTGCCTCGTGGGCGCAGTGAGATCGTTTCATTTTTTTTCATCCTTCGCAGTTGGATAGGGTAGAAAGTTTTAGTAGGTCGGATGGAGCCATGGAGATGGAGGTGCGGTGGTTGTGCCGCGGTGCTGGTCAGGTCAGCAGTCAGTGTTCTGTAGGAGCAGTGGTCACCTTTTTCTAAATTTTGCTTACGCCGTCAACAGTCGCCTCTGACAGGCCCCGGCACGGCGGCACCACATTTTGGGGTGCATTTTCTGGGCTGAGCAGAATCCATGTCACGAGTTTAATCCAGCAATGACGCAAACATTTGGCAACGGATCGAGAATGCTGCAGTCCACGATGCTGCCTACCGCGGTCCTCCGCAGCACTGTGGCGGCTGCTGGTAGACGTACGTCTGGGGTTCGGGCGTGACCGGTGGTCACCGGCCGCACAGTGATTTCCTTCCCTTTGGGGCGTCAGACCGCCTGAGCCTGTGCGGCGCTAGTGCGGCGAGGCGGAGGCCACGGCGTCCTTATCGTTTCGCTGCTCTGGCCGGAGTAAATGGAGGCGGCAGCGCGCCGTATTCGCCGCCGGTGACATGGCCAAGGACAACGCTCGCGTCGTGTCCGCCGATCCGGCCTGGCGCGCGCACGAGGCTCCGTGGAGCGTGGGTCGCTTTGGAGTCTGCACGGGGTGGGATCGGAGCTGTGCGTCATCAGGGCTGGCCAGCTTTGTGCGTGCATGTCCGCCGCCCCCGTCACTTCGCCGTGTTGCACCTTGCACGTACAGTGCTTCGATATACTCCCATCTACGTGTGCGTGCGTGTGAGGGCCTGATGAGTTTGTGCCACTTCTGGAAGGAGGAGACAGGGAACGGGGGAATCCGACCTGAAGGGGCAAAATTGATAAATTTGACCTATAGACGAAATCAAATCACAGAATGAACTGCCCGTGAAACTATTTCACACGGCTGACCTTTTTGTGTAACGCCCGACACGAAGGCGCCACACTACACTGTGCAACGTCTCACAGATAGGCGCTACACGCCTGGCCAGCGTCGCACCCGTGTATCTAAAAATTACTAAGTCAGTGCGCAGCGCCTGAGAGCTAGGCGCCACACTATACAGTGTAGCGCCTAGCTTCTAGGCATTGCACTAGTGGTTGCTTCATTTTGTAGTGCAATCACTAGTGCAGCGCCTGAGAGCTAGGCGCCACACTATACAGTGCAGCGCCTAGCTCTTAGGCTCTGCACAATGACTTAGCAATTTTTAGGCAGTCTGGGGTGCAACGCTGGCCAGGCGTGTAGCGCCTATCTGTGAGTCGTTGCACAGTGTAGTGAAAAAGATCAGCCGCATGAAATAGTTTCACGGACAGTTCATTCTATGATTTGATTTCGTCGACAAGTTAAATTTGTCAAATTTGCCACCTGAAGGGGATAAGAGCATCTACACTCGGACTTGCCAAATCCGACACCTCAAACGCTTCCGGACGCGTCCGCGGACAGTGACCAGGCACGCCTCATATTTCCTTCTCTACATACAACTCTCTCATATTCATCTCCTAAATTCATGCAAAATCACTAATCAAATTTCGTCGTTGTCGGAGATGGCCTGAGTCGCCAGCGCCGGAGCCTGGGCCGCCTGCGCCGTCTCCATCTGTTGCCGGCGGCGACGCCTTGCCTCCGGAGCCGACTCCGAGCAGATGGAGCTCAGGATGGTGTGCTGCTCCGGCCACACGCCCACGTCCTTCTCCGTCGCCGGCGCCTCCTCCTCCCCCACATCCAGCTTCGGCGCCTCCTGCGCCAGTTCCTGCTCCTCCTCCTCTTCTTCGTCCGCCGGCTCCTGCACCTCCTCCTCCTCCGCCGGCACCTCCTCCTCCACCTCCTCTTCCTCCTCCTCCGGTTCCAGAGGTAGCCCCGCTTCCCTATGGATCCGGACCTGCTCAAGGAGGAAGAGAGGATACTGGATTATGTAGTGATTTTGATTAGTGATTTTGCATGAATTTAGGAGATGCTAGGGCTGGGGGCGACGGCCGGCTTAAATAACCGGACAAGGCATTACACTGCCTGCCGAAGCGGCGCCACGCGGCGTTCACACCACGACGACGGACGCGGCGCCCGTCGGACCGCCGGGTTTCCGAGTGTTTCCGCGTCGACGTGGCAGGTGCGCCCGGACGCCCCCATATCGGCTCCATATTTGGGATGGATATGGGGTGCCGGTCAGCCCGAGCGTTTGAGGACCGTTTGAGAGGCCCGTCTGAGTTAAAAAGTCGTGATCGGGCAGTGACCGTACGGTCTGTCTGAATGTTTGAGACGGGTTTGAGAAGTCCGATTGTAGATGCTCTAAGGATCTGTACAGCAACCGACAGCCAGAACTGTATGGGAGTGCTGTCACCGATTACCACAAACCTGAAAGGAAAAAAAAGCTCACAAACAAGAACAGAGGTAAGAGCAGCTACAGCCGGACCTAACTAATGCGGCCTCCTCAACAATCTGTGGACGGAGCCGGGTGCGTCCGCGAACAGGATTGATCATTCCTCGGATGTTCGCTTCCATAATTGGGTACCTTATTTTCAAATTCTCAATTTATACTGTGCAACATAAACTTAATCTACGTAATACATCTTTGATCACACATATAGCTTTTAGCTACTTCATCATGCATGTCATCTGACTAACAAAAATTGGCAATGCTCTACTATATCATACATGCCATCGGACTAGCAAAAAATTGACATATTCTTCATACTATAGCTACGGAGAAAGTTCATCCAAGTTTGCATTTGCCCTTGCAGTCGTCATTGTCGTCTTTGTCGCGAAAGTAGTGGAAGAATACGCAAAATGGATGGAGCCGGCTCATCACTGGTCTTCACCTTCTCCTCTCTTTGGGTGGCAGTCCGCTATGCCACGGACCATCCGATTTTGCTCCCGGACGAGGGCATGCGTCCTCCTCCTTTGCCGCTTTTTGAGGATGCTGGCACAAATGGCATCCTCGTCCAACTCGGCGCGCGACTCTGTCTCCGCGGCATCCCACGCCCTCTTCCTCGCATGGCGGACACACCCCGCATCCGCAACAGACAGGGTGCGAGGCATACCAACATAGGTCTCCGACTCGGAGCCCAACAGCGCGGGGAAGAGGCGCCACCGAATGGGTTGCGGCGCCATGCGGTGGTCACCGCATTTGACGAGGTCATTGTCCACGTCTCGAGCCACCCGCCCGACGGATCCAAGCGTCATTTGTGCGGACGCAATGGATTTTCGTCGGATCGAGTCCGACCGCGGTCTGGTGCACTCCTCCTGGGAGCAACGGAGAGCCATGCTGATGGCCATCTCCTTCTCGTCCCCGCATGGGATGAGGTCCAAATCGATGGATCTGGATAGCTCGGAGTCGGAATTGTTGCTAGTCATGTCGGAGCAGGTCAGAAATTGTTAGAATGAAGCTTGGGGTCGGAGTGAAGTCGAGTGGAGTGCCTAAGTTTCATCTGGGAAGCGGACGAGGACGAATATATGTGGGGTCGGGTGGGCCAACATGGGTTGGATTTGAAGAGGCGGACGCACCCGGCGTGTTCCGGGATCCCCATATCTAGCCCAAATATGAGTTGGATATGAGGTGTGTCCGTCAGCCCTTACAGGTTTGATGCCAAGGGTGCATCTAGATCGGAATTTTGTGATCGGTCACTGACCAGGTCGTTCGCCCAAACATATATGAAGCAATTGATAAGTCCGGTTGTAGATGCTCTCACTGGGCAGATGCGAGTGTTTTGCGACGTCCTAGGGGTGGAGCCAGGACGAAAAGTGATCCAGGAGTACTTTTTCAAAAGGAGGTGTTTAGGAACTTATTGCTTGACAATTTATAAAATAGAGAATTCCGTATAACAACTCTGAATTGTCATCAAAGTCTAAGAAACAAACTTGAACTTCAAAACTGACTACTTTTAAACACCAAACTCTTAGAACCGGACAAAAATCAACCACCATGTGTATCTCCTAGCAAAATTTGGTAGAAACCATCCACCATGCTAGTCTTCTTTCTTTAGACAAATGATATATTTTCATTGTTTCCCGGTCTATGAAAATACTAAAGGCTCCCAACTACAGTACAAACAAATAAAAGCTGGGGTTACCGCATTACAAGCCATACTTACAACAACACAAAAATTAAGCTTACAAATTGTCGTCGCATAGAGATAATCGGATAGTAGCAGCGTGAAAATATGTTCAAAAAACATTTCATCGGGCATATTCCAAAGAGCCCTTCCAAATAATTTTGAAACCATGCCGGCATCCTTTAGGCCTTAACAGAGCTCACAAAGGACATTACCAAGATTAAATTGTGTAGTATTAAATAGATAGAACAAAAATACAAAATAAACTAACGTGAATAAAATAGCCGCAAGGTATTTTTGAATTTTTATATATGATAAAATTAGACCCGAGGGCCATAGTTTTCGCTAGAGGCTTTTCTCTTAAAAAATAACATACGACGGGTAAACCGATTATTGTTGGGCAATTGATAAAAAAGCAAATAATCATGACGATATCTAAGGCAATGATCATGTATATAGGCATCACGTCTGAGACAAGTAAACCGAAACGATTCTGCATCTTCTACTATTATTCCACACATCGACCACTATCCAACATGTATCTAGAGTATTAAGTTCATAAAGAATAGAGTAACGCATTAAGTAAGATGACATGATGTAGACAAAGTAAACCCACGCATGAATAAAACCCATCTATTTATCCTTAATGACAACGATACAAATATGTGTCATGTCCGTTTCTGTCACTGGGATTGAGCACCGCAAGATCGAGCCCATCACAAAGCACCTCTCCCATTGCAAGAAATATCAATCTAGTCGGCCAAGCCAAATCAATAGATCGGAGAGAAATACAAAGCTATTACAGAGGGGCAACTTAAATAATATTGTGTGTTCTAGTTGGCCAACTCAAATAATATTCGTGGATAAATCTGATCATAAACTCAAAATTCATCGGATCCCAACAAACACACCGCAAAAAGAAATTACATCAAATAAATGTACAAGAACATCGAGGAGAACATTATTGAAGATCAAATAGAGAGAAGAAGTCATCTAGCTACTAGCTATGGACCCATAGGTCTGTGCTAAACTACTCACACATCATCGAAAGGGTGGCAAGGTTGATGTAGAGCCCCTCTGTGATTGATTCCCCCTCCGGCAGAGTATGGGAGAAGGCCTCCAGATGGAATCTCGCGAGAACATGAACTTGCGGCGGTGGAAACAGTATTTCAGGTGGCTCTCTAATGTCAGGGGAATATATGAGAATTTATAGCGGCGGAATTAGGTCAAGAGGTGCCATGAGGGGCCCGCAAGCCTGAGGGACGCCCCGTGAAGGAAATATGCCCTAGAGGCAATAATAAAGTTATTATTTATATTTCCTTATATAATGATAAATGTTTATTATTCATGCTAGAATTGTATTAACCGGAAACTTAGTACATGTGTGAATACATAGGCAAACAGAGTGTCACTAGTATACCTCTACTTGACTAGCTCGTTGAATCAAAGATGGTTATGTTTCCTAACCATAGACATGAGTTGTCATTTGATTAACGGGATCACATCATTAGAGAATGAGGTGATTGACTTGACCCATTTCATTAGCTTAGCACTTGATCGTTTAGTATATTGCTATTGCTTTCTTCATGACTTATACATGTTCCTATGACTATGAGATTATGCAACTCCCGAATACCGGAGGAACACTTTGTGTGCTACCAAACGTCACAACGTAACTGGGTGATTATAAATGTGCTCTACAGGTGTCTCCGATGGTACTTGTTGAGTTGGCATAGATCGAGATTAGGATTTGTCACTCCGATTATCGGAGAGCTAGAGCACATTCTAGATGGCTAGATGGCTTCTTCTCTCTCTTTGGATCTCAATACAAAGTTCTCCTCGATTCTCTTGGAGATCTATTCGATGTAACTCTTCTTTTTGCGGTGTGTTTGTCGAGATTCGATGAATTGTTGGTTTATGATCAAGATTATCTATGAACAATATTTGAATCTCCTCTGAATTCTTTTATGTATGATTGGTTATCTTTGCAAGTCTCTTCGAATTATCAGTTTCATTTGGCCTACTAGATTGATCTTTCTTGCAATGGCAGAAGTGCTTAGCTTTGGGTTCAATCTTGTGGTGCTCGATCCCAGTGACAGTAGGGGAAACAACACGTATTGTATTGTTGCTATCGATGATAAAAAGATGGGGTTTATATCATATTGCATGAGTTTATCCCTCTACATCATGTCATTTTGCTTAAAGCATTACTTCGTTCTTATGAACTTAATACTCTAGATGCATGCTGGATAGCGGTCGATGTGTGGAGTAATAGTAGTCGATGCAGGCAGGAGTCGGTCTACTTGTCACGGATGTGATGCCTATATACATGATCATACCTAGATATTCTCATAACTATGCACAATTCTATCAATTGCTCGACAGTAATTCGTTTACCCACCATAATACTTATGCTCTTGAGAGAAGCCACTAGTGAAACCTATGCCCCCTGGGTCTATTTTCCATCATATTAATCTCCCGTCAACAAGCTATTTCTATCACCGTTTATTTTGCTTTCTTTACTTTTAGTCTTTATCATAAAAATACCAAAAATATTACCTTATCATCTCTATCAGATCTCACTTTTGCAAGTGGTCGTGAAGGGCTTGACAACCCCTTTATCGCGTTGGTTGCAAGGTTCTCGGGCAAGTAACATACCGATGACAAAGGGAACAACGTATGTTGTTATGCGGTTTGACCAATAAAGATCTTCGTAGAATATGTAGGAACCAATATGAGCATCCAGGTTCCGCTATTGGTTATTGATCGGAGATGAGTCTCGGTCATGTCTACATAGTTCTCGAACTCGTAGGGTCCGCACGCTTAACATTCGGTGATGATCGGTATTATGAGTTTATGTGTTTTGATGTACCGAAGGTAGTTCGGAGTCCCGGATATGATCACGGACATGACGAGGAGTCTCGAAATGGTCGAGACATAAAGATCGATATATTGTACGACTATATTTGGACATCGGAATGGTTCCGGGTGAGATCGGGCATATACCGGAGCACCGGGAGGTTACCGGAACCCCCCGGGAGGTATATGGGCGTTATTGGGCCATAGTGGGAGAGAGTTGAAGGGAGAAAAGGAGGGGGCACCCGCCCCCAAGCCCAATCCGAATTGGGAGGGAGGCTAGCCGCCCCCCTTTCCTTCCTCCTTCCTCCTCTTTCCTTCTCTCCTAATCCAACTAGGGAGGGGGGGGGGATCCTACTCCCGGTGGGAGTAGGACTCCCCTTGGGGCGCGCCTAGGAGGCCGGCCTCCTCCCCCTCCTCCACTCCTTTATATACGGGGAGGGTGGCACCCCATAGACACACAAGTTGATCATTGATATCTTAGCCGTGTGCGGTGCCCCCCTCCACCATAATCCACCTCGGTTATATCATCATAGTGCTTAGGCGAAGCCCTGCGCCGGTAGCTTCATCATCACCATCATCATGCCGTCGTGCTGACGAAGCTCTCCCTCGACACTCTGCTGGATAATGAGTTCGTGGGACGTCACCAAGCCGAACGTGTGTAGATCGCGGAGGTGCCGTACCTTCGGTGCTAGGATCGGTCGATCGTGAAGACGTACGACTACATCAACCGCGTTGTCATAACGCTTCCGCTTACGGTCTACGAGGGTACGTAGACAACACTCTGCCCTCTCGTTGCTATGCATCACCATGATCTTGCGTGTGCGTAGGAATTTTTTTGAAATTACTACGTTCCCCAACAGTGGCATCCGAGCCAGGTTTATGTGTAGATGTTATATGCACGAGTAGAACACAAGTGAGTTGTGGGCGATAATAGTCATACTGCTTACCAGCATGTCATACTTTGATTCGGCGGTATTGTTGGATGAAGCGGCTTGGACCGACATTACGCGTACGCTTACGCGAGACTGTTTCTACCAACGTGCTTCGCACACAGGTGGCTGGCGGGTGTCAGTTTCTCCAACTTTAGTTGAATCGAGTGTGGCTACGCCCGGTCCTTGTGAAGGTTAAAACAGTACATACTTGACGAAAAATCGTTGTGGTTTTGATGCGTAGGTAAGAACGGTTCTTTCTCAGCCCGCAGTAGCCACGTAAAACTTGCAACAACAAAGTAGAGGACATCTAACTTGTTTTTGCAGGGCATGTTGTGATGTGATATGGTCAAGACATGATGCTAAATTTTATTGTAGGATTTGATCATGTTTTGTAACAAAGTTATCGACAACTGGCAGGAGCCATATGGTTGTCACTTTATTGTATGAAATGCAATCGCCATGTAATTGCTTTACTTTATCACTAAGCGGTAGCGATAGTTGTCAAAGCAATAGTTGGCGAGACGACAACGATGCTACGATGGAGATCAAGGTGTCGCGCCGGTGACGATGGTGATCATGATGGTGCTTTGGAGATGGAGATCAAAGGCACAATATGATTATGGCCATATCATATCACTTATATTGATTGCATGTCATGTTTATCCTTTATGCATCTTATTTTGCTTAGTTCGACGGTAGCATTATAAGATGATCTCTCACTAAATTTCAAGGTACAAGTGTTCTCCCTGAGTATGCACCATTACGAAAGTTCGTCGTGCCGAGACACCACGTGATGATCGAGTGTGATAAGCTCTACGTTCACATACAAAAGGTGCAAGCCAGTTTTGTACACGCAGGATACTCGGGTTAAACTTGATGAGCCT
Source organism: Triticum aestivum (assembly GCF_018294505.1). Taxonomy (NCBI): domain Eukaryota; kingdom Viridiplantae; phylum Streptophyta; class Magnoliopsida; order Poales; family Poaceae; genus Triticum; species Triticum aestivum. The sequence goes on from NC_057802.1 coordinate 519,246,365, forward strand.
AGCATATGCAGATATGGCCTCGGAACACTGAGACCGAAAGGTCGAGCGTGAATCATATAGTAGATATGATCAACATAGTGATGTTCACCATCAAAAACTACTCCATCTCACGTGATGATCGGACATGGTTTAGTTGATATGGATCACGTGATCACTTAGATGATTAGAGGTATGTCTATCTAAGTGGGAGTTCTTTAATAATTTGATTAACTGAACTTTAATTTATCATGAACTTAGTACCTGATAGTATTTTGCATGTCTATGTTGTTGTAGATAGATGGCCCGTGTTGTTGTTCCATTGAATTTTAATGCGTTCCTAGAGAAAGCTAAGTTGAAAGATGATGGTAGCAACTACACGGACTGGGTCCGTAACTTGAGGATTATCCTCATTGCTGCACAAAAGAATTACGTCCTGGAAGCACCGCTAGGTGCCAAACCCGCTGCAGGAGCAACGCCAGATGTTATGAACGTCTGGCAGAGCAAAGCTTGATGACTACTCGATAGTTCAGTGTCCCATGCTTTACGGCTTAGAACCGGGACTTCAACGACATTTTGAACGTCATGGTGCATATGAGATGTTCCAGGAGTTGAAGTTAATATTTCAAGCAAATGCCAGGATTGAGAGATATGAAGTCTCCAATAAGTTCTACAGCTGCAAGATGGAGGAGAATAGTTCTGTCAGTGAGCATATACTCAAAATGTCTGGGTATAACAATCACTTGATTCAACTGGGAGTTAATCTTCCGGATGATAGTGTCATTGACAGAATTCTTCAATCACTGCCACCAAGCTACTAGAGCTTCGTGATGAACTATAACATGCAAGGGATGGATAAGACAATTCCTGAGCTCTTCGCAATGCTAAAGGCTGCAGAGGTAGAAATCAAGAAGGAGCATCAAGTGTTGATGGTCAACAAGACCACCAGTTTTAAAAAAGGTAAAGGGAAGAAGGGGAACTTCAAGAAGAACAGCAAGCAAGTTGCTGCTCAAGTGAAGAAGCCCAAGTCTGGAACTAAGCCTGAGACTGAGTGCTTCTACTACAAAGGGACTGGTCACTGGAAGCGGAACTGCCCCAAGTATTTGGCGGATAAGAAGGATGGCAAGGTGAACAAAGGTATATGTGATATACATGTTATTGATGTGTACCTTAATAATGCTCGCAGTAGTGCCTGGGTATTTGATACTGGTTCTGTTGCTAATATTTGCAACTCGAAACAGGGACTACGGATTAAGCAAAGATTGGCTAAGGAGGAGGTGACGATGCATGTGGGAAATGGTTCCAAAGTCGATGTGATCGCGGTCGGCACGCTACCTCTACATCTACCTTCGGGACTAGTTTTAGACCTGAATAATTGTTATTTGGTGCCAGCGTTGAGCATGAACATTATATCTAGATCTTGTTTGATGCGACACGGTTATTCATTTAAATAAGAGAATAATGGTTGTTCTATTTATATGAGTAATATCTTTTATGGTCATGCACCCATGAAGAGTGGACTATTCTTTTTGAACCTCGATAGTAGTGACACACATATTCATAATATTGAAGCCAAAAGATGCAGAGTTGATAATGATAGTGCAACTTATTTGTGGCACTGCCATTTGGGTCATATTGGTGTAAAGCGCATGAAGAAACTCCATTTCGATGGACTTTTGGAATCATTTGATTATGAATCACTTGGTACTTGCGAACCATGCCTCATGGGCAAGATGACTGAAACTCCGTTCTCCGGAACAATGGAGCGAGCAAACAGATTTGTTGGAAATCATACATACTGATGTATGTGGTCCCATGAACGTTGAGGCTCGCGGCGGGTATCGTTATTTTCTCACCTTCACAGATGATTTGAGCAGATATGGGTATATCTACTTAATGAAACATAAGTCTGAAACATTTGACAAGTTCAAAGAATTTCAGAGTGAAGTGGAAAATCATCGTAACAAGAAAATAAAGTTTCTACGATCTGATCGTGGAGGAGAATATTTGAGTTACGAGTTTGGTCTTCATTTGAAACAATGCGGAATAGTTTCGCAACTCACGCCACCCGGAACACCACAGCGTAATGGTGTGTCCGAACGTCGTAATCGTACTTTACTAGATATGGTGCTATCTATGATGTCTCTTACTGATTTACCGCTATCGTTTTGGGGTTATGCTTTTGAGACGACTGCATTCACGTTAAATAGGGCACCATCTAAATCCGTTGAGACGACACCTTATGAACTGTGGTTTGGCAAGAAACCAAAGTTGTCGTTTCTTAAAGTTTGGGCTGCGATGCTTATGTGAAAAAGCTTCAACCTGATAAGCTCGAACCCAAATCAGAGAAATGTGTCTTCATAGGATACCCAAAGGAGACTGTTGGGTACACCTTCTATCACAGATCCGAAGGCAAGACATTCGTTGCTAAGAATGGATCCTTTCTAGATAAGGAGTTTCTCTAGAAAGAAGTGAGTGGGAGGAAAGTAGAACTTGATGAGGTAACTGTACCTGCTCCCTTATTGGAAAGTAGTTCATCACAGAAATTTGTTCCTGTGACTCCTACACCAATTAGTGAGGAAGCTAATGATGATGATCATGTAACTTCAGATCAAGTTACTACTGAACCTCGTAATTCAACCAAAGTAAGATCCGCACCAGAGTGGTACGGTAATCCTGTTCTGGAGGTCATGTTACTTGACCATGACGAACCTACGAACTATGAGGAAGCGATGATGAGCCCAGATTCCGCAAAATGGCTTGAGGCCATGAAATCTGAGATGGGATCCATGTATGAGAACAAAGTGTGGACTTTGGTTGACTTTCCTGATGATCGGCAAGCCATCGAGAATAAATGGATCTTCAAGAAGAAGACTGACGCTGACGGTAATGTTACCGTCTATAAAGCTCGACTTATTGCGAAAGGTTTTCGACAAGTTCAAGGAGTTGACTATGATGAGACCTTCTCACCCGTAGCGATGCTTAAGTCCGTCCGAATCATGTTAGCAATTGCCGCATTTTATGATTATGAAATTTGGCAAATGGATGTAAAGACTGCATTCCTGAATGGATTTCTGGAAGAAGAGTTGTATATGATGCAACCTGAAGGTTTTATCGATCCAAAGGATGCTAACAAAGTATGCAAGCTCTAGCGATCCATTTATGGACTGGTGCAAGGATCTTGGAGTTGGAATAAACGTTTTGATAGTGTGATCAAAGCATATGGTTTTATACAGACTTTTGGAGAAGCCTATATTTACAAGAAAGTGAGTGGGACCTGTGTAGCATTTCTAATATTATATGTGGATGACATATTGTTGATTGGAAATGATATAGAATTTCTGGATAGCATAAAAGGATACTTGAATAAGAGTTTTTCAATGAAAGACCTCGGTGAAGCTGCTTATATATTGGGCATCAAGATCTATAGAGATAGATCAAGACGCTTAATTGAACTTTCACAAAGCACATACCTTGATAAAGTTTTGAAGAAGTTCAAAATGGATCAAGCAAAGAAAGGGTTCTTGCCTGTGTTACAAGGTGTGAAGTTGAGTCAGACTCAATGCCCGACCACTGCAGAAGATAGAGAGAAAATGAAAGGTGTTCCCTATGCTTCAGCCATAGGCTCTATCATGTATGCAATGCTGTGTACCAGACCTGATGTGTGCCTTGCTATTAGTTTAGCAGGGAGGTACCAAAGTAATCCAGGAGTGGATCACTGGACAGCGGTCAAGAACATCCTGAAATACCTGAAAAGGACTAAGGATATGTTTCTCGTTTATGGAGGTGACAAAGAGCTCATCGTAAATGGTTACGTCGATGCAAGCTTTGACACTGATCCGGATGACTCTAAGTCACAAACCGGATACGTGTTTATATTGAACGGTGGAGCTGTCAGTTGGTGCAGTTCTAAGCAAAGCGTCGTGGCGGGATCTACGTGTGAAGCGGAGTACATAGCTGCTTCGGAAGCAGCAAATGAAGGAGTCTGGATGAAGGAGTTCATATCCGATCTAGGTGTCATACCTAGTGCATCGGGTCCAATGAAAATCTTTTGTGACAATACTGGTGCAATTGCCTTGGCAAAGGAATCTAGATTTCACAAGAGAACCAAGCACATCAGGAGAAGCTTCAATTCCATCCGCGATCAAGTCAAGGAGGGAGACATAGAGATTTGCAAGATACATACGAATCTGAATGTTGCAGACCCATTGACTAAGCCTCTCTCACGAGCAAAACATGATCAGCACCAAGACTCCATGGGTGTTAGAATCATTACTGTGTAATCTAGATTATTGACTCTAGTGCAAGTGGGAGACTGAAGGAAATATGCCCTAGAGGCAATAATAAAGTTGTTATTTGTATTGCCTTATATCATGGTAAATGTTTATTATTCATGCTAGAATTGTATTAACCGGAAACTTAGTACATGTGTGAATACCTAGACAAACAGAGTGTCACTAGTATGCCTCTACTTGACTAGCTTGTTGAATCAAAGATGGTTATGTTTCCTAACCATAGACATGAGTTGTCATTTGATTAACAGGATCACATCATTAGAGAATGATGTGATTGACTTGACCCATTCCGTTAGCTTAGCACTTGATCGTTTAGTATATTGCTATTGCTTTCTTCATGACTTATACATGTTCCTATGACTATGAGATTATTCGACTCCCGAATACCGGAGGAACACTTTGTGTTCTACCAAACGTCACAACGTAACTGGGTGATTATAAAGGTGCTCTATAGGTGTCTCCGATGGTACTTGTTGAGTTGGCATAGATCGAAATTAGGATTTGTCACTCCGGTTGTCGGAGAGGTATCTCTGGGCCCTCTCAGTAATGCACATCACTATAAGCCTTCCAAGCAATGTAACTAATGAGTTAGTTGTGGGATGATGCATTACAGAACGAGTAAAGAGACTTGCCGGTAACGAGATTGAACTAGGTATTGAGATACCGACGATCGAATCTCGGGCAAGTAACATACCGATGACAAAGGGAACAAAGTATGTTGTTATGCGGTTTGACCGATAAAGATCCTCGTAGAATATGTAGGAACCAATATGAGCATCCAGGTTCCGCTATTGGTTATTGACCGGAGATGAGTCTCGGTCATGTCTACATAGTTCTCGAACCCGTAGGGTCTGCACGCTTGACGTTCGATGACGATCAGTATTATGAGTTTATGTGTTTTGATGTACCGAAGGTAGTTCGGAGTCCCAGATATGATCACGGACATGAAGAGGAGTCTCGCAATGGTCGAGATGTAAAGGTCGATATATTGGACGACTATATTTGGACATCGGAATGGTTTCAGGTGAGATCGGGCATATACGGGAGCACCGGGAGGTTACTGGAACCCCCCGGGAGGTATATGGGCCTTATTGGGCCATAGTGGGAGAGAGGAGAAGGGAGCAAAGGAGGGGGCGGCCCCCCAAGCCCAATCCGAATTGGGAGGGGGCCGGCCCCCCTTTCCTTCCTCCTTCCTCCCCCTTCCTTCTCTCCTAATCCAACTAGGGAAGGGGGGGAATCCTACTCTCGGTGGGAGTAGGACTCCCCTTGGGGCGCGCCTAGGAGGCCGGCCTCCTCCCCCTTCTCCACTCCTTTATATATGGGGAGGGGGGCACCCCATAGACACACAAGTTGATCATTGATCTCTTAGCCGTGTGCGGTGCCCCCTCCACCATAGTCCACCTCGGTCATATCGTCGTAGTGCTTAGGCGAAGCCCTGCGCCGGTAGCTTCATCATCACCGTCATCACGCCGTCGTGCTGACGATGCTCTCCCTCGACACTCTGCTAGACCGTGAGTTCATGGGACGTCACCGAGCCGAACATGTGCAGATCGCGGAGGTGTCGTACCTTCGGTGCTAGGATCGGTCGATCGTGAACACGTACGACTACATCAACCGCGTTGTCATAACGCTTCCGCTTACGGTCTACGAGGGTACGTAGACAACACTCTCCCCTCTCGTTGCTATGCATCACCATGATCTTGCGTGTGCGTAGGATTTTTTTGAAATTACTACGTTCCCCAACACCCCCCCGGGGCGTGCCTCCTAAGCTTGTTGCTCCCTCATGGCTCTTCAGGTCTTCTCCCAAACCTTCTAGGGTCTCTTCTGGTCCAGAAAAAATTAATCCAAAGTTTTTTCTCCGTTTGGACTCTATTTGATATTGATTTCCTGAAAAGACAAAACCAGGCAAGAAATAGCACCTGGCACTAGCCACTAGGTTAATAGGTTAGTCCCAAAAAATGATATATAATTGCATATAAAACATCCAAGTTTGATACTATAATAGCATGGAACAATAAAAAATTATAGATACGTTGGAGACATATCAACCCACATGACTACACCAACTCAATTTCCAAAGATACAAGGACCTAGAGGTCGCACACGGCAACCTGATTTAGAGGTACTTTCATTTATTGGAACTTCTATTATAGTTCATGAGAATATGATGCAGCTCAAATGAGATGTATTTGTATTACTCGGGAATGAATGGCCTAACATGTATTTGCAAATAAAAGGCCTAACATGGACAAACAGGTTTCACACAGGAGTATGATCAAGCATGGATATGACAACATGCGAAAAAAGAGCAAAGATTAAGCTTCAAGTGATGATTTCAGAACTTTGATAACACGTGAGGGACATGTAAGAACTATACAATTTGACACTTTATAGTTTGTTCTATCATTACAAACCATACTTACAGCAACATGAAAATTAAGCTTACAAATTGTCATCGTGTAGAGATAATTAGATAGTAGCAGCATGAAAATACATTCAAAAATCATTTCATCACACATCTTCCAAAGAGCCCTCCTAAATAATTTTGAACACTACCAGCATCCTTTTGGCCTTCACACATCTCACAAAGGCCATTACGAAGACCATGCATCTTCATCAGTTCAGATCTACAAGGCACCTTGTCAAAAAACATTTGCATAGGCAGGGTAGTTTCTTGATATCCACTTGCATGCTTAACAGCGTGTGCATAGAGCAAATAGAAAATTTATCCTCCCTGTGCCTGAATTGCCTATGCCTTTCATTCATTTCCTCCAACAAGGACATCCATAGTGCAATACATGCTAGTTAAAATTGGTCATTGTCTCCTTATAAAAGATGATGATGAATTAATGTCTCATTTTATGACTTTGTACATGAACAAAGCAACCACCCGATGTCTACTACGCAACCTTCTTCTTGTAGATGTTGTTGGGCCTCCAAGTGCAGAGGTTTTTAGGACAATAGAAAATTTCCGTGAAGTGGATGACCTAAGGTTTATCAATCCGTGGGAGGCGTAGGATGAAGATGGTCTCTCTCAAGCAACCCTGCAACCAAATAACAAAGAGTCTCTTGTGTCCCCAACACACCCAATACAATGGTAAATTGTATAGGTGCACTAGTTCGGCGAAGAGATGGTGATACAAGTGCAACATGGATAGTAGATATAGGGTTTTGTAATCTAAAAATATAAAAACAGCAAGGTAACTAATGATAAAAGTGAGCACAAACAGTATTGCAATGCTTCGAAACAAGGCTTAGGGTTCATACTTTCACTAGTGCAAGTTCTCTCAACAATAATAACATAATTGGATCATATAACTATGTAGCGACCAGACCTCAAACAGTCTGATCTACTGTGCACCAGTGTCATCCCTGGATCAGTAATGCTGACACGCACATTACTCGAAGGATTTATAACAGAGTAGCAATCACACACTTATTACATCGAGTGTCTCAAAAGAGAACTAAGTATGATAAATATGGCTTAAGGCCGTCTAAAAACGATAACAGCGGAAGACTTGGAAGGTAAGTGAGTCCATCAACTCCAACGGCATCACTGAGTATAAGACCACGACCTAAAGCACCTTACTCGTCGTATGAAAAGTCTGCAACATGAAACGTTGCAGCCCGAAAACGGGTCAGCACATGGAATATGCTGGCAATATAACACATATAGAGTAATGAACAGAATAAGGCTATACTACATGCATATTTGGCTGGTGGAAAGCTCTATGGTTACAGTTTTTGCGAAAAGCCAATTTTTCCCTACTGCAAAGGAATAAAATTTTATTTAACTATCATGGTGGTTGTTGAACATTGAGATGGTTGACAGCATCTCAATCCCAATTAAGAACGTGATTAACCCAATCAAATTAACTTAAGTAACATAGTGATGCGATTCACATGATAATCCAAGAACTAGATACTCAAGATGTACATAACCGGGGACACGGCTAACCATGATTAGTTTGTACACTCTGCAGAGGTTTGTGCACTTTTCCCCACAAGTCTCGATCTCCTCCGTTGGGATTCTCGCACTACATGGTGTTTGAGAAACGGATGACCGAGACATAGTCTTTCAGAAACATTAACTCTAACCCCGGGTAGACAGTACCAACCTACATCCCCTACATCTGCTAGCCTACCACTGGAAGAGGTCATGCAACCTACTCAACTATGCTAGAGCCCATAATAACTTGTGGCTGCACACGGAAGTTTCTAGCATGAATAATCTTATGATCCCTTTGAGCCTGGGTGGCGGTCCATAGGATAATCACACGGAACCCCGGGATTTCCAAAATACAGGCAAAACTGGATTCTCCAGGTGCCTCAATCCACCTAGATGTGATTTTAAGTTGCCACCTTAAGTTTAACCATTAATTAACAATCTCACAACTGTCATGGAAAGATCTCTCAAACCCAATCCACATCTACTAGCATAGCATAGCAATATGAGCAAACGTAGAAGTAACTCCCAAAGGTTTGATAACAAAACAGGTAATAGGTACTACCTGATCTACTTCTCGATACCCACAGTTTAATCAGATCCTAATCATGCAATGTCTGAGGATTGGTCTAATATAATAAAACTGGGTAGTAAAGAGGTATGATCAAAGTGTTACTTGCCTTGCTGATGATCCGTGAAACCAAGAGATTCGAAGTAGCAAGCAGCGCACTCCGGGTACTCTATCGCAAACAAACAAGCATACAATAAGCACTCAGCTAATGCACAGGTAAAACTCAAATAAAAGATCTAACTAGAAAGTTCAACTTAAGAACTCCGGTTTGCAAAAAGAATCAAATCAAACGAAACAACGAAAGTCAAACGACGAAAGAAACAAGCTTCGTTTACTAATCTGGATCTAAGTAAAATTTTACAGTTGCAAAAACTTGTTTGAGTTGGTTAAACGGAAAGAGAATTTTGAGACGAAACTCTAGGCGCTTGAATCGCCTGATTCCGATAAACGAGGGAAAAGTTATACTAGAACGAAAATCGGATCAGAAATCGCGATCTGGAATAATCGCGGAAAAATCCAAGAAAAAGAAAAACTGACAAACGGTTTATCGAACGAACGTTTGTTAACTGTAACTAAACGATGAACGCGTTCGTTAAAACGAACGAACGAGCGAACGCTCGCTAAAAAGACTAAACCGAAAAAAAACCAAACCGATCTATAAAAAAAATAAACCGGGGTTTCAAAAAAAACTGCACGGTTTTCCGGCAAAAACCGACGCGACGGCTACCTCGGGTCCGGCGGGATCCGGCGGGGTCGGGCGGCTCCGGCGGGGTTCGGGAGGCGGCGTGGGGCGGCGGGGCTGCGGGTCCGGGCGGCGGGGTCGACGGGAGGCGTCGGGCGGCGGCTTCCCGCGGCAGCGGCCTTCGGCGACGACGGCGGCGGTTGGTGGCGCGGGCGGCGTGGTCGGGGTGGGGAACGAGGTGGCGGGGCGGGGTACTTATAGGTTCGGGGGGGCGTCCGGCTCGGCCACAATTCGGGCGAGGCGGCGCGGCAGGTGGGCCGGCTGGGCCTTTGGCCCAGTTTTGTCCGCGGGCGATTTTTTTTAAATTACGCCGAACTAAAATAAATCCTAGAAAAATAAATAAAAAATCTAAAAATGCCAAAACAAATTTTCACCGTCTAATTAAAATAATTAGAACGCGATGAACATTTTCTTGGCCCTAAAATGAAATTTTGAAAACGTGCAAATTTTTCTAATGCAAATAAAATGCAATAAAATCCAAATAAAATCGAATATTTGATTTTAATATTTTTCGTCCAATATTTCAATTATTTTGGGGAAGTCATATTTTCTCCTCTCATATACTTTTATATGAAATATTTTTCGGAGTGAAAATTAATTAAAACGAAAATCCTCGTTTCATAATTTGATGAAAATCAAATATGAAAACCGGGAAATCCCCAACTCTCTCCGAGGGTGCTTGAGCTGCTTAGGATTTCGAGGATTAGCCAAAATGCAATAAAATATGCTATGCAATGATGATCTAGTGTATAACATTCCAAATTGAAAATTTGGGATGTTACAAACCTACCCCCTTAAGAGGAATCTCGCCCTCGAGATTCGGGTTGGCTAGAAAATAGGTGAGAGTGGTCCTTTCGTAGATCTTCCTCTCGCTTCCAGGTGGCTTCATCTTCGGTGTGGTGGCTCTACTGAACTTTGCAAAACTTGATAACCTTGCTGCGGGTGACTCGGCTGGCATACTCAAGAATTTTGACTAGTTTCTCCTCATAAGTTAAATCACTATCCAACTGAACCGCCTCTAGTGGCACTGTATCTCTCAGCGGTATATCAGCCATCTCTGCGTGACACTTCTTCAACTGGGAAACCTGGAATACATCATGAACTCCTGAAAATCCTTCAGGCAATTCCAACTTGTAAGCAACTTCTCCCATACGCTCCAAAACTTTGTACGGTCCTACAAAACGTGGCGCTAACTTTCCCTTAACTCCAAAACGCTTCACTCCTCGAAGTGGTGATACTCGAAGATAAACTCGGTCTCCGGCTTCATAAACTATTTCCTTACGTTTTGAATCCGCATCTCTCTTCTGCCTGGTCTGGGCTACTTTGAGTCTATCGCGAATCAACTTCACCTTCCGTTCAAATTCTTTAATCAAGTCTGGTCCAAACAACTGGCGGTCTCCAACTTCGTCCCATAACAATGGTGTTCTACACCTCCTTCCGTACAAAGCTTCGAAAGGGGCCATCTTCAAACTGGATTGATAACTGTTGTTGTAAGAAAACTCTGCATACGGCAAATTGTCGTCCCAACTGGATCCATAATCTAGCGCACAAGCTCTCAGCATGTCTTCCGAAATCTGATTGACTCTCTCGGTCTGTCCGTCTGTCTGTGGATGAAAGGCTGTACTGAACTCTAGCCTGGTACCCAAAGTTTCGTGCAACTGATTCCAAAACTTTGAAGTAAACTGGGTTCCTCTATCTGATACAATGCTCCTCGGAACTCCATGCAGACATACGATCCTAGTCATGTATATCTTTGCCAACTTAGCACTGGTGTAAGTGGTCTTCACTGGGATGAAATGAGCTACCTTTGTCAAACGATCGACTACAACCCATATCGAGTCATAGCCTGAACGAGTCCTGGGCAATCCCGTGATAAAATCCATGCCTAGTTTATCCCACTTCCATTCGGGTATCGGCAATGGCTGTAGCAATCCTGCTGGCTTGTGATGCTCTGCCTTCACTCTCTGACATACATCACAAACTGCTACATACTCCGCAATATCCTTCTTCATTCTGGTCCACCAGAAAGTATCCTTCAAATCCAAATAGATCTTGGTATTTCCTGGGTGAATCGAATACGGCGAAGCATGGGCCTCTTGTAAGATCAACTTCCTGATCTCTGGATCATTGGGCACATAAACGCGGTCCTCAAACCATAAGGTATCGTGCTCATCCTCACGAAATCCCTTGGCTTTTCCTTTACTCATCTTTTCCTTTATCTCATCAATCTCCTTGTCTGTTTTTTGTGCTTCTCGGATCTTTTCCGTCAAGGTAGACTGAATCTCCAATGTTGCTACATAGCCTCTCGGAACTATTTCCAAACGTAGTTCGCGAAAATCCTCGGCTAACTCCTTGGGTAACTCTCCGATCATGAGTGTGTTGACATGGCTCTTGCAGCTCAACGCATCGGCTACTACGTTAGCTTTTCCGGGGTGATAATGCAATCTCATATCACAATCGTTTATGAGTTCCAACCATCTCCTTTGCCTGAGATTCAACTCCTTCTGTGTGAAAATTTACTTCAAACTCTTGTGATCCGTGTACACCTCACAGTGATTTCCGATGAGAAAATGTCTCCATGTCTTCAACACATGCACTACAGCTGCTAACTCCAAATCATGCGTAGCGTAATTCTTGTCATGGGGTTTAAGTTGTCGTGAAGCATATGAAACAACTCTTCCTTCCTGCATAAGCACTGCTCCAAGTCCTCGACGTGAAGCATCGCAGTAAACTTCATAATCCTTGCGCTGATCTGGCAGAATCAACACTGATGATGTAACCAAACGTTTCTTTAACTCCTGAAAACTAGCTTCACATTCCTTAGTCCAATTAAACTTGGTGTCCTTCTTCAACAACTCCGTCATGGGCTTAGCAATCCTCGAAAAATTCTTAATGAACCTCCGATAGTATCCTGCAAGTCCAAGAAAACTCCGGATCTCTCCAACTAATGTGGGTGATTCCCAGTTTGTTACAGTGACAACCTTGGTGGGGTCTACTGCTATTCCTTCTCCGGATATAACATGTCCGAGGAATCCAACTTCCTTCAACCAAAATTCACATTTGCTGAACTTGGCGTATAACTGATGTTCTCTGAGCTTCTCAAATACCAAATGCAAATGCTCCTTATGCTCCTCTTCATTCTTGGAGTAGAACAAAATATCATCAATGAACACCACGACGAACTTATCCAAAAACTCCATAAACACCTTGTTCATCAGGTTCATGAAATAGGCAGGTGCGTTAGTCAGACCAAATGACATAACGGTATACTCGTACAACCCATACCTAGTGGTAAAAGCCGTCTTAGGTATATCCTGCTCTCGAATCTTCAACTGGTGGTATCCTGATCGCAGATCAATCTTGGAAAATACCTTAGCTCCTCGCAATCGGTCAAACAGATCATTGATCATCGGTAGTGGGTACTTATTTTTGATGGTCACTTCATTCAATCCTCGATAATCAACAACCATCCTTAACGATCCATCCTTCTTCTCCACTAGAAGCACTGGTGGTACCCAAGGTGACGAACTTGGGCGAATATAGCCTTTATCCAGTAACTCCTTAATCTACTTCTTAATTTCTTCCAAATCCTTAGCGGGCATCCTGTATGGTCTCTTAGATATCGGCCCTGTGCCTGGCAAAAGCTCAATCAAAAACTCAATGTCTCTATCCGGTGGCATGCCTAGCAACTCTTTTGGAAATACGTCAGGGAAATCCTTCACCACTGGTACTTCCTCCTGTACAACTCCTGATAAGGGATTCACCTGAGTCCTCTTTGGCACATGCCGGGATACATACTTGATCCTTCTTCCTTCTGGGGTGGTAAGCAAAATCGACTTACTAGCGCATTCAATGTTCCCTCCATACTTCGATAACCAATCCATGCCTAATATCCCATCCAATCCTTGTGATTCCAATACTATTAGGTCTGAGGGAAACACGTAGTTACCAATCCTTAATGGTAACCGATCACACCATAGATTAGCCATATACTCTGCTCCTGGCGAGGTTACTAAGATGGGTGACCTAAGGGCTTGGGTTGGCAGTTTATACTTATCCACAAATCTCCTTGATATGTATGAATGCGATGTACCAGTATCAAAAAAGAACGAGTGCAATAAACGTCTTAACCAAAAACTTACCTATCACTGCATCAGGCTGTGCTTCAACCTCCTCCACGTAAACGTGGTTCACTTGTCCTTTGTTGAAAGGGTTGGGCTTCTTCCCAGAGCTTCCATTGCCATTTCCATTCTTAGCTTCTGGGCATTCAGTTGCATAATGTCCAGTCTTCTGGCATTTGTAACAAGTAATGTGGCTCAGATCTCTCTTAATTGGGGTCGATGGGTTGGTACGGTTCTGTCCGTTGCTTCCTCCATTCCCATTACCATTCTTGGGTCCGCTATGGTTGTGCGAACCTCCTGCTCCATGGGTATGCTGAAAATGTCCTCCTGAATTCGGGGTAAAACGTGGCTTCTGATGAGCTCCAGAATTGTACTTCCCTTGTCCATACTTCCTCTTGCGGCTTTCAATTTGCTGCTGCTTCCCTTCAATCATGAGAGCTCTATCTACCAACTCCTGGTAGTTGTTGAAGGTTGCTACCATCAACTGCATGCTTAGCTCATCATTCACTCCTTCCAGAAACTTCTCCTGCTTGGCTGCATCTGTAGCAACGTCATCTGGGGCATAACATGCTAACTTACTAAAGTCCTCCACATACAGGCCTACGGTGCGTCCTCCTTGGCGTAGGATGCGAAACTCACGCTTCTTCATAGCCATAGCTCCTGCTGAAACATGGGCAGTACGGAAAGCTTGCTGAAACTGGTCCCATGTGACAGTGTCGATAGGGTGAGTGGCTGTGTAATTCTCCCACCATGATGCTGCGGGTCCATCAAGTTGATGTGCGGCAAAACGGACTCTCTCCGCATCTGTGCATCCTGCAGTGGTCAACTCCCTTCCAAACTTGCGGAGCCAATCATCTGCAACAATCGGCTCGGTGTTGCTGGAGAACACCGGCGGATTCAGCCTCAAGAATCGGGCCAAATGATCAACAGGTGGTGGTGGTGGGTTGTTGTTGTTGTTGTTGCCTTGGTTCTGTACTAACACTTGCATTAGGGCATTCTGCTGCTGAATCAACTGAGTGATCTCCGGTGGAAAAACAAATCTGGCGTCGCGTCTCGGAGGCATCTGCTGGGTTTAGAAAGGATGAGAATTTAGAATAGAATGAGGTCTAGAGGGAAAACACTACCCATATGCACATGAGACAACCACAAACAATACCACTCAATCAATTCAAACAGGGCATACAATCGATCTAACTATCGTTACAAAGTGCTCGGACTATACTATATACATGGGGAAATACTACTACTGATTACGGTGGTCTACTAGAAATTTTGATCGGTCGAAGACTCCATGATATCTGCTCCAGCTTCATCAACAAAATCATCTTCACCGGGGTCCGAGTCGGTGTCGTCGATGATGATGTAGTTCTCTGGGCAAGTAGAATCGTCATCTTCTCCTCCTGGTGCTGGGTCTCCCATGAAAACTTTGATCTTCTTTATCAGGTCTTCATTCTTCTCCAGTAATGTTGCGATTTCCTCCTCATATCCATCGCGTGTAGACTTGATTTCTTCCTCCAGTTCCATGATCTTGGTCAATGCCTTCTTCAGATCTATCATGCATGCGCACATTTGGTTCTCCTGGCGACAAATGTGCTGGTTTAACTCCTGGATGAAAGCTGCAATTGATCTATCCTTCTTGGTGCTAATCACCTCCCATTGCTCATCTCGGCACCCACAAATATGATAAATAGTACCCTTAAGCTCCTTGTGGTAAACTTCTCCAATGCGTCCCATAGTGATGTGGGCTGCCATGCTCTTTCCTAATCTCCAGGTTAGTGCATCAAAGGAAAACTCTATAGGCTCAGTGACTGGCATGAACGTCCTTCCTGGAACTTGAACTTGAATCATCCAGCACTCCTCTTCTGGTAGTGTGGCGTTGTAGGTTCCGGTGAAGCTTGGAATTCCGATGTTCAGGTATCTAGTGACTTCCTTCAAGTGGCGTCCAAATGGTGTATCTTCATCCAGTTGCATGAACTTGTTCCTTGCATCCGCCATTCCTAAAAGAGTAGAAAATAGAGGAGTCAGAAATGAGAAGAGAGTAGTGTTCTAGGGTTTAAGCTTAGTGGTCTGTCCTACAGTCAGCGTGTGCTCTGATACCATCTTGTAGCGACCAGACCTCAAACAGTCTGATCTACTGTGCACCAGTGTCACCCCTCACTACTGGAATCTGCTACTTTGCCATCTGCCAGCTCTTTGCCGTCTGCTAGCTGATGGCAAAGAGGCTCTTTGCCGTCTGCCTTGGGATAGCAGACGGCAAAGAGCTGGCAGATGGCAAAGAGACTATTTGCCATCAGCTGGCTCTTTGTCGTCTGCTGGCTGACGACAAAGAGGGAAAGGGCAGACGGCAAAGAGCCTAGTGGGCCCCATGGGGCACGGCATGGCTAGGTCAACTTCTTTGCCGTCTGCCAGCAGACGGCAAAGAGGTTAACTTTTTTGCTGTCTGTTAGCGGACGGCAATGTCCAACCTTTGCCGTCTGCTAGCGGACGGCAAAGATCAAATAGCAGACGGCAAAGCCGGGGCGGACGGCAAAGAAGAAGCACAACACCTGGATCGATCATGCGGATCGATGACATGGCATCCCCACCCACACCCCATCGGACGCACACCCACGCACGCACCCACGACGCACACCCACGCACGCACCCACCACGTCCCACCTCACCCCACCACGTCTCTCTCTCTCTGTCCCTTATCCCCACCTCACCTCACCCCACCACATCTCTCTCTCCTTTCTCTCCCACTCGATCCAAATCGGCACACCGGCCGGCCGGCGCCCGCCACCGCCTTGACCCCCGGCCTTGCCGGCCAACACCTCGCCCGCCGGATCCAGCCTCGCCGGCCACCACCTCTTCCGCCGACCGCGTCCACTTCCCCCTTCACCGCCGGCCCCGGCCACTTCACCCATCGCCCCCGCCGGCCTCCATCGGCCCGCCGGCTCCCTCCACCACCTCGTTGGCCGCCATCTCGCCTGCCGGCCCCGACCTCACTGGCCACCTTCTCGTCCGCCGGCCCCGGCCCCGTCGCCCGTCACCCCCGCGTGCCTCCGCGTCTCGTCGCTCGTCGACCGCGGCGGCCTCCCCGCCCCGTCTCCCCTGCCGGCCTCCATTGGCCCCGGCTCCGTCGGCCCTGGCTCCGTCAGCCCCGCCGGCCTCCGCCGGCCTCGAACTCGGCCCCGGCCTCGAGGAGAAGTGAGAGGGCGCGGCTGCTATTTTCTCCGGCGACCACGGGCACAGAGGAGTCCGTTCGTTCTTGGAACAAAGTGTGGATGGATAATGTCGTGTTCGTATTGTGAAATTTGTGAAATTTGTCCGTTCGTGGATGATGTATTCTTGGAACAAAGTGTGGATGATGTATTCTGTGTAAATATTGTAATTTTGTATTGTGAAATTTGTCCGTTCGTCTTCGATTCTTGGAACAAAGTGCGGATGGATAATGTTGTGTTTATTTATAGCCTCTGCACTTGGACTATTTATTTATTTTAATAAACAAACAAACTTCTTTGCCGTCTGTGATTGTAGGAGGCTGACGACAAAGCCTCCTGTTAGCGGCTAACGGAGCTAACCCTATCCAGTTGCTTTGCCGTCTGCTGCTGATGGCAAAGGTCCCTTTGCCGTCAGCCGCCGAAAGCAGACGACAAAGTAGCTCTTTACCGTAGCCTACTTTGCCGGAGCCTTTTGCCGTCCGCGGCTGAAGGCAAAGGCCTTTGCCGTCCGCCGTTCATGCCTTTGCCGTCCGCTGTGGCAGACGGCAAAATAGCTGATTCCTGTAGTGCCTGGATCAGTAATGCTGACACGCACAGTACTCGAAGGATTTATAACAGAGTAGCAATCACACACTTATTACATCGAGTTTCTCAAAAGAGAACTAAGTATGATAAATATGGCTTAAGGCCATCTAAAAACGATAACAGTGGAAGACTTGGAAGGTAAGTGAGTCCATCAACTCCAACGGCATCACTGAGTATAAGACCACGACCTAAGGCACCTTACTCGTCGTTTGAAAAGTCTGCAACATGAAACGTTGCAGCCCGAAAATGGGTCAGCACATGGAATATGTTGGCAAGATAACACAGAGTAATGAACAGAATAAGGCTATACTACATGCATATTTGTCTGGTGGAAAGCTCTATGGTTACAGTTTTTGCGAAAAAGCCAATTTTTCCCTACTGCAAAGGAATAAAATTTTATTTAACTATCATGGTGGTTGTTTAACATTAAGATGGTTGACAGCATCTCAATCCCAATTAAGAACGTGATTAACCCATTCAAATTAACTTAAGTAACATAGTGATGAGATTCACATGATAATCCAAGAACTAGATACTCAAGATGTCCATAACCGGGGACACGGCTAACCATGATTAGTTTGTACACTCTACAGAGGTTTGTGCACTTTTCCCCACAAGTCTCGATCTCCTCCGTTGGGATTCTCGCACTACATGGTGTTTGAGAAACGGATGACCGAGACACAGTCTTTCAGAAACATTAACTCTAACCCCGGGTAGACAGTACCAACCTACATCCCCTACATCTGCTAGCCTACCACTGGAAGAGGTCATGCAACCTACTCAACTATGCTAGAGCCCATAATAGCTTGTGGCTGCACACGGAAGTTTCTAGCATGAATAATCTTATGATCCCTTTGAGCCTGGGTGGCGGTCCATAGGATAATCACACGGAACCCCGGGATTTCCAAAATACAGGCAACACTGGATTCTCCAGGTGCCTCAATCCACCCAGATGTGAGTTTAAGTTGCCACCTTAAGTTTAACCATTGATTAACAATCTCACAACTGTCATGGAAAGATCTCTCAAACCCAATCCACGTCTACTAGCATAGCATAGCAATATGAGCAAACGTAGAAGTAACTCCCAAAGGTTTGATAAGAAAACAAGTAATAGGTACTACCTCATCTACTTCCAGATACCCACAATTTAATCAGATCCTAATCATGCAATGTTTGAGGATTGGTCTAATGCAATAGAACTGGGTAGTAAAGAGGTATGATCAAAGTGTTACTTGCCTTGCTGATGATCCGTGAAACCTAGAGATTCGAAGTAGCAAGCGGCGCACTCCGGGTAGTCTATCGCCAACAAACAAGCATACAATAAGCACTCATCTAATGCACAGGTAAAACTCAAATAAAAGATCTAACCAGAAAGTTCAACTTAAGAACTCCGGTTTGCAACAAGAATCAAATAACACGAAACAACGAAAGTCAAACGGCGAAAGAAACAAGCTTCGTTTACTAATCTGGATCTAAGTCAAATTTTACAGTAGCAAAAACTTGTTTGAGTTGGTTAAACGGAAAGAGAATTTTGAGACGAAATCTAGGCGCTTGAATCGCCTGATTCCGATAAACGAGCGAAAATTTATACTAGAACGAAAATCGGATCAGAAATCGCGATCTGGAATAATCGCGGAAAAATCCGAGAAAAAGAAAAACAGACGAACAGTTTATCGAACAAACGTTCGTTAACTGTAACTAAACGATGAACGCGTTCGTTAAAACGAACGAACGAGCGAACGCTCGCTAAAAAGACTAAACCGAAAAAAACCAAACCGATCTATAAAAAAAATAAACCGGGGTTTCAAAAAAAACTGCACGGTTTTCCGGCAAAAACCGGCGCGACGGCTACCTCTGGTCCGGCGGGATCCGGCGGGGTCGGCTCTGGCGGGGTTCGGGAGGTGGCGTGGGGCGGCGGGTCCAGGCGGCGGGTGGCGGCGGGGTCGACGGGAGGCGTCGGGCGGCGGCTTCCCGCGGCGGCGGCATTCGCCGACGGTGGCGGCGGTTGGTGGCGCGGGCGGCGGGGTCGGGGTGGGGAACGAGGTGGTGGGCCGGGGTACTTATAGGTTCGGGGGGGGGGGGGGGGGCGTCCGACTTGGAGAAGGGGGCGACCCCGGGCGGCGGCGGTGGCGTCGTCCCGAACTCTGGCGGGAGTCCGGCTCGGCCACGATTCGGGCGAGGCGGCGCGGCAGGTGGGCCGGATGGGCCTTCGGCCCAGTTCTGTCCGCGGGCGAATTTTTTTAATTACGCCGAACTAAAATAAATCCTATAAAAATAAATTAAAAATCTGAAAATGCCAAAACAAATTTTCACCGTCTAATTAAAATAATTAGAACGCGATGAACATTTTCTTGGCCCTAAAATGAAATTTTGAAAACATGCAAATTTTTCTAATGCAAATAAAATCCAAATAAAATCGAATATTTGACTTTAATATTTTTCCTCCAATATTTCAATTATTTTGTGGAAGTCATATTTTCTCCTCTCATATACTTTTATATGAAATATTTTTCGGAGTGAAAAATAATTAAAACCAAAATCCTCGTTTCATAATTTGATGAAAATCAAATATGAAAACCAGGAAATCCCCAACTCTCTCCGAGGGTCCTTGAGCTGCTTAGGATTTCGAGGATTAGCCAAAATGCAATAAAATATGCTATGCAATGATGATCTAGTGTATAACATTCCAAATTGAAAATTTGGGATGTTACAAACTATCCCTCAACATGCAACAAAGAATCACTCCAAAGTCACTAATAGCGGAGAACAAACGAAGAGATTATTGTAGGGTACGAAACCACCTCAAAGTTATCCTTTCTGATCGATCTATTCAAGAGTCAGTAGTAAAATAACACGAAGCTATTCTTTCCGTTCGATCTATCATAGAGTTCCTACTAGAATAACACCTTAAGATACAAATCAACCAAAACCCTAATGTCACCTAGATACTCCAATGTCACCTCAAGTGTCCATGGGTATGATTATACGATATGCATCACACAATCTCAGATTCATCTATTCAACCAACACAAAGAACTTCAAAGAGTGCCCCAAAGTTTCTACCGGAGAGTCAAGACGAAACGTGTGCCAACCCCTATGCATAAGTTCACAAGGTCACTGAACCCGCAAGTTGATCACCAAAACATACATCAAGTAGATCACGTGAATATCCCATTGTCACCATAGATAAGCACATGCAAGACATACATCAAGTGTTCTCAAATCCTTAAAGACTCAATCCGATAAGATAACTTCAAAGGGAAAATTCAATCCATTACAAGAGAGTAGATGGGGAGAAAGATCATAAGATCCAACTATAATAGCAAAGCTCGCGATACATCAAGATCGTGCCAAATCAAGAACACGAGAGAGAGAGAGAGATCAAACACAACTTTTTATAGATAATTTTGCTCAACTAGCATAGAAATTTAATTACTCTCCACATAAGCAAAATTCTTCTCATTCGGAATAGTGGAAGTATCATAAGAGACTCGAATACTATAAACTGTTTCCACATTAAAAGAGTAATGTTCAAAAAAAAGGGTAATCATAATCATGACAAGTTTTAACATAATCATCTCTACTTTTTATAGCATAAGTGTCATCACAATAATCATCACAAGTAGCAACTTTGTTCTCATCATAATCAATTGAAACCTCTTCCAAGATAGTGGAATCATTACTAAATAAAGTCATGACCTCTCCAAATTCACTTTCATAATTGTCACAATAAGTTTAAACATCCTCCAAAAAAGTGGGATCATTACTTCCTAAAGTTGACACTCTTCCAAACCCACTTTCATCAATATAATCATCATAAGTAGGAGGCATGCTATCATCATAGCAAATTTGCATATCAAAACTTGGGAGGCTAAAAATATCATCTTCATTAAAAATAGCATCCCCAAGCTTGGGAAAAACATTAATTGCAGCAAATATATTCTCAAACATGTCATTCTCATCAAACATAGCATCCCCAAGCTTGGGCCTTTTCATATCATAAGCATAATCACTCTCATCATTAATAGTATGGATAGCACCAATAGTATAGCAATTATCATCATCACAAGGAGTAATAGGAGCAACATCATTTGGGTGGGATACCTTTATACCTTTCCTTCTCCTTCTTTTCTTTTTCTACTTCACATCATATGTGGGTTTAACCCTCTTTTTTGAGCTCCTTATTGATGAGATTGGTTGAATAGAAGGCTCCTCCTCGTTACCTAATTCGTCATAAGAAATAATAGGAGAATATTGGGAAGTCTCTTCCCTTTCATTAGTATTCTCTTCATCTTCTATTTGTTTTCTTGTCTTTATGTAATTGGCAATATAAGGATTTTCAATGCAATTCACCGCACAATACATAAAAATTTCTTCTAGATCAAAATTAAGAACTTCATCAAGGACAAATTCTTGGAAGATCCTTAGTTATACGTTTCGTTTCTTCATAACCCAAAAGCAAACTAAGTTCATTATGATGTGCAAGGGAAATCAAGTCATCACAATTTTTGGACACGATACGATCATGAAACAATTTGCATTGGATATTTAGATGATCACATTCATTGCAAAGTTCACAAGGACGGCAAAGAAATTTTAAATATTCAGCACAAATATCTAGCCTTTCTTGCAACCATTTGGTTTCTAAATACTTATGCCTCTTGCAAAATCTATCTTCCCTATTTGGTGTGTACTTGCAAACTCTATGCACTCCACAAAAGTTGACATGCTTATAAGAGACATTTTCATCATGACTAGTCTAATCATCATTAGTACCATGGATATTCAAAGAATTCATACTAAGACCAATGCAATCATGCTCATCATTCAAAGATTTAGTGCCAAACATTCTAATGCATTCTTCCTCTAGCAATTGAGCACAATTAACGGAATCCTTATTCTCATGAAAGATATTAAAAAGATGAAGCATATGAGGTACCCTCAATTCCAATTTTTTTGTAGTTTTCTTTTATAAACTAAACTAGTGATAAAACAAGAAACTAAAAGATTCGATTGCAAGATCTAAAGATATACCTTCAAGCACTCACCTCCCCGGCAACGGCGCCAGAAATTGCTTGATGTCTACTACACAACCTTCTTCTTGTAGACGTTGTTGGGCCTCCAAGTGCAGAGGTATGTAGGACAGTAGCAAATTTCCCTCAAGTGGATGACCTAAGGTTTATCAATCCGTGGGAGGCGTAGGATGAAGATGGTCTCTCTCAAGCAACCCTGCAACCAAATAACAAAGAGTCTCTTGTGTCCCCAACACACGCAATACAATGGTAAATTGTATAGGTGCACTAGTTCGGTGAAGAGATGGTGATACAAGTGCAATATGGATAGTAGATATAGGTTTTTGTAATGTGAAAAATATAAAAACAGCTAGGTAACTAATGATAAAAGTGAGTACAAACAGTATTGCAATGCTTCGAAACAAGGCTTAGGGTTCATACTTTCACTAGTGCAAGTTCTCTCAACAATAAAAACATAATTGGATCATATAACTATCCCTCAACATGCAACAATGAGCCACTCCAAAGTCACTAATAGCAGAGAACAAACGAAGAGATTATTGTAGGGTACGAAACCACCTCAAAGTTATCCTTTCTGATCGATCTATTCAAGAGTCCGTAGTAAAATAACACGAAGCTATTCTTTCCATTCGATCTATCATAGAGTTCGTACTAGAATAAAACCTTAAGATACAATTCAACCAAAACCCAAATGTCACCTAGATACTCCAATGTCACCTCAAGTATCCATGGGTATGATTATACGATATGCATCACACAATCTCAGATTCATCTATTCAACCAACACAAAGAACTTCAAAGAGTGCCCCAAAGTTTCTACCGGAGAATCAAGACGAAAACGTGTGCCAACCCCTATGCATAAGTTCACAAGGTCACTGAACCCGCAAGTTGATCACCAAAACATACATCAAGTAGATCACATGAATATCCCATTGGTTTTTGGTGGCTACAGAGGCTTGCGGCGGCGGAACTTCCGATCTAGGTTTCTTTCTGAAAGTTTGGGTATATATGGGAGTATTGGCGTCGGGAACAAGTCAGAGGGGTCTCCGGACTGTCCACGATGCAGGGGGCGCGCCCTCCACCCTCGTGGGCAGCCCGGGACTCTCCTGGCCCAACTCTTTGACTACGTGGCCTTCTTCTGGTCCAAAAGTAAGCTCCGTCAATTTTCAGGCCAATTGTACTCCGTTTGGTTTTCCTTTTCTGCGATACTCAAAAACAACGAAAAAACAAAAACTGGCACTGGGCTCTGGGTTAATAGGTTAGTCCCAAAAATTATATAAAATAGCATATAAATGCATATAAAACATCCTAGAAGGATAATATAATAGCATGGAACAATCAAAAATCATAGATACGTTGGAGACGTATCACTACCCTACAAGTGCATCACGACTTCATTCATGGGCATAGAAACAATGCATCCCACAACCCTTGAAGACTACACTACACTAGTCCGAACACATTGGAGGGTCTCATGCTCTGATATGTACAAAAAGGACACTGTCAGGGCTCTACAGAAGTACCAAAACTCATGTCACATTTTAGGCCTCACAGATCCACTTGTGTTGGTTGTTCCTCCACTCGGCCAGACCTTCGAGGAAACACATGGATCTCAACCGAGTCGGTCCCATGGAAGACATTCCTAGATTATGCGGAGAAGAAGTTTCAAAATGCATCCAGATGGATAGTATATGTAGAAACCCATCAATACATAGCAAGTTCCAAGTGCACCAAGTGAATTGTCAACTGAAAAGGGAGATGTGCAGGCTGCTCTCTGCACACCTCATTCTGGTAAACATATCCTAGCACTTTTTACTATTTTTTGAGATACAAAATGAAGATTAAACTTGGGGAAATCAACATGGCTCAGACATCCAAGGAAGGAATTAGTAGAAGCATTACCAAGGTGTAGACCATACTTACAAAGCATCATGAAATAAAAACACACCATAACCAATATGTCCAGCCAAGCAAATATATACTTTTCAACTTATTTGCGGGTCAGATAAAGAAATTTCAGTGCATATCACCAAACCTGGAAAATGTTCAACCATAGTCATCATGTAAACAACACTTCCACGTTAAATATTTTTTCTTGGTTGACTATTCAAAATAGATTCCGGACAACTAATGGATTGACCAAAGCGAGGGTGGTCTAATTGCACCATATGTCCCTTACACAAAAGAGAAAAAAAATCGTTGGTCAATCTCTTCTCCAAGTGTCGGTTCATGTTAAGGCTTTGGGATTTAACTGGGGACTCGCACTAACCGGAGAATATTGACAGGGAGCACTCAATAGAAGGAGTAAATATCCGGGTTTTTCTCTGTTTTTTTTCTAGTTTTACTTTTTCATTGTTCTCGTGTTCATTTTAGTATTTTATTCTTCTACTCTTAATTCCTTAACTGACAAACAATTTTTTATTTCTTGTTTTTTATAAAAAAATATCATGAACACATTTCAAAAAATTATGGATACTTTTTGAAAACTCTTGAAGATTTAACGCTTCACAACGTTTTAATACATAAGCATTTTTTATTTAAGAATCATAAATATTTTTAATGTTTTGAAGATTTGTTAAAACTCGTGAACATTTTCTTATTCCTATTTTTTGAAATTTAAAAATCAGATCTTCTTGAGAAGTTGACATTTACAATTTTTTAACATTTTCTAAAATCCGTGAGCATAGATTACACTCACAACGCACATGACTACGCCAACTCAAGTTCTAGAGATACAAGGACCTAGAGATCACACATGAACTTGATTTTCAAGTACTTTTATTAATTGGAACTACTTCCATTATAGTTCATGAGAATATGATGTTGCTCAAATCAGGTGCATTTGTATTACTCAGGAATGGATGGCCTAGCGTGTCACCGCAAAAAAAAGCCTAACATGGTTAAGTGGGACGCACACAATAGTAGGATCAAGCATGGATATGGTAACACACGAAAAAGTAGCACAGACAAAGCTAAAGTGATGATTTTAGAACTTTGAATCCACTTTGATGGCACGCGAGGGACATGGAAGAAATATACAATTTGATACTTTCTAGTTTCTTCCACGGTCATCTATAGGTGTTTGCTTCACCTCAGCTTTTGGTCAAACCCATGTATTTTCCTAATAAAATATTGTGGATTTTTTAGAGTGCGTTCTTACACAGGAAACCAACTTAACGTTGGATTTGACCACCACCCCTACTTGTGTTGGCCAAACCGCCCCCTTGTCCCTCCTTAAATACCCCCTAGGCTATTGTTTTTGGGTTTGTCTTTTCTTTAATTGAAGTTTTAGCATTTGCTCCTCTTTACCATAGACAAGAGAGTTGGCGAGACCTCATGTATTATGTGTCATCAGAACCCCATTGTGTTACACAAGTACTTCATATTGTGTTCGCAATTTTGACTTCATATCTCAAATTCTTGCATGTTCTTTGGTTGCTTGCGGGGATTTGCTACTTGTGAGCTGCGTTGGGATTTTTCCAAAGAGGAGATGATGATGCAGTATAGTAGAGATAAGTATTTCCCTCAGTTTAGAACCAAGGTTATCAATCCAGTATGAGAACCACGCAAGACCTCGTGAACAACACGTACACACCAAATAACAAATATTTGCACCCAACGCAAACAAGGGGTTGCCAATCCCTTAGCGGTTAATTGCAAGGATCAAATCTCGTAGTGAGAGATAGATAAACAAAAACACAAAATAAAATAAGATAAATAAATTGCAGCAAGGTATTTTTGGATTTTAAGATATGATAAAGATAGACCCGGGGGCCATAGTTTTCACTAGAGGCTTCTCTCTCGAACAAAAAGCATACGGTGGGTGTCGGGGATATACCCCGCGGCATAAACCGGCCAGAAGTTTAACCCGGCCGGACTTGGCGGTTTACTTGAGACCCGGCTGAGACTTAACGATTCACTGGCGAGCCGTTTGGACCTGGCGGTTTACGATTCATTGGTAATCCGGCAGGCGGGTCAGAGGAGCGACAAGACCCGGTGGCCCAACGGGCGGTTCATGAAGGCCGGTTCATACTATGGTGGGCTGGTTTAAGAGGAAAGGCGTGAGGAATATTTGTTTTACAAGGAGTTAAGACCTGGACTTGTATCCGGTTTGTATTAGAGATAGACTAGTCCTAATCCTAATAGGACTCCGCATGTAACCCGCCCCTTCAACATATATAAGGAGGGGCAGGGCTCCCCAAAGAGGGAGAGGCAAGAAGAAACAATCTCTAGGGCTAGACACAAAGAGCCGGTTTACCGGCGACTCTCTCGTGATCATAATGAGACCTAGCCTCAAACAGCATGTAGGGTTGTTACCGGATGATGTTTCCCGGGGCCCGAAGCTGTCTAAATCCTTGTCTTGTGTTGCGTCTCTCGATTCCGCTCAACCCCTCTCAAGCTACCACATAGATGCGTTGGCCTCGCGATTAAGTCCTGACACTAAGGACATCTGCCGTGACAAAACTACGACAGTTGGCGCCCACTGTGGGGCTCGCGCACGGTGGTGTTGAGTTCTTGAAGGGATCTCTCTCAGGGATCGAGAAACTCGCAATTGAATCGGATGAAAAAGAATCGGCACAGAGCGATCGCATGAGCTACCGAACAACCACACGCAGAGCCGGCAAAATTTGTCAGAATTATAGTTAAACTTTGGAGCTCACAGATACGTGATTGATCAGAGATTTAGAGATTTTAGGGTTTATGTGCGCCACCCTGTGCGTGGCTCGGCGACTCGCCGAA
The DNA here is from genome assembly GCF_018294505.1 of Triticum aestivum. Taxonomy (NCBI): domain Eukaryota; kingdom Viridiplantae; phylum Streptophyta; class Magnoliopsida; order Poales; family Poaceae; genus Triticum; species Triticum aestivum. The sequence goes on from NC_057802.1 coordinate 519,273,577, forward strand.
TCCGAAGATTGATCAATATCTGATACAGCAACTGTCGTACAAACCGAGACGACGTCTACTTCAGCGAGTCATGTGTGTCTTGGTCGGATTCTTGGTTAAGGTTGCTCGCCAAATAAACAAAAAACAACAAACAGTGACAGGAGTAACTCCCGAGAGGATTGAATCACTGCTTCTGCTACGATCAAGGAAATCACAACCAAGTACTAGTAGTTGCATGTTTTACGAGATCTATTTGACTTTGGAATAGTACTACAAGCTACTCCTAGTACGTGAGCTTTATTCAGAGCAAGTTTGGATGGGTCAACTCCTATTCATCACGTGAAGACACGAGAAATATCAAGTGGAGTACTACTTTGATTCGAAGATGGACTTGTCAACCTGCCTCCGAGCCGCCGTAGATCCGCGCGATCGCCGAGTTGCGGTGCCGCCGGCACCCCCTGTTGCTACCTGGTTCTGCTCCGACCCGCTTGAGCACGTCGCTTCCGAGCAGGCCACACCTCTGTTCCGAGCAGCCGGTTTTCTCCTGCTGCGCCCTTCCTGTGTAGTCGCACCAGGCCGACCCTGCTATGGTCTCAGGCCGACCCTGTTATGGTCTCACACCGCCGCCACAGCGTCCCGCCTGGCCTCCTTCCCACGCCGGTTCGCCTTCGTTGACCTGCTGTCGACCGCTTCTACTCGAATCGCTGAGCCAACGCCTCCGGGGCTGGCCCCGCCTCCGCTGTCGCTTGCCGCCAAACCACCCGGTCTCGCGCTTAAACCGCCGATGTACTCCAGCCTGGCCGAGTCACCGTCGCCGGTTCACCTCTGCTCGAGCCGCTGCCGGGTCGCCACAGACTCGCCTCTCCGCTGCTTGTGGGTCGGTTCGCCACCACCAAATCATCTCTAGCTGCCGCTTTGCTTCGCCTCTCCGCTGCCAAGCGGTGTCACCGATTCGGCCTCACCACCTCCGTCTCCAACTGGGCCGTGCCTCCATTTCGTCAGACCCGCCACGGCCCTACGCCGCCTCAAGTTCCTTGCCTCCGCCTTGCATGGCCTCCGCTGCAGCAACGGCCACGCCCGTGGCCTCATGTTAAACCGCCTGCCTCAAATTCTGCAGCAGTGGCCCCGGATTCCACCTCCATCTCGGTCGCCGACGCCGTTGCCTCCAAGCTCGTCTTGAGCCGCTGCGCGCCCTGTCTCCATTACCGATTTACGCCATGGGCGCCTCGAGTTCCATGCAGGCCAAGCCAATCATGCTGCTCCTGCTATCTTAAGTAGCAGGGTTGACTACTCCTGCTGCGGTTCACCTTCAAGTCACCGGCCACCGTCGAGTTGTGTGATTGGCTCGCTTCTACCGCAAAGCTGCTGCTGTGCCCGCCTGTGGCCTCGTCAAGCCTGTTGCGCTTGAACCGCCCTCGTCGGCGTGTCAGGCCGCCGCCAACTTCTGCAGCCGTCTCCACGAGCAGTTTTTAAGTCAGTTGCTGCTAAACCGGTGTCTGCCTGCAAGCGGTTTCAGCCCACCTTACTCTGTGGCCATGACCATGCCGAATCTGTACTAGTGCAGCGTTGAGCAAGAGCAAGTGAGCAACAAGTCAAAGTTATAGCCGAAAGATCTATATGCGGTAGTGCCTCGCGAGCACAGAAAGCTATATACCCTGCAAATCCATGGCGTGAGAATAAACAAGAAGAAAAAAGAAGGCCACGTGGGTGCTACTGCTTCATCAGACTTACGTCTACGCGGTCGTCTGACGCTGGCAGCGTCAGTGTTCATCTTACGAAATATAGCAGGTGATATCCATCTAAGTCTATTCTTAGTACGCATTGTTTTTGTTAAAGAACAATTACTTTGGACAGTATATTTTGATATGCAGGACAATTATTCATTACAAAACGTGGTTTATACCATGGGTACGGAGTACGCGCTGGCAATGTCCTGCCCGGTGTTTGTCCGTGTCACATTACACGGTGAATGGACGCGTGCAAGACGCCGCCCTTACGGCCCGGTTTATATCAGCTTGCCGGGGCCGCGCATGTGTTTGACTCGCCCGTCCGTACTGGCTTACAACGCCGTGACTGACTCATCTGTCTATATCACCTCTGATGTTGCGGTCGTCTTTTTCGTCCGTTTCTCGCGGCCTGGTCTACCTCAGCATACCAGGCCGCACCTGTCTGCATGAGCTGTTTATTGAGTATGAGCAAGTCAGAGCTTGGGTAGCCCGGTTTTTCTTTCAACAAATTGGAGGCAAATTATCATATACTATCAACCGCCGTCTGCTCTGGATAGCTCAATGGGCAGGCACACAAGTCGCTGCCACTACAGTTTGGATAACTTCAAATAGCCAGTTGGAAGGAACCATTGGCCGAGTTGTTGACACGGCTCATACAGATCATTTATAAACTGCCGCAGTCACCTCAACCTTCCATGGATTCACATCGTGCTATCAACACCAATGATATACAAGTTATTCCGGTTTATATCACGGTTAAATATGGAGAGTCTCAAGCCAACTCCTTGAGTCACCTTTGAGACTCGGGGACTACGATGACATGACTCAGCAAATACAAGAACCTCATGACGTTGGAGGGAAAGATAACCCGGTCCCGGAGGCTACTGTCCTATTGTTGAAAAATTTGAAGGCCAGCAGAAAAATTTCTGGCTTAGAAAGTATATGACAGTTACAAAATCCGGCTCAATGAAGAAGTTCCCGGTCATCAGAAAGGAGCCGGTTTACAATCTGGTTCAAGGGAAATCTATTCCCCCACAAAGCTCTGAAGCGCTCAAATCCGGTTTAAAAATGTCCGGTTCAAAAAGGAATTAACTTCTCGCAAGTTTGATTTGAAAGGCCGTCAGAAAATTTCTGGCTGAAAATGAAGATTCCGGTTTGCAATCCGGTTTAAGGGAAATCTGTTCCCCCACAAAGCTTTGAGGCTCTCAATATCCGGTTCAAAATCCCGGTTCAAGAAGGATTTATCTCTTGCAAAAAGTTAAGGGGTGCCAAAGAGGACCTGCTGCCATGATGCGCGGTTAAAACATGGGTATCATGCCTTATTGGCTTATCATATTATTGATCACTTGGGGGCTTGGTCGTATCCGAACCATAGCTACACCTCTTGATCGGCGCAATGCCACAACATCACTTGGGGGCTTGGTCATATCTAAACCATATCTACACCTCTTGATCGGCATAATGCCACAGCATCACTTGGGGGCTTGGTCGAACCCGAACCATAGCAATGCCTCTTGATCGGTGTAATGCCACAGCATCACTTGGGGGCTTGGTCGAACCTAAACCATAGCAACACCTCTTGATCGGCGTAATGCCACAGCATCACTTGGGGGCTTGGTTGAACCCGAACCATAGCAACACCTCTTGATCAAATTTGGGGCCTGGCAGCCCGTGAAAAGCCTCGACTACAACGGACCTTTATTTGCCTTTTGCTGAGTTTTCTTTGTTTTCATAAGATTTGTGACGTTTTTAAACCGGTGTTTATCAACCCGGTTAGGCCGTCAACTACAAGTTGACAGTATACAATCAAATTATAATCCGGAGACTATCAGCCCGGTCTGGTTTTGACTCAAAGTCACCAGTATTATATATGGTTAATCCGTTGTTTATCACAACCCGGCACGGTTTTATCATAAACCGGCACGATATGGAAGGAGTTATCAGTACTCAAGATTGGGATTATCACCCTTACTACAAAAAGTTGGTAAAACCAACAATGTGATTCAATGTCACAGGTATGATATATTTCATATTTGATTATTCTTAAGTGCAGCATTGGTTATAAACCCGGGTTATATGTTGGGCATTATGACCCGTCCGGCGGTAAACCGCCGGGACACATTAAACTTGTTGTATGCAGAAACAGGTTGAATAAAGCATGATGATAAATTATCCGGTGTTTATTAAACTGGCCTGGCTTTGGACTATAAGTTGCCAGTATATATTTGGATTGCGCCATTGGAATCATGCGCTTATAAATCATTGGGTTATATTATTCAAATAGCCAAACTTGGCCAAATTTTCATTATGATATTGAATGAATAAGGTTTTCATACCAGATTATATTATCTTGAATAGCCAACATGGCTGGATTTTTATGGTTATTAATAACCAGTATTATTGAGGTTTTCAAAGTCGCTTTAGTGCAATGGCTATTATTTTATCAAAGGATATGATTTATTCTACAATGGAAGGAATAGTCCCGAGTCGCTGCTGGCTTACAACCTAGCACTTGGGGGCTACATTATTCAAATTGAGATTACATGCAAGTCTAATGTCGCTGCAAGCATGCACCATGACACTTGGGGGCTAATGCAAAGTCATTTTTACTAATCTTATTTAAGACCCGACTCATCATATCATAATGAGCCGGCCCTTGGGGGCTACACACTAGTAGAAAAAAGGGTCATCTGTCCCGGTTGGTAAGGGCCTTTTGTCCCAGTTGTTGAACCGGGACTAAAGGGTCGTTACTAATGCCCTAGCCCTTTAGTCCCGGTTCTTACACGAACCGGGACAGATGGGCCTCCACGTGGCCGCTGCGGCCAGCCCAGGCAGGAGGGCCTTTGGTCCCGGTTGGTGACACCAACTGGGACCAAAAGGCATCCACGCGTCAGCATTTCAGTGGCTGGGGTTTTTGTTTTTTTGAAAGGGGGGAGGGTTTAGGGGGTAATTTAGGGTGTGTAAGCTAGCCAACAGAGAGAACCGTCCTCTCTTATTTCCGTGCTTGATTTACCAACGCTACTGCTATGCCTAAACATGGCTTAGATTAAAGTGAAGGCAACATGTGGTGCATGTCGAAAGTAATATTAATCCTAACTTGATCAAGTTTGCATTAGTACTACTTTCGACATGCACCACATGCTTGTTGGCTTCACTTCATTCCAATCCATGTTCATTTCACCCACTGATATATAATAACTCTTCATGCCCGCATCATGCATCATCATAATAACAAGTCCTACTAATCATTATCATACAACTTCTACTCGTTATTAATAACAAGTCATACGATCATCATCCTCATAGTCATCGAACCAACCCTACTTAATTGTTCTTAGCACATGATCATCAGTATTAGGTAGGACCTAAATACCCTCTTTAAGGTAAAATAGCATAAAACAATATAGACCCCAACTCTCCATTACGGAGAATGCAGATCATCCTGTCTCCAATTTTTGCGCTTCGCTTCCTTTTGCTTCCAAGAACCTCCTTGCGACTGTCCATACATTTTTTTCATTCTTTGATTTTCATGTCTCCACTTCTTTTAGAAATCCGGTATGGACAGTTGAGATTCGTAGGATGACCTGGTTGTATGTTCAAAACATCAAGGCTACCATTCTGATACATCAAATGAGGCACACAATCCTCTGGGATTATCTGTTGAAAAACATAGTAATAACTTCATAGTTAGCAACGATGTACTAGTTTTAGAAGTATGCAAAAGATGCACGGATGTCGTAATAGTAAGAAATCTTACCAGGGTATCTCCATAGTAGTTACCGTAGTTCAACACGTGCACTAGTGGCACGTATTGACCATAATGTGGAGGAGTTTTACAATAGATATTGTAATTCTCAAGATCAGTACAAAATCCGACCAGATGAGTTTTCTCCTTATAAGTTAACTCAGAGCCATCGGTGTAGTAGGTTCTGTCTACCATGTTCCGCACATTGTTTGAACAATCAAAATAAGCTGTCAATGAAAATAAGCTATCAACTATTTTGAAATGAACAATATAAATTAGCTAATAACTATGTTTGAGAAACTCACATAGCGGTAGAATTGGAGGCGAATCAACAAGGACCCAAATGTCCATATTGTCTTGCTCGATGTGAGGATCACCAAGATCCATGGTGACAAGCATACCCTCATCAAAACCATACATCTTGCAAAATGCTTCCCAATTTTTGCAACCAAACTGGGTTACGCTCTCAGAATTATACAGATTTACCTCAAAATCTATATCATGATGGGTCCTTAGGTGAATTTTCTTTGTTTCCATACTTTCATGGTCTTCAAAACCCATCCTCTCCAAGACGTAGCGTCTTGCGTGGCATGGGATAAGCTAGTCGAATTGTAAAAGATGAAAAGTACACGTTGAAATAGTTGAAGCCGTGCTTAATTACGAAAAAATAACACTTGTCGTCATTGCGTACCGTTTCAACATCGAAGGTCTCCTCCAGCTTAATACTGAAGCGCCGATCTTCGTCCAGGTGAGGCCTGTCGCACCGACCTCGGTCGTCGTGGCACCAGTCGCACTCCCCCGGGAGACTTTCGTCGTCCGAGTACGACAGTTCCTATGTTCATAATTCAAATATTAAACGTCTACAATTAAATATATGTACTAAAAAACCTAAGTTAGATCATTATTATTCATCACGGGTTGACTATCGGTTTGTCGAGTCTTTTCTTGAAAACTCTCAGCTCACGTGGTGTATACATTCGACCGTTGGTGATGGTCGCTCCTCCTTTCATCCCCGAGTGCATTACACCAAAACACGACAACAGTCGGGATTCTTCGTCCTCTCATATATGGTGGAGACTCAATAGACTTAAAGTCAACCCAAAATATCGTTTAATTATCTTTCTAAAACTGGTTCGTGGCTGGCCACACCTCGAGGTCGGAGGGGGTCGGTGACGGGGACGACGGCGGGGATGATGGAGGGGTGCTCCTAGATTTCTGCGAAAACAAAAACACTATAAGCTATCAACTAATCATATGCATACGCCTTGCATAGTGCTCTCCAATTTTAGCATTCAAAGTAGGAATAGTTTTCCAATTTGAGCATTCAATAAGCAAAATTAAATCACAAAATGAAGTAGTATTCAAATTAGGATGCATTCAATTATAAGCAAAACTACATCATCTCCATGCGTCCATACATCGTCGAATATTATCACTAATACACCTCGAATACTACATAGATATAGCATCGCTAGTACAGCTAGAACCGTAGCGCCCGACGGGTATCGGCGCGGGCGGTGGATACCCAAAGAGAAGGAACCATCACAGGATCATAGCTCCAGTGAGATCCCTGAAGAATCTGCCAGGTATTGTCGAACTTGCACTCCAACGCAACCATGTAGCAACAGACGTGCTCGTCCTCCTCGCTGACACGGTAACGTACCACCTCCGCGGTGTCCGGAAGCCTTGGCATCATCACTGCCCCACGCGACCGCCACCAAACAAGGATCGGGTCAATGACGGGCTGGCTCCTCACCAACCTACGCCCCCCGGAAGGTAGCACCTCCCAAAACCAGCCCGGCGGAGCCCAGTCCCGGACATGGCCCCTCTGATCAAGCCGGCCTCCTCCACCGAGTCGACGACGAGGATGCGGGATTGGCATCGTCGACGTCGATGCGGGAATAATTGCTTTAACTAAAAAAATAAACTACTTCTATAGTAAAATAAACTAGTTTTATTAAATCAACTAGTTTAACTACTAAGCACTTACTATAAATAGAATAAAGTAGTACTTACTAAAAATAAACTAGTTTAACTAGTTCTATTATTTTTCTAACTAATTCTATTAAACACTTTCTCTTATTCTATGAACAAAATTACAACAGAAAAAAATCATAAAAATTCTATGAACAAAATTACAACAGAAAAAAATTATAAAAATTCTATGAAAAAATTGACATATTCTTTGCATATATATGAACACACAAACATTTGCATATTCAACAATAATATCACAAAAAAATCTATGAACAGAAAAAATTCTAACTTTTGCATATTCATTTATGAGCAAATTACAACAACTCAATTAACTACACATCTAAACTACACATCTAAATTAACTACACATCTAAATTAGGAAAATTCATATGAGCTCACTAAGGGGGTGGTGATCGACGAGGACGCAGGGCACGGGGGCGACGGTGAGGGGCATGGCCACGGGCGACGAGGAGGCAGGGGGCAGCGACGACGACGGTGAGGGGAGCGGCGGCGGGCGACGAGGGAGCAGGGGGCGGAGGTGAGGGGCGCGGCGATGGGCGACGAGGAGGCAGGGGGCGCGGGGCGGCGACGGTGTCTGGGCGGCGCGGGGCGGCGACGGCGAGGCGCAGAGGGGCAGCCTGGCGGCGTCGTCGGGGCGGGGAAGACGAACTGAATGAAAAATTTCACAGGTGCTAGTTATATAGACGAAGCATTGGTCCCGGTTCGTGACAGCAACCGGGATGAATGCGACCTTTAGTCCCGGTTGGTGCCACCAACCGGGACCAAAGGCCTCTTTTCAGCAGCCCAAAGGGCGGGAAGCGGCGGCCTTTGGTCGCAGTTGGTGTCACCAACCGGGACTAAAGGGGGGGCATTGGTACCGGTTAGTGCCACGAACCGGTACTAATGCACACCTTTAGTCTCGGTTGGTGCCACCAACCGGGACCAAAGGCCTTGTGCTGCTGCGCCCGCATCGAAAGTTTAGTCCCACCTCGCTAGTTGAGAGGGGCGCGCAGTGGTTTATAAGCCCCACTGCCGCACCCCTCTCGAGCTCCTCTCCATTGCAGGCTTACGGGCCTAATTGTCACTGCTATGCCTGATGGGCTTACTGGGCTTTCTGCGAGCCTGAATCCTGGCCCATCGATGGGTTTCTAGTCGTATTCAGGCCGTGGTGGCCCAGTAGGTGGCATATTTTTTATTTTTTGCCTTTTTTTGTTTTCTTTTTTGCTTTATTTATTTTGTTTTATTTCTACTTACAACAAAAAACTTATTTATTTTATTTTATTTTGTTTCTAATTACTTATTTATTTTACTTTATGATAATTCTTTTTGCTATTAAAGTTTCTAACAAAAAAAGTTCTTTATGAAAATTCTTTTTGCTTTTAATGATTTTGAATAGAAAATACTTCTATAATTTTAGTTGCATCAATTTTATATAATTTTAGTTTCAATAATACTAGAGGTTTCTTATAATGTTTTGAACAGAAAATACTTTGTTAATTTTAGTTTCATAAATTTTATTAAAGTTTATTTTATTTTGTTTCTACTTATATATTTTAATAAAGTTTATATTATTTTGTTTCTAATTACTTATTTATTTTATTTGTTATTTTTCATGCACCATTTTTCATGCATTTACTGATTATTTTGAGCTATAAGACCCTAAAATTGAAAAGCATTTCAAATGAACTCTGAAAAGGTTGAAAGTTGGCATGGTATCATCACTTCATCCACATAGCATGTGCAAGAATGTTGAGAGGGTTACGGCAAAAACTGGATGCACTTCGTGTACAAAACGGACAATCTCTTTCAAAGTATCAGGATTTCATACGGAAACTCGTCTGTTACGAAGGGATTTCATTTTTTAAAACTTATTTGAACTCCTGACTTTTTGTGTGTTCAAAATGCACCATTCAAAGCCACATCATCATTTTTCAATCCTTTCTGACTTCATTTGTTATTTTTCATGCATTTACTAATTATTTTGAGCTATAAGACCCTAAAATTGAAAAGCATTTCAAATGAACCTGAAATTGAAAAACCCTACAAATGAACTCTAAAAAGGTTGAAAGTTGCCATGGTATCATCATTTCACCCACATAGCAAAAGGTTGAAAGTTGAGAGGGTCCCGGCAAAAGCTGGATGCACTTCGTGAACAAAATGGACAATCTCTTTCGAAGTATCAGGGTTTTAGAGGAAAACTAATCTGTTACAAAGGGATTTTATTTTCTTGAACTTATTTGAACTCCAGACTTTTTGTGTATTCAAAATGCACCATTCAAAGCCACATCATCAATTTTCAACCCTTTCTGACTTCATTTGTTATTTTTCATGCAGTGATGGATTGTTTTGAGCTAAATGACCCTGAAATTGAAAAGCCCTACAAATGAGCTCTGAAAAGGTTAAACGTTGGCATGGTATCATCATTTCACCCACATAGCATGTGCTAAAAAGTTGAGAGGGTTACAGCAAAAGCTGGATGCACTTCGTGAACAAAATGGACAATCTCTTTCGAAGTATCTGGGTTTCGGATGAAAACTCATCTGTTACAAAGGGATTTCATTTTCTTGAACTTATTTGAACTCCAGACTTTTTGTGTGTTCAAAATGAACCATTCAAAGCAGAGACTGATTTTGAATGGTGCATATTCAACACACAAAAAGTCTGTAATGATCGCCAACCCCAACATAAAAAAATGAGCATAGATGCGCCTATAGAGAGAATTCAACCTAAATTCATAATAAATATCTATGAATTTCAACGAAATTTACTCTGAATTTAGGTCAAATTCCCTGTATAAGGGCATCTATTTTCACTTTGAGAGGAGCTCAACAAGGCAGAGAGGGACGGGCTTATAAACCGGTGTGAGCGCCCTTCGGTTGGCGAGGTGGGACTGAACTCTGACCGCAACGAGGACCAACCCTTTAGTCCCGGTTTGTGGCACAAACCGGGACTAATGGTCATGGGCCAGGGGCGAGGCGCATTGGTCTCGGTTCATGCGTGGAACCGGGACCAAAAGGTCCAGACGAACCGGGACCAATGGCCCACGTGGCCCGGCCGGCCCCCTGGGCTCACGAACCGGGACAGTTGCCTCCTTTTGTCCTGGTTCATGAGCGAACCGGGATTAATGGTATTACGAGGGCCGAACCAATGCCCTGTTTTCTACTAGTGACACATCACTGCTCAAATCTACATGATTATATTTACAAAGTCCCTACTCATTATTGCATAATGACCCGGCCCTTGGGGGCTACACTGATTGAAGTTTTTATAAGCAATTACAAGTCCCAGGTTGCTGCAAGCATGATAACCCGGTACTTTGGGGCTACATATATGGAGTATTCAGTTTTTAATAGTGGCTGAGATGAGCAACATGGATTTGTTCAAAGTGGCAGTAATTATATGGAAACAAGTCTTAAGCCATCACTTTGTTCTGCTCAAGACTTGGGGGCTACAGGTAATATGGATGTAAGGGAGAAAAATCTTCAAATTCTCAGTACTGAGCAAACCAGATTGACCCGATGTCTGCAACAATTATGACCCGGCGTCGGTAACAATTATGACTCGGTGCCATCCATATTTACAAACCGGTAATTTTGGGAATATTAAACCGGCAAGTTTTACATCTTCAAACCGGATGAATATCAGATGAGTATTTAAAGACCAAATATTCCTTAAGCCGGCGCTTTGGAAGCCGACTCAAGTGGATTATTCTTCACAATATTTCTCTGTGAGAAACCAATGTCGGCAAATTGAGTATGAAGCTGGCTTATTGACCTGGATTTTCTAGAAGAAGGAAATGACAATGAATTAATGATGATCAGGTGCCGGTTTACAAGAATTCTTAACCCGGAGCATAATCTGTCAAGTTTGTTCTTGTGTTTATTTTACAGGATCAGTTTAACATGGATAAATCCAAATTAAACTGGGGGCTAATGTCGGGGATATACCCCGCGGCGTAAACCGGCCGGAAGTTTAACCCGGCCAGACTTGGCGGTTTAATTGAGACCCGACTGAGACTTAACGATCCACTGGCGACCCATTTGGACCTGGCGGTTTACGATTCATTGGTAATCCGGCAGGCGGGTCAGAGGAGCGACAAGACCCGGTGGCCCAACGGGCGGTTCATGAAGACCGGTTCATACTATGGTGGGCCAGTTTAAGAGGAAAGGCGTGAGGAATATTTGTTTTACAAGGAGTTAAGACCTAGACTTGTATCCGGTTTGTATTAGAGATAGACTAGTCCTAATCTTAATAGGACTCCACATTTAACCCGCCCCTTCAACATATATAAGGAGGGGCGGGGCTCCCCAAAGAGGGAGAGGCAAGAAGAAACAATCTCTAGGGCTAGACACAAAGAGCCGGTTTACCGGCGACTCTCTCGTGATCATAATGAGACCTAGCTTCGAACAACATGTAGGGTTGTTACCGGATGATGTTTCCCGGGGCCCGAAGCTGTCTAAATCCTTGTCTTGTGTTGCGTCTCTCGATTCTGCTCAACCCCTCTCAAGCTACCAGATATATGCATTGGCCTCGCGATTAAGTCCTGACACTAAGGACATCTGCCGTGACAAAACCACGACAGTGGTAAACAAATTACTGTTGGGCAATTGATAGAAAAAGCGCGACAGTGGGTAAACAATTGATAACTGTCGTGGTGATGATCGTGTATAAACAAATTACTGTAGTTATGATGATATCCAGGACAATGATCGTGTATATAGGCATCACGTCTGACACTAGTAGACCGACTCCTGTCTGCATCTACTAGTATTACTCCACACATCGACCGCTATCCAGCATGCATCTAGAGTATTAAGTTCATAAAAATTGAAGTAACGCCTTAAGCAAGATGACATGATGTAGACAAAGTAGATTCAATCAATATGAATAAACCCTATCGTTTTATCCTTAACGACAACAATACAAATACATGTCTTGTCCATTTTTTTCACTGGGATATAGAGCACTGCAAGATTGAACCCATCACAAAGCACCCCCCACTCCAAGATAAATCAATGTAGTTGGCCAAAACCAAACAGATAGATACATGATCATTTTAAATTATGTTTTTCTAAATCACAAACATTTTTAGGCGAAGAGCTCAACAAAAAATGCTTTTTTTTCGGGGAGACTTGAGCCCTCCAAAGAGGACTACCCTGCATTATATTCCAAGAAAAGTGGGAATAAATCCCATGAAACGGTACAAATCATGCTAGTACATGCAATACAAATTAACACCAAAGAGAAAATTACAACAGTGCAAATATCATAAAAGACCACACACACTCTAGACACCTGTACACATGTGTCGTGTATGTAACAATAGAGACTAGATCGGTGTTGAGTAGGTTGATCAAGCCTGCCGCCCATGCTGCCACCATACCGGCAGCAAGGACGCCGCCTCGAGCACCTATGAGAAAATGGAGGAAGTAAAACCCATTGATGCCATTAGACTCGCTGAAACACTTGCACCTACGACATCAAAAGACCACTTGCACTACAAAAAAAGACACATCCGTGACATTTTGGGCCGAACGAATTTTTTTCCTGTCATACATATGACACTTCTATGACGATAATTGTGACAAAACCCGGTACCATCATAGATGTGGCGGGCTCCTACTTCTATGACAAAAAATCATGACAGAAAATGGGCTTTTCATCCCGGGCGGGCCGGAGACGCAGCTGCATGACATTCTTTGGGCCGTCCATGATGGAAAAAACCATGGTAGAAGCGAGGGGGAGGAAAATTTCGGGGAGTTCCCGGTTACGGTGGGAGGTCGGGGGCCGAGCGATGCGCGTTTCACTCGTACACGTACGCGCGTGTGTGCAAGGCGTTGGCTCTAACTGAACCCGAGCGAGGCGTTGGGCTCTAACTGAACCCGAGCGATTGCACTGCAGGCTATGCGTTACTGAACCCGAGCGACCGATCGATGGCTGTTAACTGAACCCGATCGAGCGATTCCTTCGCTACTGCTGCTAACTGAAGCCGATCGATTGGATGAACAGTGAGCATTGCGGGGGGGGGGGGGGGGGATGAACAGTGAGCGGTGGCATTGCCTCTGGATGAACAGGACCCCGTGGTGTGGTGGAGGGCTGGATGAACAGTAGACGGTGGAAGGGTGGTTGAACAGGACCCCGTGGTGTGGAGGGCTGGATGAACAGTAGACGGTGGAGTGGTGCCCGTGGAGGGGTGGTTTAACAGTAGCCGGTCTAGTAGCGCGCGGTGGAGGCTGGATGAACAGGAGCCCATGGAGGCTGGAGGAGGTCGACGGTAGCCCGTGGAGGCTGGAGGAGGTCGACGGTGGAGATGAAAAATATCCCGTGGAGTCCCGTTTTGCGGTACGCCACACCCCTCCTGATGAACAGGACCCCCGTTTCGACCGTAGGAGGTCCGTTTCATCCGTTTTGCGGTACGCCACACCCCTCCTGATCGACAGGACCCCCGTTTCGACCGTAGGAGGTCCGTTTCGTCCGTTTTGCGGTACGCCACACTCCTCCCGATCAACAGGACCCCCGTTTCGACCGTAGGAGGTCCGTTTCGTCCGTTTTGCGGTACGCCACACCCCTCCCGATCAACAGGACCCCCGTTTCGACCATAGGAGGTCCGTTTCATCCGTTTGGCGGTACGCCACACCGCTCCCGATCAACAGGACTCCGTTCCGAACGTAGAAGGTCCGTTTCCTCCGTTCTGCGGTACGCCAGGCCTCGTTTCCATCGCCTGTTCCGTCCAAGCCCTCCCGACGAACACGACCACGCATTCCGTTCCAACCCAGCCGGTTGGCTCCCTCGCGTTCCGTTGCCTCCCGATGAACACGACGCATTCCGTTGCCTCCCGATGAACACGACGCATTCCGTTGCCTCCCCATGAACACGACGCATTCCGTTGCCTCCCCATGAACACGACGCATTCCGTTGCCTCCCCATGAACACGACGACGACGCTGTTTCTCCGTTCCGACCCAGCCATGTACACGAGCCATGGCCGTACGTATGCGCGAGTAGGCGTTCGAGACCCTGCCCGTATGTACACATACGTGGCCGTATTTTCTTTCTTGCACCCTGGCCGCTGTACGTACGTGTACATGCTACGTGCGCGCCTCTACTACGACACGTGCGCGCCTCTACATCGACCAGTATGTACGTACACGTTCGCGACCAGAATGACAACGCTACGTACGCTTCGACCAGGTGGGTCCCGACTGTCAGGCACTTCCTTGCCTGCGAAGATGTAGCTGGTGGGTCCCAGCAGTCAGGGGGGCGAATCGTTTTGTTTTTTTTGCCCGGACGCACTTCCTTGCGTGCGAAGGTGTAGCTGCTGGGTCCCAGCAGTCAGGGGGCGAATCGTTTTTTTTGCCCGGACGCACTTCCTTGCGTGCGAAGGTGTAGCTGGTGGGTCCCAGCAGTCGGGGGGCGAATCGTTTTTTTTCGGACGCACTTCCTTGCGTGCGAAGATGTAGCTGGTGGGTCCCAGCAGTCAGGGGGCGAATCGTTTTTTTTCGGACGCACTTCCTTGCGTGCGAAGATGTAGCTCGTGGGTCCCAGCAGTCAGGGGGCGAATCATTTTTTCGCGAAATACGGTGGCCCGTCCGGTGGGTCCCCGCTGTCAGGTGGAGGAATAATTATTTTGCGCGTAATAAGGAGGCACTTCCTTGCGGCTGCCGTGGACCCAGCTGTCAGCCTCTCCACGTACAGTCCATGTCCGATGGAAGTCGTTCCTTGACCACGTTGACCACGCCGCGCCGAGAGCACCAGGGCGGTGGACGACGGCGAGGCCTAGGAAGGGGACGACGCGGAGCCGGGGAAGACGCGGCAGTGGATGCACACGCGGAGAGGAGTACGAGGGTTCACTGGTTCGGCTGCGCTGCCGTCGCCGCAGAATAACAGGGGGTGTGGGTGAGTGGAGGGATGGCCTGGCCAGCGGTGGGAGTAGTAGGGGGCGGTGAGGCCTCCGCGGCAGCACAGCCGGCCACGGGAGGCAGGAGCAGGCGGCACGACCGGCGCTGCTTTGGGCGGCTGGAGCAAGAAGACCAGAGGTTGAAGAAGCACGACGGCCGTTGGATGGACATCGTACGGTCACTGCAGCTAGAATCGTTTATATTGACTAAGTTGACAAAGCCCTTGGTACGTCAACTTAGTAGGCCCACAGGTCAGCTTCCGAAACGGTGCGCCCCAGATGTCAGGGGGAGGAATCATTTTTTGGGCGGGTGAAGCTAGAATATCCGAGATTGAAGAAGAAGCACGGCATCCGTTGGATGGACATCCAACGGCCACTGCTGCTAGAACCGTGTGTTGACTATAAGTTGACAAAGCCTTGCATACGCGTCAACTCTGTTTTTTAGGGGACGCGTCAACTTAGTAAGGCCAGAAGTGTGTGGCAGAGAACTTATAGCCCATTTGAGATTTGTAAGAATGTGTAGCCCATTTTTGAATTCTAATGGAATTTACTACAGCCCATTTACAGTTTGTTAAAAGTACAGCCCATTTCAACCAACCGTTCAAAACAGAATTCAATAAAATTTCCCACATTTTGATGGGATCCGAAATATTTTTATCCCGAAATTTCTAGTCAGATTAAATACAATTTCAATATAAATTTATATTACGTAAAAATCCAACGAAACATTGCGCTCGCAACAATTAATGAAATTAAAATTTTCAATATCCAAAAATAATATTTTATAAAGTAATCACGTGTTTGGTGCATTTTTTTATAGTTACTGCCCAGTTTTTATAATTACATCCCATTTATTATTTCTTAAAGCCCATTTTCTTGTTAAGCCTAATGCATCCCTCCTAGGAAAGATTTGCAGCCCAGCGGGGCGGAGAATAACAACTTGACCTTGCCTGGGTATTCCTAAAAAAAGTATAGCTGGGCTAGCCATTTTCAGCTTGAAAAAAATTAATATCTGGGCTGGATATCTGGCCTGGGCTAGACGGGCCACAGCCCGCCCAGTTAATACCTGCAGCGATGTTTTCGTTGTTGTTCAGAGGAGAAAAATTAATATCTGGGCTAAACATCGAAAAACTCTGCAGTGCTCACACCTCAAAAACACAAATACTGCTCGAGCTGCTTGGTCCCAGCTGTCGGCCGCTTCTTGTGCAATTCTCTCGTTTATTGACTACTACATAGGTTGACAATGGTGTGGGACCGTGATGTCAGGAAACCAGGAGGAAGCAAAATAAATTATAGTTATATATATATAATAAGGAGGCACTTGCGTACGTGAGGCTATGGACCTGGTGGGTCCCCATTGTCATCCTCTCCAAGTAAAGTCATCTCCTCGCCCGCGCGCGCTTTCCGCCCGAAACAGTCAGCGCCGCCCGCCCCGCTTCCCGGTGCAGGCGATTGCTCCGCCTTCAAACGACACAAGTGTCGTCCGTCCGTCCATCTGCCGCCCACATTAATGATACGCGGTTGCCGAGGCGGCTACTCCGGCGCCACACGTCCGTCCCTCCGCCCGCCCACCATTGCTATATAAACTGCTGCGCCGGCCATAGCCGCAGTCATCCGCATCCGTTCCCTTTCTCCTGTCCACACCACTACTGCCCACCATGGCTTCCTCGCGCTCCAGCGCTCTTCGGGACGGGCGGACGACGGACCACAAGGAGATGGCAGCCATTGCTGCCGACCGGCTGGCCGGCAGGCAGCCGGAGGACGACGACGTCCCAATGGAGAACATGGTAGTCGACGATCCGGCGCCAACCCCCTCCTCCGCGCCATCCTCGCCGGTGCATTGCACCATGACCATCGGCGAGGCCCGTGCCCAATATATGGACAGGGTGAGGCAGATGCGTGAGGAGCAGTTCCGGGAGGCGCAGGCCGACGCCGCCTACAACCACCATCTCCTCCAGGAGCACCTGCAGGCGGAGGAGCAGATCGCCGCGGAGCGGGCGGAGCAGGAGGCGCTGCTCGACTCGTACCGCTCCGCCCGCAAGGGCCGCCTCGAGCGCTGGCGGTACCGCATGCGGGTGGCGGAGGCTGCGGCCGCCTACAAAGAGGCTAGCAAAGAGGGCGATGAAGCGGGCGAGGCGCTGTTTGGCGAGACCGAGGACGAGGCAGAGGACAATGCCGGCTCCGACGAGTCCCCGCTCCGCTGGCGTCGACGAGGCCCTGCTCCGCCGAGGCCCCGCGGCGCCAACAACGAGGCAGAGGACACCGCCGGCTCCGCCGAGGCCCCGCCCCGCCAACAACGAGGCAGAGGACATCGCCGGCTCAGCCGAGGCCCCACCCTGCCGGCAACGTGGGGGAGGATTTCCACCGCTCCGCTGAGGCGCCGCCCGCCGGCAACGAGACAGAGGACATCGCCGGCTCCGCCGAGGCCCCGCCCCGCTGCCAACGAGGCCGCGCCACACAGAAAACGAGGAAGAGTAGAACACGGTAGGTCGCCGCCGCTCGGGTCCAAGTAAGGCCACCGCTGCTACCCTCCGGTTGAAGCCAAGCTAGGCGGGTTGACCATTGACGGCCGGTTAGCTTCTTGGCGGCGACGTGGAGTCGGAGAGCTGCGCTGGAGAAGAACGCTGCTTCTACTTAACTGCTGGTGCAGTTGGCTGACTGACACGTGGGCCCAACAGGCCACATGTCAGTTACGCAACTGCACCTGCAGTTAAGTCACTGAAGCTTCTGTTCGGCTCAGCGGGACACAGGTGGGTAGCTTCGGTTAATTAATTATACCTCCAGCGCACCCCTTTTTAGTTGAAGAATGTATGAAATGTAATGAAATCCGGCATGTTTATATGAAATCCGACCGTGTATGAATGAATTTATTTCGATTAGTTCGAATTCCTGTATCACTGGCATTGGATGAACATGCAAAACAATACGTACTAGCATTATTCCCAGGGTGATCACCTCGTTTGCAGCAGTTTCACATGTACTCCCTCCGGTCCTTTCTAGTCGTGCATACAAGTTTTGTCTGCAGTCAAAGTATCTCTACTTTGACCAATCTTATACAAAAAAGTATGCACTTTCACAATGTGCGAAGTAAAAAGGAACAGAAGGAGTACAAAGAGTTTGAGCAGCTTTTTAGCGTTTCTGTACATTGCAATCAAACACACAGGCCTGGCAATTCATAGAGAACATTCAAAACAATCGATGATTATGCATCTCAGCGACTCACATGTCAGAGGCAATATTTACTTCACAACTAAAGAATAAAGAAAAAATTGATCGACGCTGCTGACAGCAAAGGGCGTCCCATTCGAAAATATCAAACGCATGTCTTGCTAAAATCAATGAGCAAAATTTGACAAGGTTGTCCCATTCCAAAATATCAAATGCCTACGATTGTGGAATGGGCAGGGTTTGCCATCAGTTCGGACATTGACATGGCACCTCGTGCTAAATAAACCAGCTGTTCTTTTTGTGCAGTTCCACCAAAATCAACCAAATTCGCGCGTAGCTTGTATGATTTCGCCCTTATATGTTGCAACGCCTTGAACTTATCGGCACCTCCTTTCTTGTGGTGGAAATGAATGATTCGATGTATTCATGAACATTTTGTGCAGTTCCCATTGAAATCAAGCTGAGCACCCCTGTTTGCACAAATACAAAAAAGTGATTAGTATAAAGCAAACTGTACTATGAATTGACAGTTTCAACAGGCACATACATGGTCCATGTAGAGCACACTTTTAGAAAAATGGAACTCACCAGAAAGAATCCTAGAACAACATTGTACTCGCGCATCACAGCAAAAAATGGAGATTTGTCAGTCCTTCTGAGCTGAAGTTAGTTTGGTCTTGTGGGGAGTAATGTAACCATCCTTCAACTGCTCCTTCTGATGAGAAGATAGACAGGGCTTCTTCATCCTGGCATAATCGGAACTAGTCACTTCACGTACTCCATATTCTTCTTCAGAGGAAGATGATCCTGTTGTGCAAAGACAAGAGGACTACTAAATGCTAGCATCCCTGTTTGCTCGAAAAAAAGGAAAGGAAATATTTAAAACAGCACAGATGAAGCACTTCTCAAGGACAATACCACTTTTTCATGACAGTATCTAAACAGTAGCACAACACCAATAGAGATGACAAAGCTCAATCATATGGATGAAATCAGTGGGCGAGTACCAACCTTTGTCAGGAGGCTTATTGTGTAGAGCATACAGATGAAGCACTTCTCCGGAACCATCTGTTGCTATCTACGGTGGTGGCCATGCTTACTATATACTCCTCGATTAGTTTAATGTTTCCAACATCTTCTTGTGCAGTTCCACTAAAATATATGGTATCTTCAAAGAAGATCCCTGTTTGCACAAGTAGAGATAATTACATATTACATTAAGAGTGGCATCAAATCAGTGGCAAAACAATTGCTCGTTCCAGCCATAGCAATAAATTAAGATGCAAAACTATATCATTACTTGTGTCATCACAGTTCCAGTGCTTCATTACAGCACCGGGAGTTGATTTTTGTTTTTCTTCCGCTTGTTCTTCCCCTTCATCACTTGGTTCAATAACAGACAAGCTTCGCCTTCAATGTAAGATTTGGCATGTCAATTAGGGAGCACAAGTATAGTACTAAACTTAATTTTCTGATGAAAGTGGCAAAATACAGGCCAGCAGTTGTGAAATATCCTTATCTTACCTCAATGGGATATTACGGTGCACATACAGATTGGAAGTCTTGTCTCCATTTGTGCAGTTCACTAAAATCAAGCAACATTATCGTACAAGTAGCACAACATATGAAAGCACACTGCAGAATCATGTGAAAGAAGGCTAGTACTGACCTCTCATGATGCGGAATTCAAACAACTCACAAGAAGAAGATCTGAACCAAATTCGCCTTAACGGATAGGAAGTAAGATCTCCTCTTGTGCAGTTCCACTAAGATCAAGCAATCAAGCAACGTTGTCGGTGTGACATTTTGGTTGAACTGCACAAAACACTCTTAAAACAAAAGTGTTTTGTGCAGTGCAACAAAAGGTCACAATGGCAACGAGGTGAAGTAGATAACCCTGTTTACACAGAGGTGCAAAGGAAACAATTAGTGGTCAATAACGGTGGATGACACAGAAGCCAACAAAAAGAAGCATCTACCTTATCTAAATGGGAAAGAAAGCAAGACAGTAGCATTTCTCAAACGGTGGCATTGATTAATATTAACATAGAGATTATATTAACAATAAAATTCGTTAAACATGTAATTTGCTTTTAACTGTGGCATTGCATCAATTTTCCAGCGGCATTATTAGAGGGTGTTTGTTTACAGGGACATTTTGGTGTAGGGACTAAAAAAACTCCGTGTCAGTCCCATCTAAACCAAACAGGAGGGACTTTTAGGGACTAAAAGTGGGCATTTGGGACTAAAGAAAGAAGACCCCGAGGGAGTCTTTTTGGGACTTTTTCCAACAGTTGCCCCTGCCACGCATCGCACCTTGTCTCTATTAGTTCATTACTAGGGGTAACATGGTCTTTTAGCATGTCATTTAATAACCTCTAGTCCATGTTTAGTCCCTGGAACCAAGCAGGTAGGGACTAGGGAGTTTTTAACCAAACAGGGCCTTAGATTAACAACAGCTAATGAGTTGCACGGGACAGTGGACGCACCAGCACCATGTGCATCTACCGATGTACTGTGGTCATGCACAGTCTGTTGCAACAAAGAACAAACAACCAAGGAGCATATTTGTGTTGGTCCCAGTTTTGTTATCTTTAGACACCTTTCCCTATGTGAGCGCAGCAAATCTAGTCCTGCTCAAACTCTACAGCCTTGTCCCTTCCTTTCCTTTTTGAACTAGTACTTTCGCCCCTTCCTTTCCTCTTTGAACCACGTCCTAGATTTATGCGATACAACTTTCCCCACTACTTTCCCCCATTCCTTTCCTCTTTGAACCACGTCCTAGATTCATGCTATACAACTTTCCCCCTTCATTTCCTCTTTGAACCACGTCCTAGATTCATGCTATATACAACTTTTCCCACTACTTTCCCCCACTCCTTTCCTCTTTGAACCACGTCCTAGATTCATGGTATACATGCAGCTAGAGCAATGCATGTGGAGTAAGTAAATTATACCTTAAGGTTCTTGGGGCGTGGTTCGGTGGGCGACGGGACGGCGGCGAAGAAGAAGGGGTCGGAGGCCCTCCCGCGCCGCCGCTGGGTGGAAAGTGAACAGCTGCGCCGGTAGTCCCTCGCCGACGGCGACAGCGTTAAGCCTCCTTCCCTTCCCGGCGGACGGATCCTGCCGGCTCTTTGAGCAGCAGTGAGGGGAGAGAGAGGCCAACGAAGTCTTGTTTAGATCTGGAGAGGGCGAGAGAGTGTGAAGAGAGCAACTACAAGCGCTGAGGCTCCAGCGGGAGAGGGCGAGAGAGTGTGAAGAGAGCAACTACAAGCGCTGAGGCTCCAGCGTGTATATATATACTGGAGAGAGAGTGTGAAGCGTGCAAACCCTAGAAAACATTTTGACCAGTCAAAGAATCCTCCTGGCACAAATTATGCTCAAGTGTAGTTATCGAACCCGAGACCTCAAGTTTGATGAGCGAACAGGCTAACCAGCTACACAACCCTCCCGTTATGTTCAACGAGAGGGAAATAACCTTTTATACATTCCTGCATTCGTGTGACAAGCATGCCGTGTTTTTTTTGTGTGTGTGGGAGTCATTGGGATTTCAATCATAATCGTGTCATGTGGCTTTGGTGGTAAGACTATCCACAGTGGTGCAGAAATAATGCAGCCTTAGTCACCTTACCTCTCTCCACGTAGTACGTTGGGTCCCACCAGTCAGAGGGTGAAACAAACAAATTAATAAGAAAAATTAAAAGCGCCAGCGGTGTATCTTACCTCACACATCTCGCTACTGCTCGGGAACACTGTCCAATTGATCCCTCTGTTCGCTCACGTACTATTTTAAGTGAATCCTTATTATAACATGCACACAAATTTTGGGCACTTGTATTCGACTTAAGTCAGTGTGCCACCGTATCTCGTATACTTACTACTCCCTCCGTCTAGGTGTAATAAGTCACGTTAGAAGGTGCAACGGGACCAAGGTGCGTGCGTGTGTGTGTGTGTGTGTGTGTGTGTGTGTTTAACAGCATGTGTGTGTTAGAGAGAGCGACAGATCGACCTACTCCTACAGAGAGATGTTGTGTAGTGTACGATTTTAGCCGCGAGAGTCGGTGCATCCTCTCGTTTCCGGGCGTGTCCGGTAGGGACATGCGGACAGCTGCCACGCCCGCTCCTGACCAGCCTGGCCCACCCAAAGCCCCTCCATCGCCCGCGCGCGCTTCCCGCCCGAAACGGTCAGCGCCGCTCCAAAGAATCGGTGCCGCATTCATGCCCGGGCAGAGCGGACGCGACCTCTCACTGGCGCAAGAGTGATGGTTGCTTCGTCCGTCCAACTTACTGCTGGGTCTATGTGATTTGACGGCTCATTGGTCTTTATTACTGAGGTGGTAGGACTGCTGGATGTCCCACGCTTTCGGCGAAAGGAGGTACTACTACTAGATTACAATTTTCTCCATTCTTACAGCGGAGGCGTGCAAGAGCAGTGAAAACACGCAGGCTCAGTGATTACATGGCCCACCTCACACTATCACCGTGCGACACCTAACTCTTTACATAGTACTCCCTCCGTTCCTAAATATTACTAGATGAGTCCCCGCGCGTTGCCGCGGAACAGCGGTATATCTCTCTGCGCAAAATTATCGATTTCATAGAACTAAAAAAACTCTATAACCGCATGACAAATGTGGTAGCCAAACTAAATAAACTCCCATCATCATTTAGATCATCCCACGTAAGGAAAAAAGATCAGCCAACTCCTACTGCATAATGGGATTATATTTTTCTTTTTGACATGTTAATGGGACTTAAAAGCTCACTTACATGCATGCTACCGGTGCATGCTTGCATGCAGACATGTTGATGTGATTTAAAACCCACTCACATGCATGTGCCACGGTATTTCTGCATGCTTGCATGTGGCTTAGTGCGGAGCCTCTCAACGTCTAGATCAGACGGCTATTATGGACTGATTTACTTCATCTAACGGCTACATCAATTTTGATGATGTGGCTCAAGGAGAGGATAGAGAATTCCTAGTAGTGGGGGCTAGCTATTACTAGTAGATAAGTCTTTGTAGAGATTCCACTACATACGGAACAAAATGAATGAATCTACACTTAAAATGCATCTATATACATCCGCATGTGGTTCATGGTGAAATCTCTACAAAGACTTATATTTAGGAACGGAGGAAGTACTAGTATAGTACGTACTGTAATTTATCAGCGAGATAAATTTGTACAATGCTATGAAGCTTCCAGCTTCTGTTACATGTATCTTGCGTCCAAGGTTGCCCGTTGCAACATTTCATCAAATACAAAGGAGACTAACATGCATGCTATTGCATCTCAATGATTGACAGATCATAGCAAATATGTACTCCCTCCGTTCCAAAATAAGTGTCTCAACTTTGTGCAAACTTTAGTACAAAGTTGTACTACTACTAAAGTTGACACTTATTTTGGAACAGAGGCAGCTAAAGAAAAAAACGATCCATGCAGTCCCTAGCCCTTGAACCGTGAACCCTGACCAGGCTTCAATTTGCTGGCAACGTTCGAGCTTCCTAATAAATGAAGTTTGCAACCTTTTGACCATCGGATCATTTTGTGCAGTTTCACCAAAATCGAGATGAGCATCCCTGTGGCAAAGAAATTGAAGAAGCGTGATTAGAATAAGATTACTGGGACTAGTTGATGAGACATAAACTCATCACAAATACAGTACGTAGAAGCCAGTAGAGGTATGTGCGGGGCAAAGAAGTAGAGAAATATCCACAGGGAGTGATGTGGGCAGCTGGAGCAGTGGTGCAAGCCGGCTGTAAAGGGAGTTGTACCTGAGGGACGTAGCTCAACCTTGAGGAGGGCGGCGGGAGGCGGCAACTGCCCACGTCGCGGCAGTGAGCAAGGGACGAAGGCAACCTCACCGGCTTTGTGAGAGAGAACGGCGGGGACCCCTGATCGGGACGTGCCGACAGTGGGTTTTCGCCGTCGGCGACGGCCACCGCATCTACACTAAGCATCCACCCCTTCCCCAAGCGGACGTGATCCGCCGGGATGTTAGAGATGTGGCCACAGTCGTTTTGTGCGAGAGAGTGTGAAGAGAGCAACCCCAGCAAGCAACCGTGTAGGCTGGCCCGTCCTGACTATGTATATAGTGGAGCGGTTTCCTTTTCTCTCCATATGAACCTATCATATTGCGTACGTGCCACTGAAGAAAAAAAACTTTATTTATAAATGACGCGGCACCTACTACTCGTTCTCCTATAACCTTGCGCTTGGCATCTCCAAAATATTAACCTTGCGATTGGCTCTTCGCCTCTTCGGGAAGTCGAGCAATAATGGTAGTGCAGTATATATCGTTCTGGCTATATGAGACCGAATGAATTGCTGCACGTCCACCACGTGGGCGAGGGTCGAGGGGCGAGGGAGAGTGCTACATACGGAGCAAAATGAGTGAATCTACACTCTAAAATACGTCTATATACATCAGTGTTTGGAGTATGTACTAGTAGTTCATATTGAAATCTACTAAAGGACATATATATTCCAAACAATATGATATAATCTCTATAACCAAGGTAGTAGGGACGAGGAGTAAACGGAGGGAGTAGTAAATTTTTCTCCTCGTCCTGCGAGCCACCGCGCGCATGGGCGAGGGAGCGGGCGTAAGGCGGAGCAAGCTTCACCTCATCCTGCGAGCCACCGCGCCCGTGGGCGGGGGAGACGGCGTACTAAGCAAGCTTCTCCTCGTTCTGCGAGTTGACGGGACACATCAAAAGTACTCCAGTGTATAGAGCCTTGCCTCTAAGGTAGGCCCCACATGGTTTGCCTCTTTTTTTAACATAACACGTCAAGTCGCAATTTGTTTGTTCACCCGTGGTAGACGATCCTCCCTCCACCAAGTGGACAACCAGTACACGTGCCAAATTACCACGTGGGCTGCCTTTTTCGTACAGAAATGAGCTCCACCGTGTACCCGCGCGGGTGTGGTTGGGAAAGAGACGGGAGTACGTGCGCCGTGCATGCACCTCTTCTCTTCGTGCACGTCCCCCACCTACGTGGGTGTGTGTGAGAGATACAAACCGCGTTCGTGAGTGTTTTTTGTTTTGGGGTGGGGGTGGGGTGGGGGTTGATTTCGTGAATTATTTGTGGGAATATGTGTCGATGACATCTCAAACAAAATTTTGCATGCAATGTGTGTGAAATGGAGGCCTATCCATATCATACATAGAGGGTCGGGCAATCCACGAGAAGAGAGGGAGCGGTCATAGCTATCGATAGAGTCGAAGAGAGGATCAAGTGGGTGGGTGCGAGATCGATGAAGAGAGCCATCGAAATTGTGTGTGTGTGCAAGTCAAAGATATAGGGCGACTGGCCTACCGGAACGTTCGAGGGCACATGTCAAGTTTGTGTGTGGCAGGGAGACATGACTAGAGCGCTCGATGTATCAGTGTGTGTGGGGGGAGGGGGTGGGGGGAGGGGTAGGCAGAGGCCTAAATATAGAGGTAGAACGACTCGTATATGTGTGGAGAAGGAGAGACCCAGCTATGTCTTGAGGGAGATCGGTCGACATCCATACATAACTGAAGGTCGGGAAATATGATGGGACAGAGAGAGAGGAGAGAGAGATGGAGGGAGAGGGAGGGAGAGGGGTAGAGTGCTAGATGGGTGATGGAGTTGCTTCTCGAAGATGGTGGGAGAGGCCTACTAGACAAACTGAGGGTGGAACTGCAATGTTATCAATAAGAGTGGGGATGTGTTTCTGTGTGTGCCTGTGCGTGATAGATCTGTCGGGACGCATCCATGGATGATGAAGGGGAACCATGTGTTTGGTAAGCAAACCTAACTAGATCGGTAGATCAATTGTTGTTTGTCGGAGGAAGGGAGAGACACAACTAATGCGGTAGATCGATTGACGTGTGGGTAAAAACGAGTTATAAGGACCTAGCTAGCTATATGTATAGCGAGAGATCGCTCGGTGTACGTCCATTTGTTAGAGGCAAATAAGGCCCAGCGAGACGGACAGACAGAGAGAACGGAGCTAGGAGGTGGTGAGAGAGGCCCAACTACTAGCTAGATAGGGGGAGGAGTGTGCGGTTGTGAGATCGATGAAAAGAGGGGCGAGAGTTTACACGTGTGTCTGACCGTATGAGAGACACGAGGCAAGGACACATAAAGGAGGAGAATGAAGGTGTGTGTGTGTGTATGTTGTAGGAAGGCATCGCTGGAGAGGTTTATCGATCGGTGTGTGTCGGAAAGGAGTTGTGGAGACTCTGGGAGAATGACCTAAAGAAAAAAATGAATGTGCCCGGTGGATAGAATGCCGAGGGAGGGGGAGGGCAAGGAGGGCGTGTGCATGCACGAGAGAAAGTTAGTGGTAGCTACAAAGGTTAGAGGATTGTGTGGGTGTAAGAGACTAACAAATATCATAATTTGATATGAAAGCGGATTCATATATTTGAATAGGAGATCATAGTGTTTTAAACATTGCATGCATGAATATATCGGTGATACATGTGCTGTGCACATGTTATACCATAATGTGATAATGCATGGCGTTTGCAACTCACAGCTAAATGCCGAACAATCTAAACCATACTATACATCAAACAATCTCACATTTTATTTGAATTTGTGAAAATGTGTGGCGTTTGCATCTTAAACTAAATATCGAACAATCTAAACAATACTATATATCGAACATTCTCACATTTTATTTGAATTTGTGGTAATGTGTGGTGTTTGAAACTCACATCTAAATACTTGTAGGCGTAGGGGGCGGGGCACCATACATAATCACTACTGGAATCAGCTAATTTGCCATCTGCCAGCTCTTTGCCATCTGCTAGCTGACGGCAAAGAAGCTTTTTGCCATCAGCTACCCAAAAGCAGACGGCAAAGAAATGGCAGACGGCAAAGAAGCTCTTTGCCGTCCGCGAGCTCTTTGCCGTCTGCCAGCAGACGGCAAAGAATCTTTGCAGTCCGCTGGCAGACGGCAAAGAATCTTTGCAGTCCGCTGGCAGACGGCAAAGAGAGAGGTGGCCCCCACCCCCCGCCCGTTTTGAAAAAACTTAACGGCCCACCTCTTTGCCGTCTGCCAGCAGACGGCAAAGAGGCAAAAGGGCGGATGGCAAAGAGAGGCAGACGACAAAGAAGACACTACCTAACGGCCCGTACCCCCCCCCCCCCGCCCGTTACTGTGTTCTCTCCTCGCCGACGCGCCCCGCCACCACTTCCCACCCCACCGCCGCCGCCGCCGCCCCCACCACTCGCCGCCGCCCGGTCGCCCCACCACCCCGCCGCCCCACCGGCCCCCCACCCCGTCGCCACTGCCGCCCGGCGCCGTCGCCCCACCACCCATCGCCCCCGCCGCCCCCGCCGCCCCCGCCGCCCCACCGCCCCGGCCCCCCGCCGCCCCACCGCCCCGTCGCCCCCCCGCCCCGCCCCCCGCCGCCCCGGCGCCCTGGCCCCCCGCGCCCCGGCCCCCGCCGCCCCGCGCCCCACCGCCCCAGGCCGGCCCCGCGCCCCGGCCACCTCGTCCACCGGCCACCTCCTCCACCGCCCCGCCCCCCTCCTCCACCGGCGACGGCCTCCACCGGCCCTACCCCAGGTGAGCCCCCCTCCTTTTTTTTGTTTTTTTCTGTTATTTTTCCTTTTTAGTTTTAGTTTAGATTTAGTTTTAGTTTTAGGTTTAGTTTTAGGTTTAGATTTAGTTTTTTCCTTTTTTTCTGTTTTATTAGTTTTAGGTTTATGTTTAGTTTAGATTTAGTTTTAGTTTTAGTTTTAGTTTTAGTTTTAGATTTAGGTTTAGTTTTAGGTTTAGTTTTAGGTTTAGTTTAGTTTGAGGAAAGAAGAAGAAGAAGAGAAAAAGAGGAGAGGAGAGAAGAAGAAGAGGAAAAAGGAAAGGAAGAAGAAGAAGAGGAGGAGGAGAAGAAAAAAGAAGAAGAGGAAGAAGAAGAAGAAGAAAAAAGAGGAGAGGAGGAGAAGAAGAAGAAGAGGAAAAAGGAAAGGAGGAGGAAGAAGAAGAAGAAGAAGAAGAAGAAGAAGAAGGAAAAAAAGGAAGAAAAGGAAGAATAGGAAGAAGAAGAAAAGGAAAAAAGAGGAAAAAACCCCGACCCGACACGGCACCCAGACCCGACACGGCACCCCGACCCGACACGACATGACACAGCTACCGACACGAGCCACCCCGCTCCTACACCTCCTGGATCTTGGTAAGTTTATCTAGTGTTTTGCTTAACACATGCATAAAGACCTAGACTTAGCTTTATTTCCTCCAATGCTTACCATAATGACCTAGACTTAGCTTCTTCTCCTCCAAAATGACTTAATTAGCTTACTGACCTCCAAAACCATCCATTTTACCTAAGTTAGCTCTAAAACGATCTGTACTTAGCTTACTTATGTCAAAAATTGCATAATTAGCTTAGTTAGCTCATAGACGATCCATTTTACTTAAGTTAGCTCTAAAATGACCCATTTTACCTAGGTTAGCTTATAAATGATCCAGTTCATCCAAGTTAGCTCAAAAATGACCCATTTTACCTAGATTAGCTCCTAAATGATCCATTTTACCTACGTTAGCTTTAAAATGACCCATTTCAACTAGGTTAACTCCAAAATGACCCATCTTACCTAGGTTATCTCATAAACGATCCATTTCAACTAATTTAGCTCATAAACGATCCATTTCACCAAGTTAGCTAAAAACCGATCCATTTCACCTAAATTAGCTCTTAAATGATCCATTTCACCTAAGTTAGCTCAAAAAGATCCATTTCAACTAAATTAGCTCATAAATGATCCATTTCACCTAAGTTAGCTCAAAAACGATCCATTTCAACTAAGTTAGCTCATAAATGATCCATTTCACCTAAGTTAGCTAAAAACGATCCATTTCACCTTAGTTACCTCAAAAACGATCCATTTGACCTTAGTTAGCTCATAAATGACCCATTTCAACTAAGTTAGCTCATAAATGATCCATTTCGCCTTAGCTAGCTCATAAACGACCCATTTCAACTTAGTTAGCTCATATATGATCCATTTCACGTAAGTTAGCTCATAAATGACATACTCTTCTTGTTCTAGTCTTCTTCTTGTTCTACTCTTCTTGTTCTAGTCTTCTTAGTCTAGTCACCTATTTCTAACTTTCTTATTTTTCATTTTGCAGATTTCTTTCACTTGACGAAAGCTTGCATAGATGGAGTGCTCCTTATCCCTTTCTCTGTTTCTTTTGTATCGTTGAACTATGCATGTATCGTTGGATGAAACTATTGTAATATATATGGTTGGATGCCTCTATGTTGAACTTGCTATGTATGATGGAACTATGTGATGAAGTTATGTGATGGAACTATGCATGTTGGATATCTTATATGTTTGCTCTGTAATTGCCTTGTGAAATATATCTATATATGTCATATATATTTTCTGTGAAAATTGTGGGATTTAATAAAAAACAGAAAAAAGACCCAATATGCAGGCTCTTTGCCGTCTGCCACAGACAGCAACGGCCTCTTTGCCGTCTGCCGCGGACGGCAAAGAGGACACGTGGCATCCAGCTGTGCTTCCTGGGAGCTGACCCATTTGGTCAGTTTGCCCACAGTGGCTGACGGCAAAGAGTTTGCCGTCAGTGGCGGACGGCAAAGGCCTGGCATGTAGTGACGTGTAGATGACATTATACCGCGGACGGCAAAGACAGTAGAAACTTTGCTGTCCGCTGGCAGACGGCAAAGGCACTAGAAAGTTTGCCGTCCGCGGCGGACGGCAAAGGCCTGCCGTTAGCCACTTAACGGACTGAGAGCACAATTATTGCCGTCCGCCCTCTTTGCCGTCCGCGGCAGACGGCAAAGAGCCTTTGCCGTCAGCCGCCAGGAAGCAGACGGAAAAGTAGCTGTTTACCGTAGCCTACTTTGTCGGAGCCTTTTGCCGTCCGCGGCTCACGGCAAAGGCCTTTGCCGTCCGCCGTTCATGCCTTTGCCGTCCGCCATGGCAGACGGCAAAATAGCTGATTCCTGTAGTGAATGTGATAAACACATTATACATATGAGACATGGTTTAGATTATGAAGATCTAGCTAGAGCTAGAAATGTAATGTGATTTGAAATCAAAATAAAGTGTATTCAAAAAATCTAGTTCGAGTTCATATAGTACACATAGTTCATATGTAACTCGAGACTAATCATGTGGTGTGCTGTGAAGATAATGCACAAACGATGGTTTAAATTGACAATAATGATGATTGTAGATCTTATTAAAACAGAGAAACGAATTCAAATGCTTTGACTTCACAACAATCATTACTATAGATCTTATTCAAATAGAAGAACGAATTCAAATTTAGTTCATATTGAAGCGGTAGTATATACGTTTGGAATGCACTAAAACGTTCATTTGAGTAGTAGGTTGCATGCATTATACACGTAGCGAAATATTTTAATTGAACATAACATGAATTCAAAGTTTTGAATGACATTTGTAGTGCGCATTGATTTGGTACAATACACGTTAGGCTTGTCCGGAAATTTCAACCCGCGCCTTGTTAGCCCTAAATATTTAAGATATATCTTTGTCTCGTTGTGCTCTGACAACTCCCTCCATCTCAACCCGCGCCTTGCTATTCCGAAATTACAACGCGCGCGAAAACTCCCACCTCCTGTGAAATCCCGACACGCAAAATGCCCGTGGTACCCCTGAACCTAAAGAACCACCTCAAATCCGTGGGGGTACTTTCGTAACTTACCCCACATTTTGGACAAGCGCGTCTCTAAGCCATGGTTCCCCACTGCCATCCCATCCGCCCACCCATTCGTACACCGAGGCCGCGAAAACCCGCGACGAAACCCCACACCCTGCTCCGTCTGCCACCCAGCCGGAGCCTCTTCCCCGACGACGTCGTCCATAGCAACACCTCGACGTCCCTCATCCACCGTACCGGATGAGGATCCGTCGTCGATCTCATCGTCCCGCCAGTTCAGCCACCCCGTCCTCCACCTCCAAGGAGCTACCCCGACGTTCCCCTCGTCTTTCGCGCCACCTCCATTCCCACACCGCCGTCTTCACCTGCACCACCGGAAGAGCATCATCATCACCGTTTCCTCGGATGAAGCTGCGGCCTAATCGACGCCACCAAAGAGGTTGTACACTAATCGCCGCATTTTCTTCTTGATTCGATCTCACGGTGCTGCCGGCGCTCGGTCCCGAGCCGACACGGCGCGGCTCCATCCACGGCGGCGTCGCCGGCCACTTCCTCCACAGCATCGCTCCCTCGGCGGCGACGTCCACATCAGTAGGAGCTGCTGCTGCTTTAGCTCTCGCTCGCGCTGCTACTCTGCTCTTGCTCTTGGTCCCCTGCCTGGTCTGCTCTTGCTATTGCTCTTGCTCGCGCTGCTGCTCTCGCTCTTGCTCTTTCTTGCGATGCTGCTCCGATTTAGCTACACTTCAGTCGACTGAATCGACTTTTGGGTCAGTCGATTTTGTGGGGGTGGGGGGGGGGGGCTCGCCGGGGTGAAGGAAGAACCAGCCGCAGTGGGGAGGGGGCTCGCCGGAGAGATACCCCACTATCTATCTTAGGGTTCAGGATGGGGGCGGTGGTCGCCGGCGGTGGCGGGGCATTGGCGGGGCGGTGGCATGGGGATCGCCGGAGAAAAAGCTCGGCACGGGGGGGGGGGGGGGGGGCTAGAGGGATGGCCGGGGTGGTGGCGGACCGGCTGTGGGGAGTGTTTTTGGGGCGGGCGGGGCGGTGCACCGCCTGCCGCGGGCGGCGGGGGGCTGCTGTTTGACCGGTGGTGGCTGGCGGCTCAGGGGGGTGGAGGTTGAAGATGAACCGCAGGCCCTTGATTTCGTATCCAACGGCTGCAAAATCGACTGACCAGAGATGAAAAAGTCAGTCGACCGACGTGTAGCCTCACCTTGCTAGTGCGTTCAGTTTCGACAGCAAAATTCAGTTTCGACAGTTAAGTTCAGTTTCGACAGTTAAGTTCAGTTTCGACAGTTAAGTTCAGAGATGAGCGGCTGATGTATTTTACATCTGGCACTTTGTGGTTATGTATTTTCGGTCATGTATTGGAGATGCTATTAGAATTCCACTCAGGTTAACGTTGTTCGTTGTCTCTCTTGTCCTGCTTCAGCTTCGGCGTCGTACAACTCACCGGAGCTGCTCCAACAACGAAACCCTCCATCACAGCGGAGCGGTACCTCGGGCTCCATCTCTAGATGCCTAAGATCTTCTTCCCCTCCTCCGACAGCAAAGTCAGCCGGAGCATCCTCACCGGCCAACCCAATCACGCTGAGATCGACATGGCTTCGCCAAAGAGATTGCACACTTGTTGCATCTCTTTTTTACTCTACATGTTATATATATTGTCCACTGAGCACATGGTTTTGTTCCTTTAGTGTCTCCTTGAAAGAAAAAACATAGGAATTTTAATTTTCACTTGTCCTCCTTTTCAAATTCCTATTCATGAAGCACAAGACTAAGAGTTAGTAGCATAATAGCATTATAACCGTACATTTTCTTGTGGTTTGACTTAATCTCACCATGCTTCTTTGCATCCTGTGATCTTCCAATTGTTGTGAATCAAACACCCAGATTGGCAGAAATCCTGTGTTTTTAAATTCTCTGTTTTGCACGTGCATTCCTATCCTATTCCTGTCTATTTCCTATCCCTGCAGTGTTGGAATCCTCCAATTCAAACGAGCCCTTACAGAATTACTTCTCTTACAGATAGTTGTCAAAGAAAACCTTGCGTGGTTTGTCCCGCTCCTGCTGCACCGTCGTCCACCCCAGCTCAGCTGCTCCAACGACAGAAGGGTCCAGCATAGCAGGGATCCGACCTCCAGACTGTCTTTCACCGCCTGAGATCTTCTTCCCCGCCGCTGGCAGCCATGAAAACTGCATTACCATCATCAACCGAGCAGATGACCTCGAGGACTACACGGGTCCACAAGAGAGGTCGCACTCTTTCATGTCTGCTTACGTTATGCATCACTTAGTATTACATGCTACTTTATCGTCTTGTTCACTGATTAGACTCTGAGTCAGCTCCAAACTAATGGTCAAACTTGAGTTTTTAAATGGTTGTGGTGTACATATCGGGGCCGCTATCAATAGTATCTATCTACTATCTGGTTAATCTCCGGTGTCTACTATGAGTTTCATGTTGGGTGGGAAACAAACAGTAAAGAAGCCATTATCTGTATTTTTTAACTGAAGCCATTATCTTCCTGCTATTATTGGTTTTGGGTCTATCCACAGGTTGCTACCATCACTCTGGATTTCTGCATGCACTCCTTACATAATCTCACTCTGTTTTATTCCTATGCATGACAGTTATTGTAAACAATGGAACTGAACATGTAGAGCAAAAGAGACGAGCCTTGCGTGGCAATAAAATTTCATGCAGACGTCGCTCCATGGTAGGCAGAAAGGCAGCCCCCCTCCACGCATTTCGGATTGTAATCGAGAGGAAGATATCTGTTCCGAGGGGGATTCAGAAGGAGAAGACAACTCCTATTTACCCCCTGAGGTCTTCGCTCTAACTTGGCATGCTGATGTTGGTTATATCATGCATATGGTGTCTTGCATTGCTTACTTTATACATCAAATATGTCATCTGCTTAGTTTAGACATCCTTTGTGCGAATGCCATTTTTTTAGTTTATTCATCATTTATGTGAATTATGCAACGCCGTCTTGTTTAGCCAGGCATCATATATGTAAATTTTGCAATGCCATCCTGCTTAGCCAGTCATTTTATATGTAAATTATATCAGGCCATCCTTTTTTTCGTTACATATTACATTTGTCAACAATGTTAGTACATTCAACTGCTCTTCGTGTGCATCAGCCATTTGACACGGTGATGGCAAATTCCGGAGTGAAAATAAGGTCTTCAGAGCAGACTATGCTATCTGACGAAGCGCATATCTCACTGGTTACGGATAGCTCCTCAGAGGAGGATTCAGAGACAGATGACCCGTCCTATTCCCCCCCCTAGGTGTATGCTCTAACTTGGTAGGGTTATGTTGCTCATATCGTGTGTATGCTGTCTCGCATTGCTATGTCATTTGATTAGTTTAGACATATGCTTTGTGGGAATGCCACCTGTTTAGTGTCTAATTACCATATATGTGAATTATGCATTGCCATCTTGTTGCAAGGCATTATATATGTGAATTATACAATGCTATCTTGTTGCAAAGGCATTATAAATGTGAATTCTGCAATGCCATGCTGTTTAGCCAATCATCATGTATGTGAATTATATCATGCTATCATTTTTTTGTATTACGTGTTCCATTTGTCGACAACGTTTGTATATTCAACTACTCTTCCTGTGCATCAGCCATTTGAAGCGGTGATGGAAGTATCTGGAGTGAAAACAAGGTATTCAGAGCAGACAATGCTACCTGCTGAAGCAGACATCTTGCTGGTTACAGAGAGCTCCTCAGAGGAGGATTCAGAGACTAATGACCAGTCCTATTTCCCCCTGAGGTCTATGCTCAAACTTGGCAGGGTTATATTACCCATGTCATGCATGTTGTCTTGCATTGCTTAGTTTTTACATCATATATGGATTGCCATCTGCTTACTTGCTTACTATATAAATCATAAATTTGAATTATATCATGTTTACATAGTACATACACATCATCTATCTGAATTATGGCATGCCAACCCATTTAATAAAGACATCATATAGTTATATCATCTGATCCTGTTTAGTGTTTACAGTCATCATATTTTGAATTATGGCATTCTATCCGTGAATGTATGTGAATTATGGCATGCCAACCTATTTAATAAACACATTATATAGTTATGTCATGTCATCCTGTTTACATAGTCTCATATTTTGAACTATGTCTTTCCATCTTTTTTAGTTAGCCATCATAATGTGAAATTGTGTCATGCTATCCTGTTTAGTTAGCCATCATATATGTGAAATTGTGTCATGCTATCCTGTTTGGTTAGACAACATAAATATGAATTATTTCATGCCCTCTTTTATTCCCCACTATCCATTGCACCTGTCTATCATACAATGTCTATACTTTCAATTACTTTTCTTGTTTATCAGCCATTTGAATTGGAGAGCGTGATGGCAGTATCTAAGGGAGTAACAACACGGTCATCAGAAAAGATAGTGCTACCAGTTGATGCAAATAGAACCACGATTGTACTTGCCCAAGGACCAGATCCACCACACATAACCCAGACTCTCGCAGATTGTACCCCTACCCAGTTGGACAGAGAACCAGCTACACCCCTTCTAACCCCAACCCCGGCAGATAGTAACCCAGTTCCAGTTGACACAGCACCGTATCCACCACAGAGCACCCAAACACGAGCAGTTAGTAAGGGAACTGCAGTGCTCAAAGCACGAGGACCACCACTCCGAATCCCAACTCAACGCTTAAAGGAGAAGAAGATTTATTCTCAGGTCAGGTTCTGTAGCTATGGTTCATACTCCTTTGCTCTTGCATTATTGTATTTACTCATACCAACTATTTTCAAATTTGAAGGATGGAATTGAAACTCCAATGGCGCAATAGGTATGTTTTAAACCTGTTTCTTTAACTGGTTTGCTGTTGTAACCTGCTCTATGTTGATTTCAGTTTCAAGTGAATAAATAGTTATGTTCTCATGTCATGCACATTAAAAGTGTTGTTATTGCTCTATAGTTACCCACACTTATATTCTGTCTACTCTGCTTTGTCTTGAACAAATATTATTTGAACTGTGTCTCTATCTTGATTTGGCAACAAAAACTAGAATGATATAGACCATAAAGTGACCATGGTACATAGATATATGTTTGTTTCATGTTGTTATCCTGTCCACTTTACTACTGAACTCATTTACCAAAATGAGTTTCATATACAACATGGTAAACATGTGATGTGTCTGCTTGTTTCTCTTTTAGAATGCGGACAAAATATTGGAGAACAGTACTGCGTTATCCAATGGTAAAGGAAGTAATGCAGATAAGGTTCAAGATAGTGAGACATCCCTGTTGGTCTCCAAGAAAGTTGATAAAAACTATCTTGACGACAGTGAGGGAACCCAAAAGTCCTGTCTTGATGTAGTGTTCGATTTACTGGCCACTACTGCTGGCACAAGCTCTTCGAACTCGCTGCCTGAATCAGTTCGTCTTCTTGACTCTCAACTTCAAGTTCAAAGACATCGATCAGATATGCTGCGACAGGAAGCTGAAGGACTAAGGAAGTCCCTGTAGAATTCAGATGCATATTTTCTAGTGCAACAGAAAGCGCTGGAGGATTTAAGCGCCAAACAAGAGAAAGTTAATAAGCTTGCTAAGCATCTTGCCAGCATTATGGGTACCCAGGATATTGTTTCTTGAGATCTTCTGAAGTGGTCTCAGTTCTGGATTTGTTTTGCTGCATCGTTTATTTGCGCTGGTCGCCAACTTTGACAACCAGTGTATATGATATGATGCTTTGTTCCCTATATTTGCACTGGTGGCGAACTTTGATGCCCAGTGGATGTAATATGCGTAATAGCCGTGATAGCCTAGCGTTAGTTGCTTGCTTATTTATTTCCTTGTTGTCTTGTTTATTTGTTTGCTTGTAGTCATTGCAGTTCTTTTTCCGTGGTTAGCTAGTGGCTGCAATAACCTATTTTTTATAACTAGGCCACAATAACCATGGGCTAATATTTACTGTAGTGACAATGGGCCTCCTACTGGCTGTAGAAACAGTGGGCCTTCTACGGGCCGTAGAAACAATGGGCCTTCTACGGGCCGTAGAAACAATGGGCCTTCTGCGGGCCGTATCATCAATGGGCCTTATACAGGCCGTATGATCGATTGCCTAAACATGGGCCAAACAGACCGCATTATGGCCATAAACGGGCTAGAGTTGGAATCGTCCGTTCATGGGCCGACCATAACGGGCCATCGTTAATAGGCCGTATTTGGTGATGCTATGAAAACGGCCCAACAGACTAACGTTCCACAAACGGGCTGACTGTGACGACGGGCTGAATTTGGCCCACAAGCAGAAAATGACAGTAACGGGCCGGAAGTAACCGAATGCTGCAAATGAGCCCAAGAATAAATGGGCCCTCAGAAGGCCGAAAGTTAACTTGGGCTGGAAACGGCCCAATGGAATAACGGGCCGTTAATGGGTATAAAGTGATACACTATTCATTACGGGCCAGTTTCACCATGGGCCGTTAATGGGTGTAAAGTCATACACTGTTCATTACGGGCCAGTTTCAGCACGGGCCGCTAATGGGCCAAGAGTTACAAAGGGCCTCATATGGGCCGAAAGAAGTCATGGGCTATACATGGGCCAGAAGTGAAAACGGGCTGGAATCATATTGGATGGCCCAGATGACGCTACTGGGCCTAATTCGGATAGGGCGTAACGGGCCTTGGGTTAGCGGGCTGTAAATGGGCTATATGCGAACAGGCCGTTAACAGGCTTTCCATGGGCCGGCCCGCCAGCTTTTGACCAAGTCAAACGGGCCGGCCTTTTCACAGGAATGGGCCACTGTTGGGTCGTGCCACGCGTCGACGTATCATAGGCACCTTCTGTCCAGGGAGTGGATGACATCTGTCCCAACGATGAGCCGACACATGTTTCCTCTAGCCAATGATGATTTTACACATGGAAAATCCCCATTGGTCGGGGCTGTTAACGGGTTATCGGATCCAAAACCCGACCCGATAGCTTAACGGTGTTCCGTTACGGTGGATGCCACGTGTCGGTCACCCTTGACGAAAGCACTTCTGTGACGCGCGATTTATCGTCATGGAAGTGGACACTTCCGTGATGATAATTTTGGTAATGTCATGGAACACTTCTACGACAGCACAGGTATGACTATCTTGATTCTGTCATAAATTTCTCATGGATGTACATGCATGACAAAAAACACGACCTACTGTGACAAACACGTATCATCACGGAAGTGTATTTTTTTTGTAGTGTTGATAGGCATAGGGTCTCCACTCGAAGAACCGGGCAAGCCAATGAACTCGACACATAGCAGCCACTCCATGGAACAACATAGCAGGCCTCCTTGCTGGAGGTACGAAGGAAGGACGACAGCTTGAAGACGAGGCCAATGACAAAGATCGGCCTCCTGCCAATGCATAAGAAAGCCCATATCACATCACTGGTAGGAGATGAAGCCAACACAACAATTGAGCGGGATAAGCTGTTGGGGAACGTAGCATGCAATTTAAAAAAAATTCCTACGCTCACGCAAGATCTATCTAGGAGAAGCATAGCAACGAGAGGGGGAGAGTATGTCCACATACCCTCGTAGACCGAAAGCGGAAGCGTTTGACAACGTTGTTGATGTAGTCGAACTTCTTCTCGTTCCGACCGATCAACCACCGAACGTACATCACCTCTGAGTTCTGCACACGTTCAGGTTGATGACGTGCCTCGAACTCTTGATCCAGCAAACTGTCGAGGGAGAGTTTCGTCAGCACGACGGTGCGGTGACGGTGATGGTGAAGTGATTCGCGCAGGGCTTCGCCTAAGCACTACGTGAATATGACCGGAGGCATAAACTGTGGAGGGGGCGCCGCACACGGCTAGGAATCAATGTTGTGTGTTCTAGCGGTGCCGCCTCCACATATATATAGGTGGGAGAGGGAGAGGGGCAGCAAGGGGCGCCCCAAGCAGGAGTAATCCTTGATGATCGACAAGTATAGGGGATCAATTGTAGCTCTTTTCGATAAGTAAGAGTGTTGAAACCAATGAGGAGCAGAAGGAAATGACAAGTAGTATTCAGTAAGGTAATGTCTGCAAGTGTTGAAATTGTAAGTAACTGACTAGTTTGATAGCAAGATAATTTGCAACGGGCAAGTAACGATAGTAGTAATAAAAGTGCAGCAAGATAGCCCAATCCTTTTGAGGCAAAGGACACGCCAACACGGTTTCTTATTATAGGCAAAGCGTTCTTGAGGTTACATGGGAATTTCATATAGTCACTTTCATCATGTTGGTTTAATTCATGTTCGGTACTTTGATACTTTGATATGAGGGTGGACCGGTGCTTAGGTGTTGTTCTTACTTGAAAAAACCTCCTACTTGTGATTAACCCTCCCGCAAGCATCCGCAACTACGAGAAAAGTATTAAGAATAAATTCTAACCATAGCATTAAACTTTTGGATCCAATCGATCCCTTGCGGAATAACGCATAAACTGGGGTTTAAGCTTCTGTCACTCTCACAACCCATCATCTAATTGCTACTCCACAATGAATTCCCTTAGGCCCAAATATGGTGAAGTGTCATGTAGTCGACGTTCACATGACACGACTAAGGGAATCACAACATACATACTATCAAAATATCGAACACATATCAAGTTCACATGATTACTTGCAACATGATTTCTCCCGTGACCTCAAGAACAAAAGTAACTAATCACAAATGATAATCATGCTCAAGATCAGAGGGCTATTAATATCATATTGGATCTGAACATATAATCTTCCACCAAATAAACCATATAGTAATCAACTACAAGATGTAATCAACACTACTAGTCACCCACAAGCACCAATCTATAGTTCCGGTTACAAGATTGAACACAAGAGATGAACTAGGGTTTGAGATGAGATGGTGTTGTTGAAGATGATGTTGATGGAGATTGCCCTCCCCAAGATGGGAGAGTTGTTGGTGATGGTGATGACGATGATTTCCCCCTCCGGGAAGGAAGTTCCCCCGGCGGAATCGCTCCGCTGGAGGGAAAAAGTGCTCCTGCCAAAGCTCCGCCTCGAGACGGTGGCGCTCCGTCCCGAAAGTCCTCTCCTTATTTTTTTTTCTAGGTCAAAATGACCTATATACCAGAAGATGGGCACCGGAGGTGGGCCTGGGTGAGCACAACCCACCAGGGCGCGTCTGGGCTCCCTGGCGCACCCAGGTGGGTTGCGCCCACATGGTGGGCCCCCTCTGGTAGTTATTTGCTCCAATATTCTTCATATATTCCATAGAAATTCTCCGTGAAGTTTTAGCTTGTTTGGAGTTGTGCAGAATAGGTGGCCTGACGTAGCTTTTCCAGGTCCAGATTTCCAGCTGTCGGAATTCTCCCTCTTTGTGTATAACTTGCATATTATGAGAGAAAAGGCATTAGAATTACTCCAAAAAAGCATTATTATGGATAAAAACATCATAAATAACAGTAAGGAAACATGATACAGAATGGACGTATCAACTCCCCCAAGCTTAGACCTTGCTTGTCCTCAAGCGAAAAACCGAAATCGAAAAACATTTCCACATGCTTAGAGAGAGAGGGGTCGATAAAAACAAAATACGGACATAGAAGCATCATATTCATTATTATAACAACAACAATTTTAAACATAAGACTTTTATCATAAACTTCTCATGAATAAATAACAGTTCATCACACAATCGAAGTATAAAGCATAAACTCTATTAGAAACCAACAAACTATGTTCTCAGTCAACTTTGCAACTACAATTCATCATCTTTTCGGGAAGGATCACGTATCGTTGCCTATAGGCAAGTCCACATACTCAACCATCATATAGCCAGTCTTCTATGATTGCTAACACTCACCGCGTACACATGAGCAAAACGTTTCAACCGGACACATAGAAAGATAGGGGCTTATAGTTTCGCCTCCCAACGTATTCACGTCAAGGGTGATGTGAGCAATAATAACTCCTGCTATCTATATTCAACTGGACATATGTCCCTAGATCTTTCCTCACCACATGATGCTTGCCAAAGGCGAAAAAAATTAAAAAAGGAATAGAAGGAAAACTTTGACTCTTTGCATAAAAGTAAATACGTAAAAGCAAAAGATAGGCCCTTCGCAGAGGGAAGCAGAGGTTGCCATGCGCTTATTTGTTTGTATGCTCAACCCCTTAGTGCAAAAGAACGTCACATTGCACTGCCCCTTGTGATAGCGACCTTTATTATGCAGTCTGTCGCTTTTATTCTTCACCATCACAAGTCGTGCAACGCTCAATTTCCTCTGACACTAATGATCTCACACATTTATAAGCAATTTTTATTGCCCTTTTTGCACCGATGAAAATTTACTTGAGGGATCTTGCTCAATTCCTAGGTAGGTATGGTGGACTCTTGAAAATAAGATTTGGGTTTAAGGGTTTTTGGATGCACAAGTAGTATCTCTACTTAGTGCGGAATTTTTGGCTAGCAAAGATAGGGGCAAGCACCACATGTTAAAGGATCTATGACAATATGACTTCTATGTGAATATTAACACACATAAATCATTAAGTTCTCTTCCTTGTCCAACGTCAACAATTTTGGCATATAATATTTTGATGAGGGCTCACAATCACAAAAGATTTCTAGGATAGTATATTTATACGTGAACCTTCTCTTCCCTTATTAATTCTTTCATGAGTTGCATCATTGACTAATGCTATGTTTGTCAATCTCTAATAAAATTTTCTACTTATACTTTTCCTTATGTGGTGTCATCACCTACCATAAGATTAGTATATGATCTTTTTCATAATTTCTTTCCTTTTATTTATTTCATTTCTCTTTTTCTTCCTTATTTCTTTTCTTTTATTTGCAACATGAAAGTAAAGAAAGCAAAAACTCAAACTAAACTTTATTATATATCTTGCACATGATTACAAGGATAGATCACTAATAAAACTCTCAAAGAAGAAAGGATCAAACTAAACTTTTATTCATCTAAAGCAAAAGATCGAACTAAAATAAGTAATGGAAAAAAGATAGTGGGATGATATGATACCGGGGAACCTCCCCCAAGCTTGGCGGAATCCAAGGGGAGTGCCCATACCCGATGCTCAATTCTCTTTTGGTGGTGAAGAAGATGATGGTGGCGATGAAGCAATCCTATCCTTAAGGATCAACAGATTCTCCAATCGACGGATGTCGCTCCGGAGATGGATGATATGCTCTTGATGAAGAATATTTTCACGAGTGAGATACTTATTTTGCACGCAAACTGTTTCAATGATGTGAAAGGCTTCAATCTCTAGGGGTAAGATGAGCAAGGTAAGGCTTAAGGATATCTTCTTCTTCCTCCTCGGCCGGCAGTGCTTGTTCTGCCACCGAGGGTGGATCTACGGTAGCCTCCTTGCCCTTGTCTCCCTTGACCGCGTCTGTAGGCTCCTCCCTCTTCAGCTCGATCTTCATCAACCAAGCATCTTCTTCCATGTTGTTGGAGGAGGAGGAGGACATGATGCCTGGCTTGATAGATCTGATCGAAAACAGCAAGAAAAGAGAACAGAGGATTTCTCTACGATACAGTGATTAACAGCTTTGGGGAGTATATATAGATTTTTTATCTTGGGGGAAAAGCAAACTGTAGAAAAATGGAGTCTAGAAGGTGTCCCGGGTGGGCACAACCCATCTGGGCGCGCCTGGCAAGCCAGGCGCGCCCTGGTGTCTTGTGCCCACCAGGGTACGCTTCCTGGAAGGTTTTTATTTTAAAAAATTCTAAATTTTCAAAAACTGACAAAAAATATTTTTGCGGATTTTTCGTAGTCCGTTTACTTACCGTATCACGTACCTCCTTATTTACATGATCCTAGAGTGTTTCGGAAGGACTCTTTTATGTGTTATTTCGGTGTCAAAGTTTGGATAATATAACTTTCAACATTAATGGGCTTACCTGAGATATAATGTTTTATTCGTTGCCCATTGACAACCTTCGGGTTAG
The DNA here is from genome assembly GCF_018294505.1 of Triticum aestivum. Lineage (NCBI taxonomy): Eukaryota > Viridiplantae > Streptophyta > Magnoliopsida > Poales > Poaceae > Triticum > Triticum aestivum. Next base: position 519,316,701 of record NC_057802.1, read on the forward strand.
TACCTTCGGCATTATTTATTTTGATGGCTCTAGACTGATAAACCTCCTCGATAACATAGGGGCCTTCCCATTTTGAGAGGAGTTTTCCTGCAAAGAATCTGAAATGAGAGTTGTACAAAAGAACATATTCTCCGAATTTAAACTCACACTTTTGGATTCTTTTGTCATGCCATCTTTTAACTTTTTCTTTGAACAATTTTGCATTTTCATAAGCTTGGGTTCTCCATTCATCTAATGAGCTAATATCAAATAACCTCTTTTCACCAGCAAGTTTGAAATCATAGTTGAGCTCTTTGATGGCCCAATATGCTTTATGTTCTAACTCAAGAGGCAAATGACAAGCTTTTCCATAAACCATTTTATAAGGAGACATACCCATAGGATTTTTATATGCTGTTCTATAAGCCCAAAGTGCATCATCTAATTTTTTAGACCAATTCTTCCTGGACCTATTGACAGTCTTTTGCAAAATTAATTTTATTTCTCTATAGCTAAGTTCAACTTGACCACTAGACTGAGGATGATAAGGTGATGCAATTCTATGGTTAACATCATACTTGGCAAGCATTTTACGGAAAGCACCATGAATAAAGTGCAAACCACCATCAGCCATTAAATATCTAGGGACTCCAAACCTTGGGAAAATAACTTCCTTAAGCATTTTAATAGAGGTGTTGTGATCAGCACTACTGGTTGGAATAGCTTCTACCCATTTAGTAACATAATTAACAGCAACCAAAATATGTGTATACCCATTAGAGGAAGGAAAAGGTCCCATGTAATCAAATCCCCAAACATCAAATGGTTCAACATCAAGTGAATAGTTCATAGGCATTTCTTGACTCTTACCGATATTACCTATTCTTTGACATTCATCACAAGATAAGACAAACTTGTGGGCATCCTTGAAGAGAGTAGGCTAATAAAATCCAGATTGCAATACCTTGTGAGCAGTTCTATCTCCAGCATGATGCCCTCCATAAGCTTTGGAGTGACATTTCCGTAGGATTTGTCCCTGTTCATGCCCAGGTACACATCGTCTAATAATACCATCTACTCCTTCTTTATAAAGATGTGGGTCATCCCAAAAGTAATGTCTTAAATCATAGAAGAATTATTTCTTTTGTTGGTATGTAAAGCTAGGTGGTAAATATTTAGCAACAATGTAATTAGCATAGTCAGCATACCAAGGAGTACTATGAGCAACATTTATTACAGCTAACTGCTCATGAGGAAAACTATCATCAATAGGTAGTGGGTCATCAGGCACATTTTCTAGCCTAGATAAATTATCAGCTACAGGGTTCTCAGCTCCTTTTCTATCAATGACATGTAAATTAAATTCTTGTAACAATAGAACCCATCGAATAAGTCTAGGTTTAGCATCTTTTTTTCCATAAGATATTTAATAGCAGCATGATCGGTGTGAACAATTACTTTGGAATCAACAATATAAGGTCTAAATTTATCACAAGCAAACACCACTGCTAAGAATTCTTTTTCAGTAGTAGCATAGTTTCGTTGAGCACTGTCTAGAGTTTTACTAGCATAATGAATAAGATTCAATTTCTTATCAACTCTTTGTCCTAGAACAACACCAACAGCATAATCACTAGCATCACACATAATTTCAAAAGGCAAGTTCCAATTAGGTGGTTGAACAATAGGTGCAGAAATTAAGGCTTTCTTGAGTGTTTCAAAGGCTTCTAAACAATCATCATGAAAACAAAAGGAATATCCGTTTGCAAAAGATTCTTAAGAGGCCTAGAAATTTTAGAAAAGTCTTTGATAAATCTCCTATAGAAACCAGCATGACCTAAGAAACTACGGATACCTTTTATATCTTTAGGGCATGGCATTTTCTCAATTGCATCAACCTTAGCTTTGTCCACTTCAATACCTCTTTCAGAAATTTTATAGCCCAAGGCAATGCCTTCATTAATCATAAAGTGGCACTTCTCCCAATTCAAGACAATATTTGTTTGTTCACATCTCTGCAAAACTCGATCAAGATTGCTTAAACGATCATCAAAAGACTTCCCATAAACAGAGAAGTCGTCCATGAAAACCTCAACAATCTTTTCACAAAAGTAAGAGAATATAGAAGTCATACATCTTTGAAAGGTAGCAGGTGCATTACATAAACCGATAGGCATACGTCTATGAGCATAGGTTCCAATGGGACAAGTAAAAGTGGTCTTTTTCTTGATCAGGTTGAGAAACAGGTATTTGTGAAAACCAGAATATCCATCAAGGAAGCAAAAATGCGTGTGCTTAGATAATATTTCAAGAATTTGATCAATAAAAGGCAGAGGGTAATAATCTTTTCTAGTTGCTTTGTTTAATTTTCTAAAATCAATTACCATTCTATAGCCTGTAACAATTCTTTGTGGAATAAGTTCATTCTTATCATTAGGAACAACAGTTATACCTCTTTCTTAGGGACACAATGAACAAGACTTACCCATCTACTATCAGCTATAGGATATATTATACCTGCTTCCAAAAGTTTTAATATTTCCATTTTTACCACTTCTGTCATCTTCGGATTTAACCGACGTTGGTGATCAGCAACAGGTTTAGCATCAGGTTCCATATTAATTTTATGCTGACATGGAGTGGGACTAATGCCCTTTAAATCATCAAGAGTATATACAATAGCAGCTCGGTGCTTCCTTAGAACTTTCAATAATCTTTCTTCTTTATGTTCTGAAAGGTTAGCACTAATAATAACATGATATATCTTATTTTCATCAAGATAAGCATATTTCAAAGTGTCTGGCAATTGTTTTAATTCAAACATAGGATCACCTTTAGGTGGAGGAGGACCTCCTAGAGTTTCAATAGGCAAGTTGTGTTTAAGTAGAGGATGTTGTTCAAAGAAAATCTTATCTATTTCATTTCTTTCATGCATACGTAAATCATTTTCATGGTCTAACAAATATTGTTCTAGTGGACCAGTAGGAGGCACATCAATAGAAGCAAGACCAATTAATTCATCTTTACTAAGCAATTCTTTTTCATGAAGCTTTCTACCAAACTTGAAAAAATTAAACTCATGAGACTCATCACCAAAACTAACACCGACAGTTTGTTTCTCACAGTCTATTCTAGCATTAACGGTGTTAAAGAAAGGTCTACCAAAGATTATGGGGCAAAAATCATCTTGTGGGGAACCAAGAACAAGAAATCAGTAGGGTATTTTATTTTCCCACACAGGACTTCAACGTCTCTAACAATCCCAATTGGTGATATAGTGTCTCTATTAGCAAGTTTAATAGTAACATCTATGTCTTCTATCTCTGCGGGTGCTATGTCATTCATAATTTCTTGATATAAGGAATAAGGAATAGCACTCACACTAGCACCTATGTCACATAAACCATGATAACAGTGATCTCCTATTTTAACTAAGACAACGGGCATGCCAACAACAGGTCTATGTTTATCCTTTTTATCTAGTTTGGCAATTCTAGCAACTTCTTAGCAGAAGTAAATAACTTGCCCATCCATATCTTCTTCCAAGAGATCTTTAACCATTGCAATAATAGGTTCTAATTTGATTTGTTCATCAGGTTTAGGTGTTCTAATATAGCTTTTGTTAACCACAGCTGAAACTTTAGCATGTTCCTTCATCCTAACAAGGAAAGGTGGTTTCTCAATATAAGTAGTAGGAACAACTGGATCAACATTGTAAAATATAGTTTCTTCTTTAGCTGGTACCGGTTCTTTAATTTCTTCTTTAATCAGTGGGTGATATTTAAACCACTTCTCCTTAGGGAGATCAACATGTGTAGCAAATGATTCACAAAAGGAAGCTACTATCTCAGAGTCAATCCATATTTATTGCTAAACTTTTGAAAAGCATCGGTATTCATAAAAGATTTAACACAATCATACTTAAGCTTAATACTTGACTCTTTACCTTCGTCGAGTTCCCAATATTCAGAGTTGCGTTTAATTCTTTCCAAAAGATCCCACCGGAATTCAATAGTCTTCTTCGTAAAAGAACCAGCACAAGAAGTATCGAGCATGGTTTGATCATTACGAGAAAGCCAAGCATAAAAGTTCTGGATAATAATTTCTTTTGAGAGCTCATGATTGGGGCATGAATATAACATTGACTTAAGCCTCCCCCAAGCTAGAGTGATACTTTCTCCTTCACGAGGCCAAAAATTATATATATAATTCCGATCACGATGAACTAGATGCATAGGATAAATTTTTTGGTGGAACTCCAATTTCAAACGATTCCAATTCCAAGATCCAATATCATCGCATAGCCTATACCATGCCAATGCTTTTCCCTTCAAAGATAAAGGGAAAACCTTTTTCATAACTTCATCCCCGGGTAAACCTGCAAGCTTGTACAATCCACAAATTTGTTCTACATATATCAAGTGCATATCAGGATGTTCGGTTCCATCTCCTGCATAAGGATTAGCTAGCAGTTGTTCTACCATACCCGAAGAAAATTCATATGAAATATTTTCAGTAGGTGTAGTACATTGAGGGGTAGCTCATTGTGGTTCCGGTCGAGGTGAAGATACCCCGAACAAACCCCTCAAAGGATTGTTCTCCATAGTAACAAGTGACAATAAATTTCAGCACACCATATAAATGTTTTCTTACCAAATTCCACTTACCAAAGGCGCTTCACTCCCCGGAAACGGCGCCAGAAAATAGCCTTGATGACCCACAAGTATAGGGGATCAATTGTAGCTATTTTTGATAAGTAGGAGTGTCAAAACCAATGAGGAGCAGAAGGAAATAACAAGTAGTTTTCACTTTTCAGTAAGGTAATGTCTGCAAGTGCTGAGTAGTTTGATAGCAAGATAATTCGAAACGGGCAAGTAACGATAGTAGTAACAAAATTGCAGCAAGATAGCCCAATCCTTTTGAGGCAAAGGACAAGCCAAAACGGTCTCTTATGATAAGCAAAGCGTTCTTGAGGGTACACGGGAATTTCATCTAGTTACTTTCATCATGTTGGTTTAATTCGTGCTCGGTACTCTGATAATTTGATATGTGGGTGGACCGGTGCTTAGGTGCTGTTATTACTTGAATAAACCTCCTACTTATGATTAACCCTCTCGCAAGCATCCGCAGCTATGAGAAAAGTATTAAGAATAAATTCTAACCATAGCATTAAACTTTTGGATCCAATCGGTCCCTTACAGAATAGTGCATAAACTGGGGTTTAAGCTTCTGTCACTCTCGCAACCCATCATCTAATTGCTACTCCACAATGCATTCCCTTAGGCCCAAATATGGTGAAGTGTCATGTAGTCGACGTTCACATGACACCACTAAGGGAGTCACAACATACATACTATCAAAATATCGAACACATATCAAGTTCACATGATTACTTGCAACATGATTTCTCCCATGACCTCAAGAACAAAAGTAACTACTCACAAATGATAATAATGCTCAAGATCAGAGGGCTATTAAATATCATATTGGATCTGAACATAGAATCTCAACCAAATAAACCATATAGTAATCAACTACAAGATATAATCAACACTACTAGTCACCCACAAGCACCAATCTATAGTTCCGGTAACAAGATTGAACTCAAGAGATGAACTAGGGTTTGAGATGAGATGGTGCTGTTGAAGATGTTGATGGAGATTGTCCTCCCCAAGATGGGAGAGTTGTTGGTGCTGATGATGACAATGATTTCCCCCTCCAGGAGGGAAGTTCCCCTGGCGGAATCGCTCCACCGGAGGGCAGAAGTGCCCCTACCCAAGTTCCGCCTCGAGACGGCGGCGCTCCATCCCGAAAGACCTCTCCTTTTTTTTCTAGGTCAAAATGACCTATATACCAGAAGATGGGCACCGGAGGTGGGCCTGGGTGAGCACAACCCAACAGGCCGCGCTTGGGCTCCCTGGCGCGCCCAAGTGGGTTGTGCCCACCTGGTGGGCCCCCTCTGGTAGTTATTTGTTCCAATATTCTTCATATATTCCATAAAAATTCTTCGTGAAGTTTCAGCTTGTTTGGAGTTGTGTAGAATAGGTGTCCTGACGTAGCTTTTCCAGGTCTAGATTTCCAGCTGCCAGAATTCTCCCTCTTTGTGTATACCTTGCATATTATGAGAGAAAAGGCATTAGAATTACTCCAAAAAACATTATGATGGATAAAAACATCATAAATAACAGTAAGGAAACATGATGCAAAATGGATGTATCAATCCTACTTGGGCGCCTCCCACAAGTCGGCCTCCCCCCCTTCCATAAGTGCTGGAGGGGAAGGAAAGAGAGGGGGGAGAGAAGGAAAGGGGGAGGCCGAATCCTCCCCTTCCCTTTCTCCCTTCCCCTCCTTCCTTCTCCTCCTATTCGCCCTATATCGGGGTGCACCAGCCCACTAGGGGCTGTCCTGTCCCGCCCTTGGCCCAATATGGCCCATATCTTTGTCGGAGGGGGGGGGGGGTGCCCGGAACCACTTCCGGTGACTCGATACATACCCGGTACCCCGGAACACTTGCGGTGTCCGAATACTATCGTTCTATATATGAATCTTTACCTCTCGACCATTTCGAGACTCCTCGTCATGTCCGTGATCTCATTCGGGACTCCGAACATATTCGGTCAACAAATCGCATAACTCATATAATACAAAATCATCATCGAACGTTAAGCGTGCGGACCCTACGGGTTCGAGAAATATGTAGACATGACCGAGACACTTCTCTGGTCAATAACCAATAGCGGAACCTGGATGGTCATACTGGTTCCCACATATTCTACGAAAATCTTTATCGGTCGTACCGTAATGACAACATACGTTATTCCCTTTGTCATCGGTATGTTACTTGTCCGAGATTCAATCGTCGGTATCTTCATACCTAGTTCAATCTCGTTACCGGCAAGTCTCTTTACTCATTCCGTAATGCATCATCCCACAACTAACTCATTAGTGACATTTCTTGCAAGGCTTATTATGATGTGCATTACCGAGAGGGCCCAGAGATACCTCTCCGATAATCGGAATGACAAATCCTAATCTTGATCTATGCAACCCGACAAACACCTTCGGAGATACCTGTAGAGCATCTTTATAATCACCCATTTATGTTGTGACGTTTGATAGTACACAAGGCATTCCTCTGGTATCCGGGAGTTGCATAATCTCATAGCCAAAGGAATATGTATATGACATGAAGAAAGCTATAGCAATAAAACTGAACGATCATTATGCTAAGCTAACGGATGGGTGTTGTCCATCACATCATTCTCCTAATGATGTGATCCCATTCATCAAATGACAACACATGTCTATGGTGAGGAAACTTAACCATCTTTGATTAATGAGCTAGTCTAGTAGAGGCTTACTCGGGACACGGTGTTTTGTCTATGTATCCACACATGTATCAAGTTTCCGGTTAATACAATTCTAGCATGAATAATAAACATTTATCATGATATAAGGAAATATAAAATAACAACTTTATTATTGCCTCTAGGGCATATTTCCTTCAGTCTCCCACTTGCACTAGGGTCAGTAATCTACTTTACATCGCCATGTGATTTAACACCAATAGTTCAAATCACCATGTGATTAACACCCATAGTTCACATCGCCATGAGACCAATTCCTAAAGAGTTTACTAGAGTAAATAATCTAGTTCACATCGCTATGTGGTTAACACCCAAAGAGTACTAAGGCGTGATCATGTTTTTTCTTGTGAGAGATGTTTAGTCAACGGGTCTGCCAATTCAGATCTGTATGTATTTTTGCAAATTTCTATGTCTGCAATGCTCTGCACAGAGATACTCTAGCTAATTGCTCCCACTTTCAATATGTATCCAGATTGAGACTCAGAGTGATGCAGATCGGTGTTAAAGCTTGCATCGACATAACTCTTTACGATGAACACTTTATCACCTCCATAACCGAGAAATATTTCCTTAGTCCTCTAAGGATAGTTTTGACCGATGTCCAGTGATCTACTCCTGGATCACTATTGTACCCCTTTGCCAAACTCATGGCAAGGTACACAATAGGTCTGGTATACAGCATGTCATACTTTATAGAACCTATGGCTGAGGCATAGGGAATGACTTTCATTCTCTCTCTATCTTATGCCATGGTCGAGTTTTGAGTCTTACTCAACTTCATACCTTACAACTCAGGCAAGAACTCCTTCTTTGACTGATCCATTTTGAACTCCTTCAAAATCTTATCAAGGTATGTACTCATCGAAAGTCTTATCAAACGTCTTGGTCTATCTTTATAGATCTTGATGCCCAATATGTAAGTAGCTTCACCGAGATCTTTCTTCGAAAAACTCCTTTCAAACACTCCTTTATGCTTTCCAGAAAATTCTACATCATTTCCGATCAACAATATGTCATTCACATATACTTATCAGAAAGGTTGTAGTGCTCCCACTCACTTTCTTGTAAATACAGGCTTCACCGCAAGTCTATATAAAACTATATGCTTTGATCAACTCATCAAAGCGTATATTCCCACTCCGAGATGCTTGAACTAGTCGTTAGATGGATCGCTGGAGATTGCACACTTTGTTAGCACCTTTAGGATTGAGAAAACCTTCTGGTTGCATCATATACAACTCTTCTTTAATAAATCCATTAAGGAATGCAGTTTTGACATCCATTTGCCAGATTTCATAAAATGCGGCAATTGCTAACTTGATTCGGGAAGACATAAGCATCGATACGAGTGAGAAAGTCTCATCGTAGTCAACTCCTTGAACTTGTCGAAAACCTTTTGCAACAGGTCGAGCTTTGTAGATAGTAACATTACCATCAGTGTCAGTATTCTTCTTGAAGATCCATTTATTCTCTATGGCTTGCCGATCATCGGGCAAGTCAACCAAAGTCCATACTTTATCCTCTCATACATGGACCCCATCTCAGATTTCCTGACCTCAAGCCATTTCACGGAATCTGGGCTCATCATCGCTTCCTCATAGTTCGTAGGTTCATCATGGTCTAGTAACATGACTTCCAGAACAGGATTACCGTACCACTCTGGTGCATAACGTACTTTGGTTGACCTACGAGGTTCGGTAGTAACTTGATCTGAATTTCATGATCATTATCATTAGCTTCCTCTCTAGTTGGTGTAGGCATCACGGGACGGTTTTTTGTGATGAGCTACTTTCCAATTCGAGAGAAGGTACAATTACCTCATCAAGTTCTACTTTCCTCCCACTCACTTCTTTCGAGACAAACTCCTTCTCTGGAAAGGATCCATTCTTAGCAACAAAGATCTTGCCTTCGGATCTATGATAGAAGGTGTACCCAACAATTTCTTATTGGGTATCCTATGAAGACGCACTTCTCCGATTTGGGTTCAAGTCCAGATGGCAACGGGGACGAAACCCATCGGGTTTTGCCTTCCCAAACCCATCCCCACGAGAAAATCGTAAACCCGTCCCCGTCCCCATCACCTTACACGGGGCTAGTTTTCTGCCCGTCCCCTAAACCCATCGGGTTTCGGGGAACCCACGAGAAAATCAAAATATTTAAACAAACATAGTAGTGACAAAAAATAACATTTCACTAGCAAAACAAGCACATTTCAGCAGCATAATTTGAGCAAATTTCAACAAGAAACAATAGTAGATGGTTCAACAGCTATATAGTGTATTTCAGCAGATTTAAACAACATACATAGTATATTTCAGAGGCAGCAACATAAGATAAATAGTAGCAACAATGATATGATTTCAGCAGCAACATAGTATATTTCAGCAGCAAAACAACAGCAAATTTCAGCACAATACTCAGGAATAACATGAGCTGAAAGAAGCCTATTTCAGCACAACTATAGCCCATTTCAACAACTAAGATAAGCATATTTCAGCAACAAACAGGAGCATATTTCGGTCATGCATTGTTCAACAAGATGTCCAACTATAGAAGTTCTGAAATAGAAATCATGGTTCACACATCACGAGCACAAATGATACGAAATTGTCCAATACAAAAGTTCTAAAATAGATTTTGTAGTTCATAATCATTTTAAAGTGGTCATCATCATGGCATCTTTGACATCTCCAAGCCTCCAAAAGACAATCTTCAAAGCATGCCAATTCAGAGTGCCAAGTCCTATAGAAGATCAAAACTCACTTAAGCTAAAGTTAAATATGAAAAATATGCAGATTGGTATATGAAATGTGAAAGTACTTGTACTTCACCTGCATTCCCTCTTGAATGCCTTGAAGACAACTCCAAAAGCTTTGTCCATCTTCATTGTCAGCATCTATAAGAATGAAATAAGTAGTAATGAACATCTAATGAAACATTGCAGCAAGATAATGATAAACTATATTATGATATGTAAAGAAAGACACACCTTTATATTTATTTCTTATCCAATCTTGTGAACACATCAAGTCCTCTAAGATTTCAGGGGTAAGACGACTACGGTGATCACTTAGAACTCTACCACTTGTGCTGAATGATGATTCTGAGGCAACCGTGCTGACCGGAGTTGCAAAAACATCACGTGCTAGCAGCCTCAAAGTTGGATAGCGTGTTCCAAAAACTTTCCACCAATCTAACACACTGAACTTATGTTTGGACAATGGAACTAGCTCATCTTCCAAGTAACGGTCTAGTTCAGATTTCATCCTAAAAGATGCTGGCCTCTTCTGAGCAACACGTGCATTGAAGAGTGACATAAGGGCTGGAGCTTCCAGAGAAGAGAATGAGGAAGATGATTGTCCATGATCATCATCACTCTCAAGATTGTACTCCTCTAACAATGTGCATATCTTGGCAATTATTCCTTTAACATGGTCCTCACATTCTGGACTAGAAGGACTAATACCATGCAACATAGCAAAGCAAACAAGTAACATTTCATTTTTGTACCGAGGATCAAGAAGTGTAGCCATTCCCATTAGACCTTGAATATCAGTCCAATACTTGTTAAATTTCTCTTCCATGCTAAATGTCATGGCTTGTATCACCTCATTACCGCAAGTTGACCATTGCCTCATATTCATTTTAATTTCACAAATCTTGGGAAAATAGATGTTGGTAGTTACATAATTAGTCCCGGAAAACATTTCAGTGATTTCAAAGAATAGCCGCAGCCTTTCTACAACATCAATAGCAAAAGCCCATTCTTCCTTAGAAGGGAGACTCTCGTATTGCTTCTCAACCTTCTTTAATCGCTCAAAAACAACCTTATATGGTAGAGCCACACTAAGCGTTGTGTAAGTTGAATTCCACCTAGTCTTACAATCAAGTATTAATCTTCTTGTTATTTTGACCTTTTGAAACTTAGCAATTTCCTCAAACTTCTCTATTCGTTTTGGTGAGGCAATCCAAAAAGCTACACTATCTCTAATCTTTTCAATTGATGGTTTCATAGCATCTAAGCCATCTTTGACAATTAAATTCAGAATGTGGGCACAACAACGCATGTGAGTCAAGGTACCTTGCAACATGAGCTTGTCCTTCCCTATCCTCTTCGCCAACAAGTCAATTGTCTTGTCATTTGAAGAACAATTGTCAACAGTCACCGTTGATAGCTTCTCATCAAGGTTCCAAGATATCAATGATTCATGCAGTTCTTCAGCTATAACTTCGGCGGTGTGAGGAGCTGGCACATAAATAAACCTACAAATGCAATGAATATATGTTATACAGCCACAAATATTGATAAAAACAACACCAAACAATGTACAACAGCGGCAATCATCGATAAAAACAACACCAAACAATGTACTACAGCAGGAAATATTGATAAAAACAACACCAAACAATGTACTACAGCAGGAAATATTGATAAAAACAACACCAAACAATGTACTACAGCAAGAAATATTGATATAAACAACACCAAACAAAGTACTACAGCAACAAATATCGATAAAAACAACACCAAAGAATGTACTACAGCAACAACTATCGATACAAATAGCATCATATACCTCATGATAACACTCCTAAGTTTCCAAGAGTCATCAATGAAATGGCCCGTGATTGCCATGTATCCTTTCTTTTGATTGTCAGCCGTCCATAAACCAGTAGTGATAGCCACTCTTGATTGATTTGCAACCATGTACTCGATAGCCTTCTTCCTTTCAACTTTGTAAGCGTCCAGAATATCCTTCCTATGAATAAAGAGGTGACAATCATATATTGAAGATATTAAACAAAACATAGCATATTAGTAGAACAATTCACAGTTGCACAAGACATACTTAATAGTGTTTCTTGTCACCATCTTAAATAAGGGTTGCAATGCACTAACAAATCTTCGAAACACCGTATGATCAACTATGGATAAGGGGTACTCATGCAGCACAATCATGGAAGCAACCATCTTTCTAGCAAAAACTTGGTTAAAAGTATAGTTCTCCACCGAAACTTTTCCATGGCTACTAGAACTGAACCTCAAAGAAGATTGGCTCAATGTTTTACCATTGCTATGGACCTTCTTCATAGTACAAGCCGCCAAATGAACATGAAGATGCTTTGTCCCATTCTTTGATTCCCCTCCAAGTTTCTTCTTACAATGAAGACATTGTGCCTTCCATCTCCCACGGACCTTCACTTTCTTGAAATCAACCCAAACAATTGATGTGAGCTTTCTCTTGGAACCTACTGCATGTCCTTCCTCAGCCCCATCTTCCTCTTCATCCTCATCCCCATCTTCCTCTCCATCCTCATCCCCATCTTCCTCTTCATCTCCTTCATCCGCAGCTTCCTCTTCATCCGTAATTTCAACATGTTCTCCAACAAACATTGCATCATAATCGACGGACTCATCAAATTCTTCGTCCATATCCACAGGTTCTGGCACACTACCTGTAACTGACTGTACAATTGTAGTTTCTGTTGACGGTGTCGTCAATGAATCAATTAACCTATCAAAAAGAATAAAAACAGAATTATTAGCTTTGGTGTATTTTTTTGACATAGTAGCAGTAGCAATTTTGCTAAAACAGTAGCACCAAGGACTCTACTACATGTATTTCTTGCAAGTTTGCTAAAACAGTAGCAATTTATACATGTAGCCTACAATATGAAAAGATCATATACATGTACCTACACACTGCATATTAATTGTACAAGGATTCCAAATCCATTTTGTTTCGTTCTTGCAAGAGTGTACTAGCTTCAACTCAACTTCTGAAACTTTCATGAAAAAAGATCACATACAAGAGTCTAAACCAAACCCTAGCAAACATAATCCATCTATCCATAGAAAATTAGCATCATCCGTCTCAAACCCTAGCAACATCCATCTCAGATTGTGCAAGATTGGGCTGCTCACCTCGTCTTTAACTTCTTGCGGACGTTGAAGCTTGATGGAGGATTGGGAACAGGACTGGAAAGGCCTCTACCTCCTCTTCCTCGAAGGCCACCACGACCTGCTGCCCTTCCACCACCACCACCGCGCGGGGTTGTAGTAGAGAGAGGAAGGCGACGGGTGGCCGCAGACGGCGCCGGCGCCCTTTCACCTGACTTGGGCCGTGAGGAGGCCACCATGGAGATTGTCACCGGCGGCGGCGCCCCTTCTCCAGATCAGACCGCGGGCGGTGGAGAAGACGTGGAGGGCTCGCCGGCGCAGATCTTGGTCGGCGGCTGGTGCGAGATTGGATTGAGACAACGGCGGCGGCGAACCTAGGTTTAGGTTTGATGTGCGGGGGAGAGAGACTCGAGTGGGGGAGACTGGGAGAGGAACGAGCGAAATTGGACACAGGCCACAGTGAGTAAGCCAGTTGTTTTGGCCTTGAGACGCTGGTCGCTGGGGGGTTCGGCTGCACAGGCTCTGTGGCTTTGGGCTGGGCCGGATCAATGCATGCGCATTTAGACGGGTTTTCCCGGGTTTCGGGTTAGGGGACTATCGAAACGGGGATAAACCCACGAAATGTGTCGGCTTGTATAATGTGCCCGATAACAGCCCCACGGGGATGAAAATGTGCCCATCCCCGTCCCCTAATAGGGTAAAAACCCGCGGGGACGCGGGTTTCGGGGCCCCATTGCCATCTTGAGGTTCAAGCTTATCAGGCTGAAGCTTTTTCACATAAGCATCACAACCCCAAACTTTAAGAAACGACAGCTTAGGTTTCTTGCCAAACCACAGTTCATACGATGTCGTCTCAGCAGATTTAGACGGTGCCCTATTTAACGTGAATGCAGCTATCTCTAATGCATAACCCCAAAACGATAGTGGTAAATCGGTAAGAGACATCATAGATCGCACCATAGCCAATAAAGTACGGTTACGACATTCAGACACACCATTACGCTGTGGTGTTCCAGGTGGCGTGAGTTGTGAAACTATTCCACATTGTTTTAAATGAAGGCCAAACTCGTAACTCAAATATTCGCCTCCACGGTCAGTTCGTAGAAACTTTATTTTCTTATTACGATGATTCTCCACTTCACTCTGAAATTCTTTGAACTTTTCAAATGTTTCCGACTTGTGATTCATTAAGTAGATATACCCATATTTGATCAAATCATCTGTGAAGGTTAGAAAATAATGATACATGTCGCGAGCCTCAACACTCATCAGACCGCATACATTGGTATGTATTATTTCCAATAAGTTAGTGGCTTGCTCCATTGTTCTGGAGAACGGAGTCTTAGTGATCTTGCCCATGAGGCATGGTTCGCAAGCATCAAATGATTCATAATCAAGTGATTCCAAAAGTTCATCCGCATGGAGTTTCTTCATGCGCTTTACACCAATATGACCTAAACGGCAGTGCCACAAATATGTTGCACTATCATTATCAACTTTGCATCTTTTGGCATCAATATTATGAATATGTATATCACTACGATCGAGATTCAATAAACCATTGACATTGGGTGTATGACCATAGAATGTTTTATTCATATAAACAGAACAACAATTATTCTTTGACTTAAATGAATAACCGTATTGCAATAAACATGATCTAATCATATTAATGCTCAACGCAAACACCAAATAACATTTATTTAGGTTCAATTCTAATCCCGAAGGTAGAGGGAGCGTGCGATGGTGATCGTATCAACCTTGGAATTACTTCCAACACACATCGTCACCTCATCCTTAACTAGTCTCTGTTTATTTTGCAACTCTTGTTCCGAGTTACTACTCTTAGCAACTGAACCAGTATAAATACCGAGGGGTTGCTATAAACACTAGTAAAGTACACATCAATAACATGTATATCAAATATACATTTGTTCACTTTGCCATCCTTCTTATCCGCCAAGTATCTAGGGCAGTTCCACTTCCAGTGACCATTTCCTTTGCAGTAGAAGCACTTAGTTTCAGGCTAGGGTCTAGCTTTGGGCTTCTTCATGGGAGTGGCAACTTTCTTGCCATTATTTTTGAAGTTTCCCTTTCTTTCCCTTGCCCTTTTCTTGAAACTAGTAGTCTTGTTAATCATCAACACTTGATGCTATTTCTTGATTTCTACCTTTGTTGATTTCAGCATCGCGAAGAGCTTGGGAATCGTTTTCGTCATCCCTTGCATATTATAGTTCATCATGAAGTTCTAGTAACTTGGTGATAGTGACTAGAGAACTTTGTCAATCACTATCTTATCTGGAAGATTAACTCCCACTTGATTCAAGCGATTGTAGTACCCAGACATTCTGAGGACATGGTCACTAGCCGAGCTATTCTCATCCATCTTGTAGGCAAAGTACTTGTCAGAGGTCTCATACCTCTCGACACGGGCATGGGACTGAAATACCAATTTCATCTCTTGGAACATCTCATATGCTCCGTGGCATTCAAAATGTTTTTGAAGTCCTGGTTCTAAGCCGTAAAGCATGGTGCACTAAACTATCAAGTAGTCATCATACCGAGCTTTGTCAAACATTCATAACGTCTGCATCTGCTCTTGTAATAGGTCTGTCACCTAGCGGTGCATCAAGGACATAATTCATCTGTGTAGTAATGAGGATAATCCTCAGATCACTGACCCAGTCTGCATCATTGCTACTATCATCTTTCAACTTATTTTTCTCTAGGAACATATCAAAAACATAGGGGAGCTACAACGCGAGCTATTGATCTACAACATAGATATGCAAATACTATGAGGACTAAGTTCATGATAAATTAAGTTCAATTAATCATATTACTTAAGAACTCCCACTTAGATAGACATCCCTCGAGTCATCTAAATGATCACGTGATCCAAATCAACTAAACCATGTCTGATCATCACGTGAGATGGAGTAGTCTTCAATGGTGAACATCTCTATGTTGATCATATCTACTATATGATTCACATTCGACCTTTCGGTCTCTAGTGTTTCGAGGCCATGTGTGTACATGCTAGGCTCGTCAAGTTTAACCCTAGTATTCCGCATGTGCAAAATTGTCTTGCACCCGTTGTATGTGAACTTAGAGCTTATCACACCCGATCATCACGTGGTGTCTCAACACGACGAACTATCGCAACGGTGCATACTTAGGGAGAACACTTATACCTTGAAATTTTAGTGAGGGATCTTCTTATAATGCTACCGTCGTACTAAGCAAAATAAGATTCATAAAAGATAAACATCACATGCAATCAAAATATGTGACATGATATGGAAATCATCATCTTGTGCCTTTGATCTCCATCTCCAAAGCACCGTCATGATCTCCATCGTCACCGGCTTCACACCTTGATCTCCATCGTAGCGTCGTGGTTGTCTCGCCAACTATTGCCTCTACAACTATCGCTAACGCATAGTGATAAAGTAAAGCAATTACATGGCGTTTGCATTTCATACAATAAAGCGACAACCATAAGGCTCCTGCCAGTTGCTGATAACTTTTACAAAACATGATCATCTCATACAACAACGTATATCACATCATGTCTTGACCATATCACATCACAACATGCCCTGCAAAAACAAGTTAGACGTCATGTACTTTGTTGTTGCAAGTTTTACGTTGCTGCTACGGGCTTCTATTAAGAACCGTTCATATCTACGCATCAAAACCACAATGATGTTTCGTCAAGTTTGCTGTTTTCACTTTCAACAAGGACCGGCCGTAGTCAAATTCGATTCAACTAAAGTTGGAGAAACAGACACCCGCCAGCCACCTTTATGCAAAACAAGTTGCATGTCTGTCGGCGGAACCGGTCTCACGAACGTGGTCATGAAAGGTTGGTCCGGCCGCTTCATCCAACAATACCACCGAATGAAAATAAGACGTTGGTGGTAAGCAGTATGACTATGATCGCCCACAACTCTTTTGTGTTCTACTCGTGCATATCATCTACGCATAGACCTGGCTCGGATGCCACTATTGGGGAACATAGCATGCAATTTCAAAAAAGTTCCTACGCTCACGCAAGATCTATCTAGGAGAAGCATAGCAACGAGAGGGGGAGAGTATGTCCACGTACCCTCATAGACAAAAAGCGGAAGCATTTGACAATGCGGTTGATGTAGTCGAACTTCTTCTCGTTCCGATCGATCAAGCACCGAACGTACGACACCTCCGAGTTCTGCACACGTTCAGCTTGATGACGTCCCTCGAACTCTAGATCCAACAAAGTGTCGAGGGAGAGTTCCGTCAGCATGACGGTGTCGGTGTCAAAACCGGCGGATCTCGGGTAGGGGGTCCCGAAGTGTGCGTCTAAGGTCGATGGTAACAGGAGACAGGGGACACGATGTTTACCCAGGTTCGGGCCCTCTCTATGGAGGTAATACCCTACTTCCTGCTTGATTGATCTTGATGAATATGAGTATTACAAGAATTGATCTACCACGAGATCGTAATGGCTAAAACCCTAGAAGTCTAGCCTGTATGATTATGATTGTGCCTATGGACTAAACCCTCCGGTTTATATAGACACCGGAGGGGACTAGGGTTGTACAAAGTCGGTTACAGAGAAAGGAATCTTCATATCTGGATGCCAAGCTTGCCTTCCACGCCAGGGAGAGTCCCATCCGGACACGGGTGAGAGTCTTCGGTCTCGTATCTTCACAGCCCATCAGTCCGGCCCAACATGCCGGACGCCCGAGGACCCCTTTATCCAGGACTCCCTTAGTAGCCCCTGAACCAGGCTTCCATGACGAGGTGTCCGGCACGCAGATTGTCTTCGGCATTGCAAGGCGGGTTCCTCCTCCGAATACTCCAAAACAGCCTTAGAACACAAAGAACGTGTCCGGCTCTGCAAAACAAGCACCACACACAACCGCAGAGAGTACAATATTTCACGAGTCCAATCTACTAACAACTTTTTGTAGTGCGATGCCACGCCACCACCCGGTCATTATTTCGAACCATTTTTTGGCCGGCCGCTCAATGTTTTGAGATGCGGTTTCATTGGCACGTCTTGTCAAAGCAGAGATCATGTCCCCTTATTGCGGGATTCTCATCAATACGGGCTTGGGTAATCCAACCGCACCGCCTGCGCGGCCCATGGGAAACAAGCGAGTTTTAAGGCGAGTGGGGAGGCGCTTGATATTCACTGCCTCTATAAAGGGATAAGGATTCACCCCCTTTCACCCACGCCTTCTCTCTCTCTCTGCCCACCCATTCTCGAGCTCCAGCGCCCAAGTCCGCATCTCTTCTGTAAGTGCATCTAGTGCCCCTTACTGATTTTGGTGTATTGAAGACTTATAGGTTAAGGGACTAATGTGTTTATGAGTGTACACATGTCTATAAGTCTATGAGGAGTTTGATATTTACAGAGAAAGTCGACCCCTAAAATGAATATCTTCGACTGAACATTTTGGTTTTCTGAAGACTTTCTGGAGACTTTGAAAGTGAAGAAATTGGTGTGACCTGAAGACTTGGTATTCATACGAGGAACATGAAGCGTGAAGACTTTTGTTTTCGTAGTTTCATTTTCTCTTTATTGAGTCATAGCAAACACCGTACTGTTAAAGGGGGTCGAGGAAATACTAAGGAAAATTTTCCATGTGATGCTCAACTCAAAATCCTACACCTACCAAACCCTTCAAGTGAAACCATTGGAAATCTCATACAGTCCAGTCAATTTCTTCAGTGACAGAGACAAAGTTCTTCTGGTCACCGAGGAATTTGTTCTGACTGACGAGTTAGAAATTCGCCAGTGCGGATTGTCTACACTGTGAGGAACATGATAGCCCTGAGGAATTTGATAGTCAAATTTCCGACCGTTATTGTGCCTTGTGCTAGTTGTCCCAAAATTTCTACGCACCTAACGGTCATATCATTGAAGGGCATTTATGTCTTATCATGTCAGGCTGCTCCCTAGGCTATAAATAGCCGCCCCTACAACCACTAGCTGGTTGGCTGGTCCGAGAGAAACTAACACTTGTCATTTGAGAGCATCCCATCCTCCGAGGACTTTGAGCGAAAATCATCAAGTGAGGAAAACCCAAACCCAAACACCTACAAACCCAAAGTGATTGAGCATCACTGAAGAGATTGATCCTGCGTGGATCCGATGCTTGTTACCTTTGAAGACTGTGCTTCTTCCAGACGGTTAGGCGTCATGGTCTAGAGCATCCAAGAGGAATTGTGCATCGCCGAGTGACTGAGTTTGTGAAGATTTGGAAGTCACCTGAAGACTTACAACGAGTGATTGGGCGTGGTCTGAGTGACCTTAGCTCAAGGAGAATACGGTGAGGACTGTGTGTCCGGGATTGTGTGTCCTCAGGTTTAAATACCTAGCCGCTCCAACTAGACGTACAACTGAGACATTAGTTGGAACTGGTCTACTGATACGTCTCCAACGTATCTATAATTTTTTATTGTTCCATGCAATATTATGTTCTATTTTGTACATTAATGGGCTTTATTATACACTTTTATATTATTTTTGGGACTAACCTATTAACCGGAGGCCCAGCCCAGAATTGCTGTTTTTTTTTCCTATTTCAGAGTTTCACAGAAAAAGAATATCAAACGGAATCCAAACGGAATGAAACCTTCGGGACCGTGATTTTCGGAATGAACATGATCCAGAGGACTTGGACCCTACGTCAAGACATCAACTAGGAAGGCACGAGGTAGGGGGGGCGCCTACCCCCCCAAGGCGCGCCCTCCACCCTTGTGGTCCCCACGTTGCTCCACCGACGTACTTATTCCTCCTATATATACCTACGTACCCCCAAACTACCAGATACGGAGCCAAAAACCTAATTCCACCGCCGCAACCTTCTGTACCCGTGAGATCCCATCTTGGGGCCTTTTCCGGAGCTCCACCGGAGCTGGCATCGATCATGGAGGGCTTCTACATCAACACCATAGCCTCTCCGATGATGTGTGAGTAGTTTACCTCAGACCTTAGGGTCCATAGTTATTAGCTAGATGGCTTCCTCTCTCTTTTTGGATCTCAATACAATGTTCTCCGCCTCTCTTGTGGAGATCTATTCGATGTAATCTTCTTTTGCGGTGTGTTTGTTGAGATCGATGAATTGTGGGTTTATGATCAAGTTTATCTATGAACAATATTTGAATCTTCTGAATTCTTTTATGTATGATTGGTTATCTTTGCAAGTCTCTTCGAATTATCAGTTTGGTTTGGCCTACTAGATTGATCTTTCTTGCAATAGGAGAAGTGCTTAGCTTTGGGTTCAATATTGCGGTGTCCTTTCCCAGTGACAGTAGGGGCAGCAAGGCACGTATTGTATTGTTGCCATCGAGGATAACAAGATGGGGTTTATATCATATTGCATGAGTTTATCCCTCTACATCATGTCATCTTGCTTAAAGTGTTACTCTGTTCTTATGAACTTAATACTCTAGATGCATGCTGGATAGCGGTCGATGTGTGGAGTAATAGTAGTAGATGCAGGCAGGAGTCGGTCTACTTGTCTCGGACGTGATGCCGATATACATTATCATACCTAGATATTCTCGTAACTATGCTCAATTCTGTCAATTGCTCAACAGTAATTTGTTCACCCACCATAATACTTATGCTCATGAGAGAAGCCACTAGTGAAACCTATGGCCCCCGGGTCTATTTCCATCATATTAATCTCCCGACAACAAACTATTTCTGGCGCCGTTTTTATTTTTGTTTTCTTTACTTTGCATCTTTATTATAAAAATACCAAAAATATTATGTTATCATATCCATCAGATCTCAGTCTCGTAAGTGACCGTGAAGGGATTGACAACCCCTTTATTGCATTGGTTGCGAGGATTTATTTGTTTGTGTAGGTGCGAGGGACTCGTGCGTGGCCTCCTACTGGATTGATACCTTGGTTCTCACAAACTGAGGGAAATACTTACGCTACTTTGCTGCATCACCCTTTCCTCTTCAAGGGAAAACCAACGCAGTGCCCAAGAGGTAGAGAGAAGGATTTCTGGCGCCGTTGCCGGGGAGACTACGCAAAAGTCAACATACCAAGTACCCATCACAAACCCTTATCTCCCACATTACATTATTTGCCATTTGCCTCTCGTTTTCCTCTCCCCCACTTCACCCTTGCCGTTTTATTCGCCCTCTCTCTTTTCAGTTTGCCTTTTTCGCTTGCTTCTTGTTTGCTCGTGTGTTGGATTGCTTGCTTGTCACGATGGCCCAAGATAATACCAAATTGTGTGACTTTACCAATACCAACAACAATGATTTCCCTAGCACTTCGATTGCTCCTCTTACCGATACTGAATCTTGTGAAATCAATGCTGCTTTGTTGAACCTTGTCATGAAAGATCAATTTGTCGGCCTTCCTAGTGAAGATGCCGCTACCCATCTAAATAGCTTCGTTGATTTGTGTGATATGCAAAACAAGAAAGACGTGGATAATGATATTGTTAAATTGAAGCTATTTCCTTTTTCACTTAGAGATCGTGCTAAAGCTTGGTTTTCATCTTTGCCTAAAAATAGTATTGATTCTTGGAATTAGTGCAAAGATGCTTTTATCTCTAAGTATTTTCCTCCCGCTAAGATCATCTCTCTTAGAAATGATGTTATGAATTTTAAGCAACTTGATCATGAACATGTTGCACAAGCTTGGGAGAGGATGAAATTAATGATACGTAATTGTCCTACACATGGTTTGAATCTATGGATGATCATACAAAAAATTTATGCGGATTGAATTTTTCTTCTAGAAATCTTTTAGATTCGGCCGTAGGAGGCACTTTTATGGAAATCACTTTAGGAGAAGCTACTAAAGTCCTAGATAATATTATGGTTAATTATTCTCAATGGCACACTGAAAGATCTACTAGTAAAAAAGTGCATGCGATAGAAGAAATTAATGTTTTGAGTGGAAAGATGGATGAACTTATGAAATTATTTGCTACTAAGAGTGCTTCTTCTGATCCTAATGATATGCCTTTGTCTTCTTTGATTGAGAATAATAATGAATCTATGGATGTGAATTTCGTTGGTAGGAATAATTTTGGTAACAACGCGTATAGAGGAAACTTTAATCCTAGGTCGTATCCTAGTAATTCCTCTAATAATTATGGTAATTCATACAACAATTCTTATGGGAACTTTAATAAGATGCCTTCTGAATTTGAGACTAGTGTTAAGGAATTTATGAATTCACAAAAGAATTTCAATGCTTTGCTTGAAGAAAAATTGCTTAAAGTTGATGAATTGGCTAGGAATGTTGATAGAATTTCTCTTGATGTTGATTCTTTGAAACTTAGATCTATTCCACCTAAGCATGATATCAATGAGTCTCTCAAAGCCATGAGAATCTCCATTGATGAGTCCAAAGAAAGAACCGCTAGGATGCGTGCTAAGAAAGATTGCTTGGTGAAAGTGTGTTCTTCTAGTTTCTATGAAAATAAAGATGAAGATCTAAAAGTTATTGATATCTCCCCAATTAAATCTTTGTTTTGCAATATGAATCTTGATAATGATGGGACTGAATATGATCCAACTTTACCTAGAAGGCGTTCCAAAAACTTGGAGTTTTTAGATCTTGATGCTAAAATTGATAAAAATGAGATTGAAGAAGTTAAAACTCTAGAATGAACCCACTATTTTGGATTTCAAGGAATTTAATTATGATAATTGCTCTTTGATAGATTGTATTTCCTTGTTGCAATCCATGCTAAATTCTCCTCATTCTTATAGCCAAAATAAAGCTTTTACCAAACATATCGTTGATGCTTTAATGCAATCTTATGAAGAAAAACTTGAGTTGGAAGTTTCTATCCCTAGAAAACTTTATGATGAGTGGGAACCTACTATTAAAATAAAAATTAAAGATCATGAATTCTATGCTTTGTGTGATTTGGGTGCTAGTGTTTCCACGATTCCAAAGAGTTTGTGCGATTTGCTAGGTTTTCGTGATTTTGATGATTGCTCTTTAAACTTGCACCTTGCGGATTCCACTATTAAGAAACCTATGGGAACAATTAATGATGTTCTTATTGATGCAAATAGGAATTATGTGCCCGTATATTTTATTGTTCTTGATATAGATTGCAATCCTTCATGTCCTATTATTCTTGGTAGACCTTTCCTTAGAACGATCGGTGCAATTATTGACATGAAGGAAGGAAATATTAGATTCCAATTTCCGTAGAGGAAAGGCATGGAACATTTTCCTAGAAAGAAAATAAAATTACAATATGAATCTATCATGAGAGCCACTTATGGATTGCCTACCAAAGATGACAACACCTAGATCTATCCTTGCTTTTATGCCTAGCTAGGGGCGTTAAACGATAGCGCTTGTTGGGAGGCAACCCAATTTTATTTTTAGTTTTCTTTGTTTTCACTTATGTTTAGGAATAAACATTTTTTCTAGACTCTGGTTAGATTTTTTTATGTTTTAATTAGTGTTTGTGCCAAGTTTAACCTATAGGATCTTCTTGGATGATAGTTATTTGATCTTGCTGAAAATTGCAGAAACTTTCTGTTCACGAAAATAATTTTTAAAAATCACCAGAACGTGATTAAATATTGATTCCAATTGCTACTGATCAATAAAAAAATTGTCTAGGTCTTCCTATTTTGGCTGAAATTTTGGAGTTCCAGAATTTTGCGTTAGTTACAGATTACTACAGACTGTTCTGTTTTTGACAGATTCTGTTTTTCGTGTGTTGTTTGCTTATTTTGATGAACCTATGTCTATTAAAATAGTTTATAAGCCATAGAGAAGTTGGAATACAGTAAGTTTAACACCAATATAAATAAATAATGAGTTCATTACAGAACCTTGAAGTGGTGTTTTGTTTTCTTTCGCTAACGGAGCTCACGAGATTTTCTGTTAAGTTTTGTGTTGTGAAGTTCTCAAGTTTTGGGTAAAAGATTTGATGCATTATGGAACAAGGAGTGGCAAGATCCTAATCTTGGGGATGACCATGGCACCCCAAGATAATCTAAGGACACCAAAAATCCAAAGCTTGGGGATGCCCCGGAAGGCATCCCCTCTTTCGTCTACTTCCATCGGTAACTTTACTTGAAGCTATATTTTTATTCACCACATGATATGTGTTTCGCTTGGAGCATCTTGTATAATTTGTGTCTTTGTTTGTTAGTTTGCCACAATCATCTTTTCTGTACACACCTTTTGAGAGAGACACACATGATTCGGAATTTATTAGAATACTCTATGTGCTTCACTTATATCTTTTGAGCTATATAGTTTTTGCTCTAGCGCTTCACTTATATCTTTTAGAGCACGGTGGTGGATTTGTTTTATAGAAACTATTGTTCTCTCATGCTTCACTTATATTATTTTGAGAGTCTTAAACAGCATGGTAATTTGCTTAATCCTAATATGCTAGGTATTCAAGACTAGTAAAAACTTTCTTATGAGTGTGTTGAATACTAAGAGAAGTTTGATGCTTGATGATTGTTTTGAGATATGGAGGTAGTGATATTAAAGTTGTGCTAGTTGAGTAGTTGTGAATTTGAGAAAATACTTGTGTTAAAGTTTGCAAGTCCCGTAGCATGCACGTATGGTAAACGTTATGTAAAAATTTGAAACATGAGGTGTTCTTTGATTGTCCTCCTTATGAGTGGCGGTCGGGGACGAGCGATGGTCTTTTCCTACCAATCTATCCCCCTAGGAGAATGCGCGTAGTGCTTGGTTTTTGATGACTTGTAGATTTTTGCAATAAGTACGTGAGTTCTTTATGACTAATGTTGAGTCCATGGATTATACGCACTCTTACCCTTCCATCATTGCTAGCCTCTTCAGTACTGTGCATTGCCCTTTCTCACATTGAGAGTTGGTGCAAGCTTCGCCGGTGCATCCAAACCCTGTGATATGATACGCTCTTTCACACATAAACCTCCTTATATCTTCCTCAAAACAGCCACCATACCTACCTATTATGGCATTTCCGTAGCCATTCCGAGATATATTGCCATGCAACTTTCCACCGTTCCGTTTATCATGACACGTTCATCATTGTCATATTGCTTTGCATGATCATGTAGTTGACATAGTATTTGTGGCAAAGCCACCATTCATAATTCTTTCATACATGTCACTCTTGATTCATTGCATATCCCG
Organism: Triticum aestivum; assembly: GCF_018294505.1. Lineage (NCBI taxonomy): Eukaryota > Viridiplantae > Streptophyta > Magnoliopsida > Poales > Poaceae > Triticum > Triticum aestivum. The sequence goes on from NC_057802.1 coordinate 519,342,089, forward strand.
GTACACCGCCGGAGGCATTCATATAGAGTCATACTTTGTTCTAGTATCGAGTTATAATCATTGAGTTGTAAATAAATAGAAGTGTGATGATCATCATTTTCTAGAGCATTGTCCCAAGTGAGGAAAAAAGGGAAAGGCCATAAAAAAGAAGAAGGCCCAAAAAAATGAGAGAAAAAGAGACAAGGGACAATGTTACTATCCTTTTTACCACACTTGTGCTTCAAAGTAGCACCATAATCTTCATGATAGAGAGTCTCTTGTTTTGTCACTTTCATATACTAGTGGGAATTTTTCATTATAGAACTTGGCTTGTATATTCCAACAATGGGCTTCCTCAAATGCCCTACGTCTTCGTGAGCAAGCAAGTTGGATGCACACCCATTTAGTTTCTTTTGTTGAGCTTTCATGCATTTATAGCTCTAGTGCATCCATTGCATGGCAATCCCTACACCTTGCATTAACATCAATCGATGGGCATCTCCATAGCTCATTGATTAGCCTCGTTGATGTGAGACTTTCTCCTTTTTTGTCTTCTCCACATAACCCCCATCATTATATTCTATTCCACCCATAGTGCTATATCCATGGCTCACGCTCATGTATTGCGTGAAGGTTGAAAAAAGTTTGAGATTACTAAAGTATGAAACAATTGCTTGGCTTGTCATCGGGGTTGTGCATGATGAGAGCATTCTTGTGTGACGGAAATGGAGCATGGCTAAACTATATGATTTTGTAGGGATGAACTTTCTTTGGCCATGTTATTTTGAGAGGACATAATTGCTTAGTTAGTATGCTTGAAGTATTATTATTTTTATGTCAATATTGAACTTTTATCTTGAATCTTTTGGATCTGAATATTCATACCACAATTAAGAAGAATTACATTGAAATTATGCCAAGTAGCATTCCACATCAAAAATTCTGTTTTTATCATTTACCTACTCGAGGACGAGCAGGAATTAAGCTTGGGGATGCTTGATACGTTTCCAACGTATCTATAATTTTTTATTGTTCCATGCTATATTATATTCTGTTTTGGACATTAATTGTAACACCCCGGATCTAACTTTCCATATTTGTAACTCCAACTCTTGCCATTTTTGGCTATGTGTTATGATATTCCCTTCGTGGTCGGGTTTTGTCTTTCGTTTTGCATTTTGTTCATGTCATGCATCTCATATCATGTCATCATGTGCATCTCATTTGCATACGTGCTCGTCTCATGAGTCCGAGCATTTCCCCGTTGTCCGTTTTGCAATCCGGCACTCCCGCATGCACCGGCGCACCCCTCTTGTTTCTTTTCGTGAGCGGGTGTTGAACGTTCTCGGAATGGACCGAGTCTTGCCAAGTGGACTTGGTATACCACCGGTAGACCACCTGTCAAGTTTCATTCCATTTGGAGGTCGTTTGACGCTCCAACGGTTAACCGGGTAACCGCAAAGTCCTTTTGTGTGTTGCAGCAAAACCCCCCTTCAAACAGTCCAATAACCCATCTAAGTCACTTCCATGCTCTAGGTCGTTCGATCACGATCGTGTGGGCGAAAACCGCACTCCATTTGGAGTCCCCTAGCTCCCTCTACCTATATAAACACCCTCCCCGTCCAAAATCCGGGTAAAAACCCTAGCCCCGCTCCCTCCGCGCGCCGGACACGTCCGCCCGGCGCCGGACAAAACCCGCCGCCGCGCCCGTCCAACCGGAGGCCGCCACGAGGCGCGCCGCCGCCTCCTTCCGCCACCAGCCCGCGAGCC
>NC_057802.1:519344276-519353755 GCF_018294505.1 Triticum aestivum
GCCGCCGCGCGCCTCGTCGCCGTGGGCGCCCGTGCTCCCCCGCGCCGGATCCGGTCGGTCCGGCCCCGACGCGCGCCTCTCCCTCCTCGCCTCACGGGTCGCCGTCTCCCTCCTCCTTCCGCAGCTCCAGCGAGCGTCAGATCCAGATCGAGGTTGCTTCCCCCCCTCAAAATTCTCCAAGTCCCGAGATATTTTTACAATATGTGGCTCTCTTCATTGCGTCATATCTCGTGGCATACTGCTCTGTTTTGCGTGCATGATATATCGAAATGTTCGCCTCGAGATGCTCTTCATTTTGCTCCATTGTGCCATGTTCGTATGAGTCCATCTTGATGACCAAATCTCTGGTGCAAGAATGCTATATGATGTTTTCTGCTGTTACTTATCAGAAATTGGTGTTTTGTTATTTTTGTTGCATTTGATGTGTGCATCTTATGAGTAGGAGCTCTACAGGTGTTTTAATCTATGCCATGCCATCTTTACAGAGGTGTATGCCATGTATTTTTGTGATCTCTGTGGTGACTAGCACAAGCATGCAAACTAGGCTTCGTGATGTTTCTGTTTTCAGGGACTTTGGATTTTTGCTAAGTCTGTTACTGCTGATATTTTGTTGCTATGTATCCATGTGGCTACAGTGAGATCCATGCTTCTTTTGGGCATGTTCAGTAAGGATGTTTTGTATATATAGTTGTGCTCTATCCATCCTTGCCCTGTTTGTGATTATGGTGTGCCCTAGCATGTCTTAACCTTGCTCTACTTTTGCTATAAAATGTTTCTGGCAGAATGTTAACATGATATTCAATTTTGTCAAGGTTGTTGTAGTTGATCCTTTCATGCTATGTATTTTCTCTTGCCATGGATAGCATCATAAACATGCCTTCTTGCTGTAGGTATGCTTTTTTTGTCATTCATTGCCTTGTGATGAGTGAATCAAGCTCACCAAGATGCCTTCATAATGTTGTTACTGCCATGCTCTGTTTTTCTGCTAAGTCTGAAACCTGTTAATGAAACTTGCTATGTTTACATGGTTTCCATCATATCTTCTGATACTTTTTGGCTCAAGGTCACAAAGGGTCTTTTGTTCAATGCATTTAGTAGATTCATGCCATGCCTTGTTTTGCTATGTTAAGTTCCTGTAGCATGTGTTTTGCTTGCTCTGAACATTGCTACCTGATGCTGTTTATGCCATGTCCAGTAATTTCACCAAGTCTGTGAACCTGATATTTTTTGCACTTTTCCCATGCTTGTTTGATTCTGTTATTTTGTGATCTAGCCGTAGCTCAGTGTTGATCTTTTGTCAAGAATCTCCTGTAGATTACTGCCATATGATTTGTTACTATGTTGGGGTGCGGTAGCATAGTTACTTGATGTATTCTAATGCTATCATGCTGTTAATCGCAGAATCGTGTCATTCTTGTTTTGCTTGCCATTTGTAAACCGTGCATCCGTTTCTGGTGATCTTTATATCGATTTCGACCGAAATTATCTCATCTTTCCAGTGGCATACTTGGTTTGCCAAGTTACTGCCTTGTTCATCCTTTTTCTTACGGAGCACGCATACGCATCGCATACCACATCTCGCATATCATGCATGTTTTACATCATGTTGCTTGTGCATTTCCCGTGATTGATTGTGGTTTTAGTGCTTGTGTTCTTGATGTGGGTAGAGCCAGGAGACGAGTTCATGTACGAGGAACCTGTTGAGTACGCTTACGAGGATCAAGCTCTCGACAACTCTGAGAACCTTGCAGGCAAGATGACCATACCCTCGAAATCACTTCTATCTTTGCTTTGCTAGTTGTTCGTTCTATTGCCATGCTGCACTACCTACCACTTGCTATATCATGCCTCCCATATTGCCATGTCAAGCCTCTAACCATCTTTTCCTAGCAAACCGTTGTTTGGCTAAGTTACCGCTTTTGCTCAGCCCTTCTTATAGCGTTGCTAGTTGCAGGTGAAGTTGAAGTTGGTTCCATATTGGAACATGGATACTTTGGCATATCACAATATCTCTTATTTAATTAATGCATCTATATATTTGGTAAAGGGTCGAAGTCTCGGCCTTATGCCTGGTGTTTTGTTCCACTCTTGCCGCCCTAGTTTCCGTCATACCGGTATTATGTTCCTTGAGTTTGCGTTCCTTACGCGGTTGGGTGATTTATGGGACCCCCTTGACAGTTCGCCTTGAATAAAACTCCTCCAGCAAGGCCCAACCTTGGTTTTACCATTTGCCTACCTAAGACTTTTCCCTTGGGTTTTCGCGAGCCCGAGGGTCATCTTTATTTTAACCCCCCCCCCCCCCCCGGGGGCCAGTGCTCCTTCGAGTGTTGGTCCGAAACGAGTAGACTACGGGGCCACCTCGGGGAAACTTGAGGCCTGGTTTTACTCGTATGATGTCTCATCCGTTGTGCCCTGAGAACGAGATATGTGCAGCTCATATCGGGATTTGTCGGCACATCGGGCGGCTTTGCTGTCTTGTTTTACCTTTGTCGAAATGTCTTGTAAACCGGGATTTCGAGATTGATCGGGACTTCTCGGGAGAAGGTTTATCCTTCGTTGACCGTGAGAGCTTATAATGGGCTAAGTTGGGACACCCCTGCAGGATATTATCTTTCGAAAGCTGTGCCCGCGGTTATGAGGCAGTTGGGAATTTGTTAATGTCCGGTTCTAGAGAACTTGTCACTTGACTCAATTAAAATACATCAACCGTGTGTGTAGCCGTGATGGTCTCTTCTCGGTGGAGTCCGGGAAGTGAACATGGTTTGAGTTATGCATGAACGTAAGTAGTTTCAGGATCACTTCTTGATCATTTCTAGCTTCGCGACCGTTGCGTTGCTTCTCTTCTCGCTCTCATTTACGTATGTTAGCCACCATATATGCTTAGTGCTTGCTGCAGCTCCACCTCATTACACCATCCTTCCCTATAAGCTTAAACAGTCTTGATCTCGCGGGTGTGAGATTGCTGAGTCCTCGTGACTCACAGATTCTACCAAAACAGTTGCAGGTGCCGACAATACCAGTGCAGATGACGCAACCAAGCTCAAGTGGGAGTTCGATGAGGAACGTGGTCGTTACTATGTTTCTTTTCCTGATGATCAGTAGTGGAGCCCAGTTGGGACGATCGGGGATCTAGCATTTGGGGTTATCTTATTTTTTTTCATTGGGATTTGACCGTAGTCGGTCTATGTGTGGATTTTGGATGATGTATGAATTAATTTATGTATTGTGTGAAGTGGCGATTGTAATCCAACTCTCGTTATCCCTTTCTTGTTCATTACATGGGATTGTGTGAAGATAACCCTTCTTGCGACAATACCACAATGCGGTTATGCCTCTAAGTCGTGCCTCGACACGTGGGAGATATAGCCGCATCGTGGGCGTTACAAGTTGGTAATCAGAGCCATCCCCGACTTAGGAGCCCCCTGCTTGATCGAATCGCTGGCGTTGTTGAGTCTAGAACAAAAATGTTTTGAGTCTTAGGATTATATATATCGGAGAGTAGGATTCTTTTTACTCCTCAGTCCCTTCGTCGCTCTGGTGAGGCCTCCTGACGTAGAAGTTTTGACTCTTTTCTCCTCAAATTTCACTAAAAAAAATTTAGGATCACGCGGGTATCTTAGAATTGTTCCGATGGTTTTGTGACGAGAACATTGTTCTTGGTGCCTCCTGACATTTAGGGGTTGTGGCAGTGTCCCGGGGAGTTGAGCTCCGAGGTGTTGTAGTCACAATTTTATCGTTGCAGTTCGGGAATACCTGAGTTTTGCCGACATCGAAAATCTCTTTTATGCAGTTGTTGGTGAGATCACCTCGACGCCACCCAGTACCGGGGCGGGAGTTCGGGAGTATTGCCATAACTCGTATAACGGATGCTTTTCGAAGGTTGAGGTACACGATTTCCGAAGGTTTCTTGGTTATATGTTGACGGATGGATACAGCTGGATCTAGGGATTGCTAGTTTGGGTGATATATTTTGTGTCCCCTGTATCCCCAACACCAGATTGCATAACCAGAAAGTTTCGGGAGTTTATAGGTGGGATTCAAGTAGCTCTTACCATTTCTTCCCGCAGATATTTGGTTTGTGATTGGGTAATCCTTACCATTTATTTGTTCCACTCGTACCTTTATATTTTATTCATCAATCTCTTATCAAGTGGCTTCTCACCTTAATGGAAGTGTGATGATTTACTATGGAATTCATTCGTTCATCCTCATTCAAATGTTTATTGTGAAGACTGTATGTTGCAATTTCTATCCGTTGATTCAATTTGCCTATCTGTCTATCAAGATGCTAACAGATGTCACCCTCTTCAGGATGGCTCCGCCAACGCATCAGAATCCAGAACGCAATGAAGGGAGTCAGGCGAACCCTCCGCCACCACCTCCGCCTCCTGAGGCATGGCAAGCTATCATGGCAGCCACCAACGCCAATGCTCAGATGATTTTGCAACTCTTGCAAGAACGCACCCAAGGGCAAGGCAATCAAGGAAATCAAGGCCAAGGCAGCAACAATCAGCCTCACTTCGCTACCCTCAACCAGTTTCTCGCAAATCAGCCCAAGTCTTTCAGCTACTGTGCCGAGGCCACAGATGCCGATGATTGGCTCGTGGACATCAACAAGCATTTTGAATGTAGCAATGTCAAGCCTGAGGACTTTGTCAAGTTCGCTTCTTTTCAACTCAAGGATCAAGCTGCCGAGTGGTATCAATAATACAAAGATTCCAGAGGAGGTCGTGTGATTACCTGGGATGATTTCCGCCGAGACTTCAAAGCTCACCACATTCCACAAAGTGTTGTTGAGAGCAAGCGTGAGGAGTTCCGCAATCTCAAGCAAGGCAGCACGTCCGTGTATCAATACAATACTCAGTTTCAGAAACTCGCTCGCTTTGCTAAGCTAGACGTTCCTGATGAAAAGAGCATGATCTATCAATTCAGAGGTGGCCTCAGAGAAGATCTGCAATTACCTCTCGTGCTTTTTGAGCCGACCAAGTATGATGATTTCTACAATATGGCTCTGAAGTAAGAGGCTGCTCAGCTCAAGTGTGAGGCTTCTAAGAAGAGAGTCAGGGACGCAGTTCAGTCTTCTTCTTCCTCACTAGTGGCTGCTAAGCAACAGAAGTTCTGGTTGCCTCCTCCTCCTCTGTTTCGTTAGCCTTTCCAGCAGAAGAACAAAGGTGGCCATGGATCTTCCCACCCACCCAACCCTGGCTATCAGAACAAGTCTCAGAATCAAGCTCCAAAGCCGAATGCGCCTTATCATCGTCCACTCTCAGAGGTGACTTGCAACAAGTGTCAGCAGAAAGGTCACTATGCTAACAAGTGTTTCAACCAAAGGCGCCTTCCGCCTCCTCCTCCTCCTCCTGTGAGATCTTCCAGCAATGAAGTGGTCAAGCATAATCCCAAGTCTGCAAAGGTGAACATGATGAATGCAGCTCAAGCGGAGGAATCTACTGATGTGATAATGGGTAATCTCTCAGTTAATGATATTCCTGCAAAAGTCTTATTTGATACTGGTGCATCGCATTCTTTCATGTCATACCCATTTGCATCGAAGCACAATGTTGACACAGAGATTTTATCCAAAGTTATGCAAGTTGTTTCTCCGGGAAAGCTTATGACTTCTAGTTTGGTTGCTCCCGATGTTTCCATCAAGATGGGCAACTATAAATTTCTGTCTTCTCCAATTGTTCTTGGTGACTCGGATATTGATCTAATTCTCGGGATGGACTGGCTTTATAAGCACAAGGCTCAACTTGATTGTGCTACCAGGGAAATTCAATTCACACACTCTTCTGAGGATGTGATTATTTATGCCGCCCATGATGAACCATTCGGTTGTTTTCTCTCAATGAGAAGGGCGAGTTGAATGCTATTTCTCAAATTCCAGTTGTTTGTGAGTATCAAGATGTCTTTCCAGAAGAGCTTCCGGGTATGCCTCCTCACCGGCCAGTTGAGTTCGTTATCGATCTTGAGCCTGGCACGGAACCCGTTTGCGAGCGTCCTTACAAGCTTGGACCCAAGGAGCTGAAAGAATTGAAGAAACAGCTCGATGAACAAGAGCGTCTGGGTTTGATCAGACCGAGTTCATCTCCATGGGGTTGTGGTGTTCTTTTTGTCCAGAAGAAGGATGGCACGGACCGACTTTGTGTCGACTACCGTCCATTGAACAAGAAGACAATCAAGAACAAGTATCCACTTCCCAACATCAATGAGCTATTCGAGCAACTCAAGGGTGCTAAAGTATTCTCCAAGCTTGACCTTCGTATGGGTTATCATCAGATTCGCATTCGTGAAGAAGACATTCCCAAGACAGCATTCAGAACAAGCTTTGGTTCTTATGAATATACTGTCATGTCTTTCGGCCTTGTCAATGCTCCTCCAACATTCTCTCGAATGATGAACTTCATCTTCAACCCCTATACCAATGAATTCGTCCTGGTGTATCTCGATGATATCTTGGTCTTCTCCAAGAATAAGAAGGATCATGCCAAACATTTGTGATTGGTGCTCGACAAGCTCAGAGAGTATCAATTCTATGCGAAGTTTTCCAAATGTGAGTTTTGGCTTGATGAAGTTCTTTACCTTGGTCATATCATCTCTGCCAAGAGCATCGCTGTTAATCCCGAGAAGGTGTCTGCAATTGTGAATTGGGAACCTCCTTAGAATGTCAAGCAGCTTCGCACTTTCCTTGGTCTTGCAAGCTATTGCCGAAGATTCGTTGAGAATTTCTCTAAGATTGCAAAGCCTCTTTCCAACATCCTCCAGAAGCATGTGAAGTATGTCTGGACGCCTGAGTGTGACGTTTCTTTCAACACTCTCAAAGAGAAACTCGTCACAGCTCCTGTCTTAACTCCTCCTGACGAATCCAAGCCATTTGAAGTTTTCTGTGATGCTTCTCTTCAAGGTCTCGGTGCTATGTTAATGCAAGAGAAGAAAGTTGTGGCCTATACCTCTCGTCAGTTGAAGCCGAATGAAAAGAACTACCCCACTCACGATCTTGAGTTGGCGGCAGTTGTCCATGCATTAATCACATGGAGACATCTCTTGTTGGGAAGAAAAGTGGACATATTCACCGATCACAAGACTCTCAAGTACATCTTCACTCAGCCAAACCTCAACCTCAGGAAAACTCGATGGGTCGAAATGATTCAAGAGTACAATCCTAGTATTGAATATACTCCAGGCAAGGCCAACGTCATTGCAGATGCTTTGAGCAGTAAGGCTTATTGCAACAGCTTAATTCTCAAGCCCTTCCAACTGGACCTTTGTGAAGCTTTCCGCAAGCTGAATCTCCAATTTGTTCCTCAAGGCTTTCTTGCCAACCTCATAGTCTCTCCTACTTTGGAAGATCAAATTCGTGAGGCACAACTCCTGGATACCATGGTGAAGAAGGTGAAACGTGGTATTGACAAGGGTCTTTCCAAATACAAGTGCTTTCGCATTGATGACAGAGACACTTTATTCTTCGAGGACCGGTTTGTGGTTCCTAAAGGTGATCTAAGGAAAGTCATTATGAACGAGGCACACAATTCTCTTCTTTTCATTCATCCTGGAAGTACGAAGTTGTACCATGACCTCAAGCAGTCGTATTGGTGGACTCGAATGAAGCGAGAAATCGCTCAATTCGTGAACGAATGTGATGTCTGTCGAAGGGTGAAAGCAGAACACCAACGACCAGCTGGTCTCCTCCAACCTCTTGCTATACCAGAATGGAAGTTTAATCATATCGAAATGGACTTCGTGACTGGATTTCCAAAGTCCAAGCGCGGAAATGATGCTATCTTCGTTGTCATCGACAAGCTTACTAAAGTGGCTCATTTCCTTCCAATCAAAGAATCTATCATAGCAGCTCAGTTGGCAGAGCTATACACCACCAGAATTGTCTCCTTGCACGGAATTCCACAATTGATTTCTTCAGATCGTGGAAGCATCTTCACTTCTAAGTTCTGGGACTCCTTCCAGAAGGCCATGGGCACCAACATTCGCTTCAGCACAGCTTTCCATCCTCAAACTAGTGGCCAAGTCGAGCGAGTCAATCAAATCCTTGAAGATATGCTCAGGGCTTGTGTCATTCCTTTGGCATGAAGTGGGAAGATTGTCTTCCATATGCCGAATTCTCCTACAACAACAGCTTCCAAGCGAGTTCGGGCAAGGCCCCATTCGAAATTCTATATGGCAGAAAGTGTCGTACTCCTCACAATTGGTCAGAGACTGGTGAACGCCAACTTCTTGGCAACGACTTAATCACAGAGGCTGAAGAAATGTGTAAAGTCATCCGTGAAAATCTCAAAGCCGCGCAATCGCGCCAGAAGAGTTACTATGATAGTAAGCACCGTGACTTGGCTTTCGAGATCGGAGACCATGTCTACCTCCGCGTCTCTCCAATGAAAGGCACTCGTCGCTTCGGTATCAAAGGGAAGCTTGCCCCTAGATACGTGGGTCCTTTCAAGATCATTGGCAAAAGAGGCGACCTCGCCTATCAACTTGAGCTTCCCTCCAACTTCGCGAACATGCACGATGTGTTCCACGTGTCACAGCTTCGCAAGTTCTTCAAGACACCGGAGCGCACCATCAACTTCGAAGAGATTGAACTCCAAGAAGATCTGTCTTATCATGAGCACCCCGTTTCTATTCTTGAAGAAACTGAGCGCAAGACTCGCAACAAGTCAATCAAATTCCTAAAAGTGAAGTGGTCGCACCATTCCGACCGAGAAGCCACCTGGGAACGCGAGGACCACCTCCGTTCCGAATATTCGGAGTTCTTTCAGTCCTAGATATCGGGACGAGATCCTCTCATAGTGGTCGAGGGTTGTAACACCCCGGATGTAACTTTCCATATTTGTAACTCCAACTCTTGCCATTTTCGGCTATGTGTTATGATATTCCCATCGTGGTCGGGTTTTTTCTTTCGTTTTGCATTTTGTTCATGTCATGCATCTCATATCATGTCATCATGTGCATCTCATTTGCATACGTGTTCGTCTCATGCGTCCGAGCATTTTCCCCGTTGTCCGTTTTGCAATCCGGCACTCCCACATGCACCGGCGCACCCCTCTTGTTTCTTTTCGTGAGCGGGTGTTGAACGTTCTCGGAATGGACCGAGTCTTGCCAAGTGGACTTGGTATACCACCGGTAGACCACCTGTCAAGTTTCATTCCATTTGGAGGTTGTTTGATGCTCCAATGGTTAACCGGGTAACCGCAAAGTCCTTTTGTGTGTTGCAGCAAAAAAACCCTCCAAACAGTCCAATAACCCATCTAAGTCACTTCCATGCTCTAGGTCGTTCGATCACGATCGTGTGGGCGAAAACCGCACTCCATTTGGAGTCTCCTAGCTCCCTCTACCTATATAAACACCCTCCCCGTCCAAAATCCGGGTAAAAACCCTAGCCCCGCTCCCTCCGCGCGCCGGACACGTCCGCCCAGCGCCGGACGAAACCCGCCGCCACGCCCATCCAACCGGAGGCCACCACGTGGCGCGCC
>NC_057802.1:519354128-519385263 GCF_018294505.1 Triticum aestivum
GCCGTGGGCGCCCGTGCCCGCGCCCGTGCTCCCCCGCGCCGGATCCGGTCGGTCCGGCCCCGACGCGCGCCTCTCCCTCCTCTCCTCACCGGCCGCCGTCTCCCTCCTCCTTCCGCAGCTCCGGCGAGCGTCAGATCCAGATCGAGGTTGCTTCCCCCCCTCGAAATTCTCCAAGTCCCGAGATGTTTTTACAATATGTGGCTCTGTTCATTGCGTCATATCTCATGGCATACTGCTCTGTTTTGCGTGCATGATATACTGAAATGTTCGTCTCGAGATGCTCTTCATTTTGTTCCATTGTGCCATGCTCGTTTGACTCCATCTTGATGCCCAAATCTCTGGTGCAAGAATGCTATATGATGTTTTCTGCTGTTACTTATCAGAACTTTGGTGTTTTGTTATTTTTGTTGCATTTGATGTGTCCATCTTATGAGTAGGAGCTCTACAGGTGTTTTGATCTATGCCATGCCATCTTTATAGAGGTAAATGCCATGTATTTTTGTGATCTCTGTGGTGACTAGCACAAGCATGCAAACTAGAACCTGATATTTTTTGCACTTTTGCCATGCTTGTTTGAATATGTTATTCTGTGATCTAGCCATAGCTCAGTGTTCATCTTTTGTCACGCATCTCCTGTAGATTACTGCCATATGCTTTGTTGCTATGTTGGGGTGTCGTAGCATAGCTACTTGATGTATTCTAAGTGCTATCATGCTGTTAATCGCAGAATCGTGTCATTTTTGTTTTGCTTGCCATTTGTAAACCGTGCATCCATTTCCGGTGATCTTTATATCGATTTTGACCGAAATTATCTCATCTTTCAAGTGGCATACTTGGTTTGCCAAGTTACTGCCTTGTTCATCCTTTTTCTTACGGAGCACGCATACGCATCGCATACCACATCTCGCATATCATGCATGTTTTACATCATGTTGCTTGTGCATTTCCCGTGATTGATTGTGGTTCCGTTGCTTGTGTTCTTGCTGTGGGTAGAGCCGGGAGACGAGTTCGTATACGAGGAACCTGTTGAGTATGCTTACGAGGATCAAGCTCTCGACAACTCTGAGAACCTTGCAGGCAAGATGACCATACCCTCGAAATCACTTCTATCTTTGCTTTGCTAGTTGTTCGTTCTATTGCCATGCTGCGCTACCTACCACTTGCTATATCATGCCTCCCATATTGCCATGTCAAGCCTCTAACCATCTTTTCCTAGCAAACCATTGGTTGGCTAAGTTACCGCTTTTGCTCAGCCCTTCTTATAGCGTTGCTAGTTGCAGGTGAAGTTGAAGTTGGTTCCATGTTGGAACATGGATATTTTGGAATATCACAATATCTCTTATTTAATTAATGCATCTATATATTTGGTAAAGGGTGGAAGGCTCGGCCTTATGCCTGGTGTTTTGTTCCACTCTTGCCGCCCTAGTTTCCGTCATACCGGTATTATGTTCCTTGAGTTTGCGTTCCTTACGCGGTTGGGTGATTTATGGGACCCCCTTGACAGTTCGCCTTGAATAAAAGTCCTCCAGCAAGGCCCAACCTTGGTTTTACCATTTGCCTACCTAAGCCTTTTCCCTTGGGTTTTCGCGAGCCCGAGGGTCATCTTTATTTTAACCCCCCCCCTGGGGCCAGTGCTCCTTCGAGTGTTGGTCCAAAACGAGTAGACTGTGAGGCCACCTCGGGGAAACTTGAGGCCTGGTTTTACTCGTAGGATGTCTCATAAGTTGTGCCCTGAGAACGAGATATGTGCAGCTCCTATCGGGATTTGTCGGCACATCGGGCGGCTTTGCTGGTCTTGTTTTACCTTTGTCGAAATGTCTTGTAAACCGGGATTTCGAGACTGATCGGGTCTTCTCGGGAGAAGGTTTATCCTTCGTTGACCGTGAGAGCTTATAATGGGCTAAGTTAGGACACCCCTGCAGGGTATTATCTTTCGAAAGCCGTGCCCGCAGTTATGAGGCAGATGGGAATTTGTTAATGTCCGGTTGTAGAGAACTTGTCACTTGACTCAATTAAAATACATCAACCGTGTGTGTAGCCGTGATGGTCTCTTCTCGGCGGAGTCCGGGAAGTGAACACGGTTTGAGTTATGCATGAACGTAAGTAGTTTCAGGATCACTTCTTGATCATTTCTAGCTTCGCGACCGTTGCGTTGCTTCTCTTCTCGCTCTCATTTGCGTATGTTAGCCACCATATATGCTTAGTGCTTGCTGCAGCTCCACCTCATTACACCATCCTTCCCTATAAGCTTAAATAGTCTTGATCTCACGGGTGTGATATTGCTGAGTCCTCGTGACTCACAGATTCTACCAAAACAGTTGTAGGTGCCGACGATACCAGTGCAGATGACGCAACCGAGCTCAAGTGGGAGTTCGACGAGGAACGTGGTCGTTACTATGTTTCTTTTCCTGATGATCAGTAGTGGAGCCCAGTTGGGACGATTCGGGAACTAGCATTTGGGGTTATCTTATTTTTTCATTTGGATTTGACCGTAGTCGGTCTATGTGTGGATTTTGGATGATGTATGAATTAATTTATGTATTGTGTGAAGTGGCGATTGTAAGCCAACTCTCGTTATCCCTTTCTTGTTCATTACATGGGATTGTGTGAAGATAACCCTTCTTGCGACAATACCACAATGCGGTTATGCCTCTAAGTCGTGCCTCGACACGTGGGAGATATAGCCGCATCGTGGGCGTTACATTAATGGGCTTTATTATACACTTTTATATTATTTTTGGGACTAACCTATTAACCGGAGGCCCAGCCCAGGATTGCTGTTTTTTTGCCTATTTCAGAGTTTCACAGAAAAAGAATATCAAACGGAGTCCAAACGGAATGAAACCTTCGGAACGTGATTTTCGGAATGAACGTGACCCAGAGGACTTGGACCCTACGTCAAGACATCAACCAGGAAGGCACGAGGTTGGGGGGCACGCCTACCCCCCAGGACTCGCCCTCCACTCTCGTGGGCCCCACGTTGCTCCACCGACGTACTTCTTCCTCCTATATATACCTACGTACCCCCAAACTACCAGATACGAAGCCAAAAACCTAATTCCACCACCGCAACCTTCTGTACCCGTGAGATCCCATCTTCGGGCCTTTTCCGGAGCTAAATCGGAGCTGGCATCGATCACGGAGGGCTTCTACATCAACACCATAGCCTCTCCGATGATGTGTGAGTAGTTTACCTTAGACCTTCGGGTCCATAGTTATTAGCTAGATGGCTTCTTCTCTCTTTTTGGATCTCAATACAATGTTCTCCCCCTCTCTTGTTGAGATCTATTCGATGTAATCTTCTTTTGCGGTGTGTTTGTTGAGATTGATAAATTGTGGGTTTATGATCAAGTTTATCTATGAACAATATTTGAATCTTCTGAATTCTTTTATGTATGATTGGTTATCTTTGCAAGTCTATTCGAATTATCAGTTTGGTTTGGCCTACTAGATTGATCTTTCTTGCAATAGGAGAAGTGCTTAGCTTTGGGTTCAATATTGCTGTGTCCTTTCCCAGTGACAGTAGGGGCAGCAAGGCATGTATTGTATTGTTGCCATCGAGGATAACAAGATGGGGTTTATATCATATTGCATGAGTTTATCCCTCTACATCATGTCATCTTGCTTAAAGCGTTACTCTGTTCTTATGAACTTAATACTCTAGATGCATGCTGGATAGCGGTCGATGTGTGGAGTAATAGTAGTAGATGCAGGTAGGAGTCGGTCTACTTGTCTCGGACGTGATGCCTATATACATGATCATACCTAGATATTCTCATAACTATGCTCAATTCTGTCAATTGCTCAACAGTAATTTGTTCACCAACCATGATACTTATGCTCATGAGAGAAGCCACTAGTGAAACCTATGGCCCTGGGTCTATTTTCCATCATATTAATCTCCCGACAACAAGCTATTTCTAGCGCCGTTTTTATTTTTGTTTTCTTTACTTTGCATCTTTATTATAAAAATACCAAAAATATTATCTTATCATATCTATCCGATCTCACTCTCGTAAGTGACCGTGAAGGGATTGACAACCCCTTTATTGTGTTGGTTGCGAGGATTTATTCGTTTGTGTAGGTGCGAGCGACTCGTGCGTGGCCTCCTACTGGATTGATACCTTGCTTCTCAAAAACTGAGGGAAATACTTACGCTACTTTGCTGCATCACCCTTTCCTCTTCAAGGGAAAACCAACGCAGTGCTCAAGAGATAGCATCTACCAAATCATTGTCTTCACTGAGCTTACTATTTTTATTTCCTCAACTCTTTCATTTCCTCATAGCTGTGTTGTGCTCTTGTTCATATCTGTGTTTGAAGACTTTGAGTGAAGACCTTCTCAATTTCCTCAGTTCAATTTCTTTAGTCTGTTTGTCTTCATCCTGTGTTATCCTGTGTTTACGCTTTCTGTACTCTGTGCTTGTCTTCATTTCATCATAATGACCATGCTTGTGTTCTATTATGTTTACTTTTGAGTACTTATTCCGCTGCAAGTAGTTCTTCGCTAAGGAATTTCCTCACCCGCAAATTCCTTAGTGAAGAATTCATATAAATCGCCTATTCACCCCCCGTCTAGTCGATATAACGCACCTTCAATTGGTATCAGAGCAAGGTACTCCCTTGTTCTGTGTGATTTTGGTTTAACCGCCTGGAGTTTTAGTTATGTCGACTGCAGGTATGATCAAGGTCTCTGCTGGGTGTCCTACCTTCGATGGGACGGACTACCCCTACTGGAAGAATAAGATGCAAATGCATCTTGAGGCAATTGATAACGATCTCTGGTATGTTGTGGAAAATGGTGTTCCCTCAGTCACACCTTCTCTGAATGCTGCTGATGTGAAGAGATTCAAGCAACTCGATTCTCAAGCGAAGATTGTCATATGTGGCCATCTGAGCAAAGGACAGTATGGTAGAGTGAGTGCTTTGGAAACTGCTAAGCTTATCTGAGATAGGCTGTCCAAAGTCAATGAAGGAGTCTCAACACAGCGTGACTCTCGAGTTGACATTCTTTGCAATCTCTTCAACCGCTTCAAAAGACTCGACAATGAAAATGTTCAACAAACCTTTGATCGCCTCACTGACATCTCAAATGAGCTTCAAGCACTTGGTGCCACTGAGATCACCGACCATGAGGTGGTGAAGAAATTGCTGAGATCGCTTGATTCCTCATTTGATACTCTGGCACTGATGATACAAGAACGTGGAGATTACAAGTCACTTGATCCCATGGATATCCTCAAGAGGCTAAACACTCATGAGTTCTAACTTGCTGAGAAGAGAGATCTCTATGGCTCGAGGTATGGCAGATCACTTGCCCTGAAGGCCAAGGCAGTTTCTGAGTCTGAAGATGAAGATTCTGGCAGCAGCCTTGGCGATCCTAAAGAACTGAGCCATGAACTAGCACTGCTCGTGAAGAAATTTTAGAAGTTCTCAAGACATGGTCGCTTTCGAAAACCCTCAAGGAGCAATGATTCCTCATCTAGTGACTACAAGAAGAGGCTATGACACAAATGGAAGAAACCTGGTCACTACATTCAAGATTGTCCTCAGTGGGAAAAGGAATCAAAGAAGAAGAAATACAAGGATTACAGTTCTGATGATGCGAAGAAGAAGAAGAAATCTTCAAAGTCTTCATCATCAAAATCCTCGAAGTGTTCATCTCACAAGAAGAGAAGCTCCAAGAAGGCCCGGGCATTCATTGGCAAGGAAATGGACTCTGAGGCTGAATCTAAGGAACATGAGGAAGAGGAGGCATCTGAGGAGTCCAAGTCTGGTGTGGCGAGTCTAGCTCTCGCCATTGCATTCGTCAGCAAGTCCATCTTCAACTCTGAAGAAAATGGCTTCACCAACAAGGCTGATGAAGGCAATGATGACTACGCTCCCACCTATTGCTTCATGGCAAAGGGTGCTAAGGTGCTCAAATATACCTCCTCTGAATCTAGTGAGAATGAATCTGATCAAAACCTCAAGCCCAGCTACTCTAAAACTTGCTAAGATTGCTGTGAAACAAGAAAAGGCTTTTGAAAAGGTTCAAAACATGCTAGACAAAAGTGATGATATGTTGGGTGAAGAAATGGATTGCACTAAAACCTTGACTGAAAATCTTCAAAGACTTCAGTCTAGGTTTGACAACCTTCAAGTTCATCATAACACTCTCTTATCTGATCATGAGAAGCTTTCTTATGAATTTCTTCAAAGAAAGCAAGATCTTGAAAAGCTAAGAGTGAGTTATGAAGATCTTCAGAAGGAGCACGATTCATTACTTGCTCAACAAATCAGCACTGCTCAGGAAGAATTTGTTCCTCCATGTTTGAAGTGCATTGAACGTGAATCTACTAATTCTTCACCTGAATGTTCAAATGCTTCTGGTGCTACAAATTCTTCAACTGTCTCTGCTATCACTAATTCCTCATCTGAGGACATTGCTAGTATCACTGATGATGCAGGGTTGAAGGAATTGTACATGACAGACATGTACAAAAGCCTCAAAGGGCATCAGACTCTTTCTGATGTGCTTAAAAAGCAGATCCTCAACAGGAACCCTAGGAAAGAGGGTATTGCCTTTGAGAGGAAAATCAATGCTGATGGAACTTATTGGAAGCCTGAGCAGTACCCCAAAACTTCATGGGTTGCTGCAAAGGGACCTCTAGTAGATCCATCTAATCTATCTGGCTTTACATGTGATTCTCCTCATTCTGCTGATGAGTCATTTGACTCCAACTATAAACTGTTCAAAAATCAGAATGGTGCAGTATTTGCTAGATATGTTGGCACGAACTGCAGGAACGGTTCCCCTATGAAGAAAATCTGGGTTCCCAAAAGGTACCTTGAAAATCTTCAGGTGAATGTCATCATGACACCACCGGTGAAAAATAGGAACCCCAGATGAAATTCTTCATATGGACCAAATTCTGCATATGGATCCAACTCCTCATACGGACCAAATTCCTCACGTGGATCAAATTCCTCAAAAGGATCAAAGTCCTCATATGAACATCATCATGCTAACACCTCTGATTCGCAGGGAAGAGTTAAGGGCTATGAATATGTGCATTATTCTTCAAACTATTATGTTCATAAGTCCTCGAAGAATTTCTCTGCTTGTATGCTTATCCTAACTCCTCTTATGTGAAACGAAGTGGACTGGCTTCTATGCCACCTTTCTCATATGGAGCTCGCAGAGTGATGAACTCTTTGCCACCCCTTCAGATGTGGGTGGTGAAGAAAAAGAAATAATCTCTTATGCAGGGTCAGGTCTCCAGACGTGCTCAAACGTCTGAAGAAATTGCTGGAGACCTGAGATTGCCTGAAAGGACGCAGGCTAATCATGTGAACCCTCATTCCTCACGTCCTCATACTGCTTTATCTGTTCTATTGGTTGATGAAATTGATCTGATGAATTGATGTCATCATATTCTTCACTGATGAAGTATATGAGTTCGTAAGATGCACTAATTCATCTGCAGGATGATCAACCCAAAGCAAATGAGTGGGTCCTCGATAGTGGATGTACAAATCACATGACCGGTGACAAGAATCTATTGATGGATGTTCCCTTATATCCACCACATCTGAAGCATATCATCTTCGCTGACAAAGGCAAAAGTCAGGTATTGGGTCTAGGTAAGGTTGCAATCTCAAAGGATCGACACATGGACAAAGTCATGCTTGTCGAGTCCTTAGGACACAACCTCATGTCTGTCTCAATGCTTTGTGATCTTGATATGGTTGTTGTCTTTGGCAAGTATCATTGTGTTGCGATCATGGAAGCTGACAATTTCAAAGTGTTCGAAGGCTTTAGGAGAGGAGACTTGTACATTGTTGATTTCTCTACAAGACCTCAACCAGCTGTATGCCTACTTGGAAAAGCTTCAGAAGGCTGGCTATGGCATCGGCGACTTGGTCATGCTGGCATGAGGAATCTGAACACACTCGCGAAGAAGAAGCATGTCATTGGCACTGAGAATGTCAAATTCCTCAAAGATCACTTATGCGGAGCCTGTGAAGCTGGAAAGATGACCAAGGCCAAGCATCCAGCAAAGAAAATCATGACTACCACTCGACCATTTGAATTGCTTCACATGGATCTCTTTGGTCCTAATCATTATTTTGCAGTTTCAAATGATGCATCTCAATATGGCTTCGTTATAGTTGATGATTACTCTCGTTACACATGGGTGCATATTGTCACTTACAAACATGAGGTGCAGGAAGTCTTCAAACGATTTTCTTCGAGGGCTTCAACCAACTTTGGTGTGAAGATTAAGCACACCAGAAGTGACAATAGAACTGAGTTCAAGAATTCTGGTCTTGATGACTATCTTGATGAACTCAGTATTACTCATGAGTTATCTGCTCCTTATACTCCTCAGCAAAATGGCGTCATGGAGCGCAAGAACAGGACTCTTGCTGAGATGGCTCGCACTATGCTTGATGAATACAAGACGCCTCGGCGTTTCTGGATTGATGCAATTGATATTGCGTGCCACATCATCAACAGAGTATATCTTCACAAATTCTTCAAGAAAACTGCTTATGAACTCCTCACTGACAAGAAACCCAATGTGAGTTATTTCAAAGTCTTCGGTGCTAAATGTTGGATTAGAGATCCTCATCACAACTCAAAATTTGAACCAAAAGCACATGAAGGTTTTATGCTTGGTTACGGAAAGGACTCGCACACCTACAGAGTCTTCAACAACGTTCTTAACAAAGTTGTTGAAACTGTAGATGTGCGGTTCGATGAAACTAATGGCTCGCAAAGAGAGCACCTACCTTCTGTGATAGATGAACCAGCGCCTGAGGAAACTATCAAGTTCAAGGCCACTGAGGATGTCATTCCGATCGAAGAATCTGCTGAAGAGTTCATTCCAGAATGTGACCAACGTCGAGCTAATGCACCTGAAAAAAATGGTGCTGAAGAAAATGCTGATCAAATTCCTCGACGACGACCACCTCATCCTCGCATTGCAAACGAAGTGCAAATTGAGAAAATCATCGATGACATTGAAGCACCAGGTCCTCTCACACGCTCAAAAGCTTCACATTTGTCTAACTTTTGTGGGCACTTTGCTTTTGTCTCTATCACAGAGCCCACTAAGGTAGATGAAGCATTTCTGGAGCTTGAGTGGATTCAAGCTATGCAAGAAGAATTACATCAGTTCGAGCTCAACAACGTCTGGGAACTGGTCAAATGTCCAGATCCTCACAAGCACAATATCATTGGCACAAAGTGGATCTACCGCAACAAGCAAGATGAAAATGGCCTTGTGGTGAGGAATAAGGCACGGCTTGTAGCTCAAGGCTACACACAGGTTGAAGGAATTGATTTCGATGAAACTTTTGCACCCGTTGCAAGACTTGAGGCTATTCGCATATTACTTGCTTATGCTAACCATCATGATATCACTTTATATCAAATGGATGTGAAAAGTGCATTCCTCAATGGTAAACTTGAGGAAGAAGTATATGTTGCTCAACCCCCAGGTTTTGAAGATCCAAAGCATCCTGACAAAGTCTTCAGACTCAATAAGGCCCTCTATGGCCTCAAGCAGGCCCCTCCGGCGTGGTATGATACTTTGAAGGAATTACTCATGAAGAAAGGCTTCAAACCCGGTTCACTTGACCCTACTCTTTTCACTAAATCTTATGATGGTGAATTGTTTGTGTGCCAAATTTATGTTGATGATATTATCTTTGGTTGTACTGACCAACGTTACAGTGATGAATTTGCCCATATGATGAGTGAAGAATATCAAATGTCTATGATGGGAAAATTGAAATTCTTCTTAGGTCTTCAAATTCGTCAACAGCGAAATGGCATATTCATATCTCAGGAGAAATACCTCAAGGATGTACTGAGGAAATTCGGCATGCAAGATTGCAAAGGGGTCAAAATTCCAATGCCCACAAATGGCCATCTGTGCACTGATGAAACTGGTATTGACTTTGATCAAAAGGTATACCGCTCCATGATTGGTTGTCTATTGTATTTATGTGCATCTAGGCCAGATATTATGCTTAGTGTTTGCATGTGTGCCCGATTTCAAGCTACACCGAAGGAATCACACCATAAGGTTGTGAAGCATATTCTTCGATATCTAGCTCACACACCAACACTTGGATTATGGTACCCCAAGGGCTCGGCTTTTGATCTCATTGGATATTCAGACTCTAACTATGCTAGTGATCGTGTGGACCGCAAGTCAACATCAGGCACATGCCATTTCCTCGGACGATCATTGATCTGTTGGTCCTCAAAGAAACAGAACTCCGTATCACTTTCTACTGCTGAAGCTGAGTACATTGCTGCTGGTTCTTGCTGTGCTCAATTGCTGTGGATGAAGCAAACTCTCAAGGACTACGGCGTCAACGTGAAGAATGTGCCTCTCTACTGTGACAATGAGAGTGCAATCAAGATTGCACACAACCCAGTTCAGCACTCGAAGACAAAGCACATTCAGATTCGTCATCATTTTCTTCGTGATCACGTGTTGAAGGGTGACATTTCTATTGAGCATGTGAAGACTGAAGAACAGCTAGCCGATATCTTCACAAAGCCCTTGGATGAGAAGAGATTTAGCAAGTTGCGGTGTGAGCTAAATATCTTAGAATCTTCGAATGTTCTTTGAAAAGGACACTCATCCTAACACTTATGCAAAATTAATGACTTAGATGTGCAACACATGAAGAAACGTTTTTCTTCAATCAATGAAGAATAACACTCTAAGTGTGAAGAAATTAAGGAAGAATTTGATTCTCAGAGCCCTACGACAATTGTACGCGGTGTCTGAAATCTTCATTCTTATACGGTGGGTCACGCCACCACCAAAAGTTGAAAATCTTCAATTGAGTTTTTCCTCAGTTTTTGAAATTCCTCAGTTGTTCAATTTCTTCAACTTTGCATTGTCTTCACTTTCTCCATCGTTTTTATTCATTGACTATATATATATATGAGTTTATGTCCTCTACAGCATTCACTTATTGCTATTTCTTCAAGTTGTTTTTTCTGCTAAGTGAATGTGATCGGACCCTTCCCCCTCTATGCTATACTCAACCCAATCTATTCACAAATTCTTCATGTGTGTTCTATTTGAAACTCGTTCAAAATCTTCACTATGTCCTTGTCAGCTGAAGAATTTGCGAACGGAACGTTTAACTTATCTTATCTAAATTTTCGGCTTTGCCGCTCAAACCGTTCCACATTCCACGATAACACTTATCTATTCACACACGATCGCCACCTCTCAGTATGTGGGTGACACATGTCAAGCGAATGAGAAAGGTCAGGGGCACGTGCGTCCAATTTCTTCGGGCGAACAGTTTTTCACCGTGGCTATAATTACCCCTCCCCTTCCTCACTTCTCTTTTACTCCGCTCGACCTCACTCCAGCTCGAGCTTCTCAAACCCTAGCACCGCCGCTACTTCATCGTCGCTGGTGAGGAAGAGCTTCACTGCCTCGACCTTGTCGCCGTCATACTCGCGCCGGCTGTGTATTTCTTCACTCCGCCGCCGCCGTAGCTGTCTTCCTGAGCCGAGTTAGGGCGTGGAAGATCTGAGCTGACGAACTTCACATCTACACTTCCCAGTTCGTCGAGTTCTTCATCCAGGATAATTAAAAGTTACTTTTACTGCCCTCTTTGATTCAAATGATTTCTACAAAATCTTCAAAGGTGTTTTTCTTCAAATCCTCACACACTTAAACACCACATGTCATCTGTTCTTGATCCATTTCTCTAAGCAATACTTTTCTTCAAGATTCCTAAATTGTGTGGATTTTTTGATCTGTACAACTCTGGAACCTAAGACAAAAAATGCTTAGTGAAATTCTTCAAGACTCATCTGGTCAAATTCCTCGAACTTGTTCTTTTTGAAAAACCTCTGAGAACGCATATGACCTCTCCAAATTCCTCG
This sequence comes from Triticum aestivum, assembly GCF_018294505.1. Taxonomy (NCBI): domain Eukaryota; kingdom Viridiplantae; phylum Streptophyta; class Magnoliopsida; order Poales; family Poaceae; genus Triticum; species Triticum aestivum. Next base: position 519,366,045 of record NC_057802.1, read on the forward strand.
CAACTATACTCTGTTCACAGGTACACATGTCCACTGCTGAATCACTAGGTTCTCATCAACTTAACTCATTTGCAGTGTTCCTCGAAGAAAAGTTGCACACATCTTCAGAAAATTCAATTGTTCATATTCCTCAGTTGAAGAAAATGGCTAATGGAAAGAAGCCACAGAAAGGAGGAAAGAGGCCTGAGGTCAATACTTCCTTTGAGATCCCTGATGACATATACAAGGAGTATTGCACTCCTGATGAGGTCAAGTTTGGCAAGGAGGACAAAAATCAGCGCAAGGTGCGCATCCAAAGGATAGAGAGGAGATGGGCAAGGGAGTGGAGGGAGTACAGGTATGTTACTCCCAAGTATATGAAGAAATTCGCTCTTAATCCTCCATGCCCAAGACCTCCGTTGGCACCTGGCCAAGGAGCTGATCCCACCAGCCTCAAGCGTGGTGAGGACTATCCTAACGAATGGGCCAAGTGCCAGGCCAAACTAGCCAAATAGGCAAGAGAAGCAGTGAGGAAATTTAATGAAGACTCTGCTGCTGCTGCTGCCACTGCTGAGGCCTCTGCAAGCAAGCCAAAGAAGGCCATGGCAAAGAAGCCTGCTCATAAGCCAAGTGCTTCATCCTCAATGCCCTCACGGCCAAGTTCCTCAGCAATGCCCTCACGGCCAGATTCTTCAAAGTCCTCACGGCCAACTCCTCAAACTGCTCCCGCTCCTCCGCCAAAGTCCTCAGCTGCTCCAAATTCTTCAACTGGCCCCTCTCTGCTAAAGAAAAAGGCCACTGCTGGACGAGGCACTCGACCAAGTCCTCACAAGAAGCAGGTCGCTTTCCAAGTGCCGTCTGATGAAGATGAAGCTGATGATGAGGAACTTGCCGAAATCATCAGAGACAGGCAGGTCAAGGCCGCTAGAGCCAAAGGAAGCAATGTGCCATTGCTTCTCGATCCGAAGTTGATCCTAGACTTCATCGACCTATGGCACAAGGATCCCAACACACCTTTGCCAGAGATGAACCTCACTCCTGGTCAAAGTCATGTTTTGGCTGCCTTCATTGAAGAAGAGAAATGGAAATTTGAACAAGGGAGAAGAGTGAAGAAAGCGCAGTACAAGAAACAACGCTTTCTGAAGCAAAATGTTCTGAAGCTTTCCCCTGAAGAACTCGTTGCCTTACAAGCTGAGATCAAGCAACTGAGTGATGAATTTGATCGCTACTATGCTGACTGGCTTGGAGCCAATGTCAGATTTGTGAATTTGACTGAAAAGTTCACTTCCAATGTTGCAGCCCCAACGCAACAAGAAAACCCTCAGGCTGAAGCATCTGCTCAGCCGACTGAAGAAAATGCCAGCACTGCTGATGACAATCAGGCTGCTGAAGAAACTCAGAGTACCAGGGCTGATGAGTGCATTCCAGCCGCTGAAGAAATTGCCAGGGCATCCACTAGTGGTGCGCCTGAAGAAACTAAAGAAGTCAGGGCAACTGCATCAGTTGTGCCTGAAGAATTTGAACCAAATTCCTCTGCTCCTCCTGCGCCTACACCAACTCCGATCCTTCCATCTGCAACAGATGTGAAGAAAACCAAGGCTGCAGAGCGTGCAGCAATGAAGAAAAGGAAGGCATCAACTTCATAAGATTCTTCAGCTCCGAAGAAGATGAAGCCTTTGACCAGCTCTTTTGCAAATCCAATTGATGATGTTCCCGTCTCATCCATGCCATCAAAGGACCTTGTTCCTTTTGATGAAGAATATGTGATTCCAAGTGAATCTGATGATGACATTCCCTCTTCTGCTTCGTCAGAGCAGCTGGATGAAGAAATTGAAGCGGATGCAATCCCTTCAACCCCAATAGTCTCAGCGCACATGCCTCAGTTCACTGCTGAAGAGGCCGGCGTTGAAGAAAAAGAAGAAGATGAAGATGTGGACATTGGGAGCAGCACACCAGTGATGAATGATGACTTTTGGGAGAGTCAGCATCCCAACTCTCCTCTGTTCACACCACTTCAACAAATTCCTCGGTCCCCTGTCAACACTGAAGTACAAATGGGATCTGAAGAACCTCGTGCAACTCCTTCTGTACATGAAGAGATTCCAGCCACTAGTGCTGATGAAAATGTAAATGAAGAATTGAAGACCCAGGCTGCCACTGAAGAAGAAGCTGAAATTCCTCAGCCCGTGGAACCTGAAATTGTGATCCCTGAGGTAGTAATGCAATTGACTGATACTCCTCAGCCCAAGCCAAAGGATCCATTCTCGAAGAAGCAGAAATTCAAGGCTGATGACTTCTTCGGCGAGCACGTGTTCTTCACTGACTATAATCCTTATGACTCGGCTCGTCTTAGAAGGAAGCGCTTCTGGACTGCCAGCCAGGCCAACTTCTATTCTTCACTGCTCTTCAACAATAATAAAGTTTTCGACCACGAGCACATTCCTCATGTGGACATGGAATCCCTACCGTGCTTCTCTCATGTCCTCAGTGTGCTTCATGATGCAGGCCTCCTCAACTTTTGCTCTGACATTGTTGATTGGAATGAAGAGCTTATTCTTCAATTCTACGCAACACTGCACATCACAGGAGATGCTAACGATGTGAACTCTTGGGTTTTGGACTGGATGACCGAAAAACTCATTATAAGGCACCGGACTCTGAATTACTTCACGCCCTGCCAATCCGTCCTCCCCTTGAAGGTGCTCGTTGTCTGTACCAAGAGCCTGAACTCACTGCTCATTACATGCAAGTGCTTATGAAGCCTCTGAAGCCAGGTCAAGCCCCAAGGACCAAATCCCTCGTGAAGGAATTACAGTATGTACCAAGAACAGTCTATCGCATTTTGACGAAGACTATGAGTCCAATCAAAGGCCACGACTCATCTGATGAGGAAATTGTTGGCATCATGTAGAATCTGGTATTCAACATCATTCATGGCATTCCTGTCAATTATCACGATTTCTTCATGAGGACTCTGGCAAATGTTGCACTTTCTCCATTTGAGTTGAAGCCTTATGATACTTGGATTATGAGATTCCTCAGAACAAGGTCTTCACTCAACTACAAGGCTGATTTTCAGAATCACCTCAGCTACTTGCCCCCAATTGAAGTCCTCAAGCGAACATATTCCTCAGCTAATGAGAAGGGCAAGGCACCAGCTATTATTGATGAAGGCATTCGTCTATTGGATGGTCAGTTTCGCAAAGCTGCATCTTATTCCATCAATGATGACTCTGCCACCCATGACTCTGCTGCCAATGCATCCAAGCCTACTCCTCAAGCCACAGCTCCAATGGTGATGACTGACTGAGTACTTCTTCTTTGTCTTCACCAGAAGGTGGATCAAAACCATAAATGGGTTAAGCGTCAGTTTGGTTCTATTCTTCACAACATGACTGCTACACATAATGAAGTGAAGAAAAACCATTACTACCTCCATGAAGTCTTCGGTCGCACCTGGGCTATTCTGTCACATGTATATGGTGAAGAAGATCTGAACCAAATGGGTCTCAAGGAGGATTTTGACTGGTCTGCTCCTCCACCAAAGAAATACAAGAAGGTCAAGGTTCCATCCTTGGTGGCCAGTTCCTATTCCTCATCACGCGACACCGACGAGTATGAAGACTTGGACGACACTACGGCAGGCCCTACAACAACAAACAACCCCAACAACGCTGGCGCTCCTCCATCAACATGATATTCTTCAGGGGCGTTCGTCCTCATTTTTTGATCCTTTTGGTCATTCGATGACAAAGGGGGAGAAATTTGAGTTATCTTCAAGCGGGTCTATTTTATATGGGCGTTTTTTTCTTAAGTTACAACTCTCGTTCTTTTGAAGACTTTGCTAGATCGAGTTGTAAACTTAAACTCTATGGTGGCCTGATACTTTTGCTGAGCTTTTCTGCATGCTTATTCCTCATTAATGTTTATGCGCGCATGCTGAATTTCATCAGTCACCATATTTCATCATGCATTTCAAATTCTTCATATATTATGTCAAATGCGTGTATGAATTACAAGATATAGGGGGAGATCTCCATGATTATACTCTTTAAGTGTGCATTGCTTCAAAAGCAAATTCCTCACTATGCACATCTTCAAGGGGAGTTCTTCTATATCTTGCAATCAAATTCCTCAATTCCAGTATTTACACTTCATATGGTTATCCCCGTTGAAAACTTAACTTATATTGTCATCAATCACCAAAAAGGGGGAGATTGTAAGTGCAACTAGTGCCCCTTAGTGATTTTTGTGTATTGAAGACTTATAGGTTAAGGGACTAATGTGTTTATGAGTGTACACAGGTATGTAAGTCTATGAGGAGTTTGATATTTACAGAGAAAGTCGACCCCTAAAATGAATATCTTCGACTGAAGTTTTTGGTTTTCTGAGGACTTTCTGAAGACTTTGAAAGTGAAGAAATTGGTGTGACCTGAAGACTTGGTATTCATACGAGGAACATGAAGTGTGAAGATTTTTGTTTTCGTCGTTTCATTTTCTCTTTCTTGAGTCATAGGAAACACCGTACTGTTAAAGGGGGTCGAGGAAATACTAAGGAAAAATTTCCATGTGATGCTCAACTCAAAATCCTACACCTACCAAACCCTTCGAGTGAAGCCATTGGAAATCTCATATAGTTCAGTCAATTTCTTCAGTGACAGAGACGAAGTTCTTCTGGTCACTGAGGAATTTGTTCTAACTGAGGAGTTAGAAATACGCCAGTGCGGATTGTCTACACAGTGAGGAACATGATAGCCCTGAGGAATTTGATAGTCAAATTTCCGACCGTTGCTCTGCCTTGTGCCAGCTGTCCCAAAATATCTACCACCTAACGGTCATATCATTGAAGGGCATTTATGTCTTATCATGTCGGGCTACTCCCTAGGCTATAAATATCCGCCCCCTACAACCACTAGCTGGTTGGCTGCTCCGAGAGAAACTGACACTCGTCATTTGAGAGCATCCCATCCTCCGAGGACTTTGAGCGAAAATCATCAAGTGAGGAAAACCCAAACACCTACAAACCCAAAGTGATTGAGCATCACTGAAGAGATTGATCCTGCATGGATCCGATGCTTGTTACCTTTGAAGACTATGCTTCTTCCAGACGGTTAGGCGTCATGGTCTAGAGCATCCAAGAGGAATTCTGGATCGCCGAGTGACCGAGTTTGTGAAGGTTTGGAAGTCACCTGAAGACTTACCACGAGTGATTGGGCGAGGTCTGTGTGACCTTAGCTCAAGGAGAATACGGTGAGGACTGTGTGTCCGGGACTGTGTGTCCTCAGGTTTAAATACCTAGCCGCTCCAACCAGACGTACAACTGAGATAGCAGTTGGAACTGGTCTACCAAATCATTGTCTTCACCGAGCTTACTGGTTCTATTTCCTCAACTCTTTCATTTCCTCATAGCTGTGTTGTGCTCTTGTTCATATCTGTGTTTGAAAACTTTGACTGAAGACCTTCTCAATTTCCTCAGTTCAATTTCTTCAGTCTGTTTGTCTTCATCCCGTGTTTACGCTTTCTGTACTCTGTGCTTGTCTTCGTTTCATCATAATGACCATGCTAGTGTTCTATCATGTTTACTTTTGAGTACTTATTCCACTACAAGTAGTTCTTCGCTAAGGAATTTCCTCACCCGCAAATTCCTCAGTGAAGAATTCATAAAAATCGCCTATTCACCCCCCTCTAGTCAATATAACGCACTTTCATCTTCCGCCCAAAGAAAGCACTCAGATCATGTCCGGAGCACAGGGCAAGTGAATGGTCTCCTCCGTCAAGGAGATGGACATCACCCAGCTCCGGGAGGCTGGATATTTGGCCAAGGAGGTCGCCCACCGGCTTCCGACCGAGGGACAGATTGTCCCTACCCCAGAGCCCCATGAGAGGGTAGTGTTCATCCCCCACTTAGTCGGCGGGCAGGGATTTCCACTCCACCCGTTCGTCCGTGGACTGATGTTCTACTATGGGGTGGATTTCCACGATCTAGCCCCCAACTCCTTCCTCAACATCTCGGCATTTATTGTCGTGTGCGAGGCCTTCCTCCGCATCTCACCCCACTTCGGATTGTGGCTGAAGATCTTCAATGTGAAGCCGAAGGTGGTGGACGGCCAACACGCAGAGTGTGGAGGCGCCATGGTGAGCAAGATGCCCAACGTCGTATGGCCCAAAGGCACTTTCGTGGAGACTGTCAAAAGGTGGCAAAAATAGTGGTTCTATGTCACAGAGCCCCGCGACACCACCTGGGCCGAGGCTCCCGAGTTCAGGTCCGGGGCCCCCATGCGGCTCACCTCTTGGCTAAAGAAGGGCCTAGACTGGGCCTCGTCGGACGAGCTGACAGCGTTGCAGACGTGCATAAAGAGCATGGTCGACAAGAACATCAAGCTTGTCAATGTGATCTAGGTGATGCTCTTTCGCCGGATCCTTCCATGCCAAAGCCGGACCTGCAATTTGTGGGAATTTGACCCGGCCAAGCACCAGACCCTGCAACATTTCTTCGACATTACGCCCGAAGGTATTTGGAAGGTGATCTTCAAGGCCGACAAGACATGGCCGAAGGAGACCGAAGACCGTGGGTACAACCTGACCCACCCCGCTAGTCCGGTAAGTTTTCCCATGTTTTCAAGGTGTATCCTTTACTTACATACTCGAGGGGTATGTCTAAGCTTCCCTGTCTTTACTTTTCCAGGGCTGGACAAAGAAGGCGGAGCTGGTCAAGAGTCCGGCTCCACTGCCCGAAGATCCAGCAATTCCTCTTCTGACGAAGATGCTGGTTCCGGCGCCCTACCAGGCGCCAGAGAAGAAGGCCAAGGGGGCCAGAGGTGGCCTCCGTCACAAGGGCACTTCGGACATGACGTCCGAAGATGCTGAGACACAGTCCTCTCCCGCCACCGATGACGAGGAGGAGGAGGAGGAGGAGGAAGAAAGCAACTCCCCCCTACGGGGGGGAGAAAAGGGCGGCCTCCACGTGTTTGGAGGCCGAAGCGTCCAAGAGGGGGAGAGCCTCCCTCGCGGACGACATCGCGCCGGACACCGACAGCAGCTCGGAATGGCGCCCCAGGGAGAAGCCCCCTGGCCGGATCGTAAGTATTCAAAGGCTCTGACACACTTATATGCCCGACTCCCTTGTTTCGTAATTCTAATGCGCTGAATTATGTGCTGCAGTCCGGCCCACGACAGCTCCGAGCGATCCTCATCGAGGGGTTCGCTGGATCCGAAGGCCATGGATAGTGATTCACTGCCGACGACCACCTCTTCCAAAGTCACGGATGACGCCGAAGCGGTGTCCCGAAGGACTTTCACAGGCCAGGGAGGGGTGCGAGTGGCCATCAAAGTGGCGCCGGAGGGTGAAACCTCGGCTGCCGGAAACCTGGGGAGAGGATCCCCCTGGAGACTGGCGATGGGGGCCATATCCAACTCGGCCCCCAGCCGAATACTGTTCCGGAGACCATAAGGCTCCGGAATCAGGCAGGCAGCCTCCTTCGAAAGAAGGAGGTGCACCTATCCCCCCGGTGACCTCTGTCCATCCAGAGGCACCGGGTACTTTAATGGAAGCGCTGCAAGGCACTTCTATCATGGAAGAACACCGCACCCTTATGGGTACGGTGATTGAGAGGGTTCAGTCTGTTAAGAGCGTACTGACCGAGGCCTGCACCAGCCTTCTGACCGGCTTTGAGGTAAGCGACGTAATTATGTAAAAAGAAAGTCACAATATAGACAGTAGCCCCTGAGACTCTGTCCGGTGTTCGGAAAGAAGAGTTGAACAGAGGATCAAATAGTTTTTCACAGGAGACTAACCATATATATCTATTGTGAATAAACAGGCGTCGCTGCTGGCAGCGACCTCTCATGCTGCCGAAGTCTCCGGGCTGAAGCAGAAGCTGGAGCGGGCCGAGGAGGAGCTCGGCCAAGCAAGGAAACAGTTGGAGGATAAGCAAGGTAATGTAATGACCTGCTGTATCTCAGAAAGGATTGATGATTTATGTTGACTATAGTGCCATGGTATTTGTAGGAGCAGCGACTGAGGTGGAAATCCTCAAGAAGGCGCTAGCCGAGGCCCAAGAGAAAGCGGCAAAGGAGCAAGCTGCCCATGAGAAACACGAGGCCAGAGTTGATGAGGTCCAGCTGGAGCTCCAGGACGCCGTCAAGAAATGCGAGTCCTTGGATCGCAATATTGCGGACCAAGAGACTGAACTCGCCAAGGCTCGCCAAAGCGCACAAGATGCCCAGGTTGAAGCCCAGGGCGCTCTCCAGGAGATCCAAGAGGCCAAGAAGATCGCGGCGGGTATGGCCTTCATTATGCAGAGCAAATATGTGAAGAAGAGGTATCTCTTACTAACCCGGATTTGGAGTTCTCCAGGAGTGTTTGCGGATTTGCCACGCAGTGTTGCCGACGCTGTGGAGTTCTTTCAAGCCGAAGAGGGGAGCTCGACAAAGAAGTTGTTCTGGTCGCAATACCTTGCGCCAGAACATCCGGTGGCCCTTAGCGACCAGTTAAAACAGCTGGTCGAACTGCACAGGGTGGCCGAACTAGCCATGAAGGATTTAATAATCCGGTTGTGACCTGCCGAAGCTATACCCAGCAGCTACTTCGGGCTCGTGAAGCGGCTGGTCAACGCCTGCCCCCGGCTTGACGTCATCAAGTGATCGGTCTGCATCGAGGGTGCGCGGATGGCCTTCGCTCACGTCAAGGTGCAGTGGGCGAAGATGAACGCCGTCAAGCTTGCGACCGAGGGACCGCCCGAGGGCAAGGAGCACCGAACGCCCGAGCGGTATTTTGAAGATGTCCTGGAGGGGTCCCGCATTGTGGCAACGCAATGTGCAAAAGACACTATCTTTGAATGAATACATTCATGTTATCTTTGCCTTGTATGATGAAACAAAGTCGTTATGTAATATAATGCGTGTTACTTATAAAACTTTTCCTCGTGTGCGGCCGTTTTTATTAAATCCGAGAGTTGGCCAGTCGTCGGCTTCAGCCCCCACGTAGGTAGTACGGGGGTGTTCGGGATGGAATCTAAACACTCTTGATCCAGTTGTTTGGTCCTTGAAGGAGGTGTTTAGCGGAACGAACCAGGCAATCGAACTATGTGGCTTTATCACCCTCACTTAGCCATAGGAGTTTGACAACAAAAATGTAGGCGCAGCCCCTAGTTAGCATTTAATCCGGACTAGGGTGCTGTAAACACCTCATCGGACTGAGGCCGATCCGTCACATAGTGCGGAAAAAATCGAAAAAGATTTGTAACCTCCGAACAGCTGACCGGCTCACGCCGCATCATGACAGTCAGTTTTCGGCTTTCTCTACTAAGGTGCTCATCTGGATAAACCAGGACACAATCACAGTAGTTCTCCCTTTACTACCCTAGCCGATAGAGCGGAACGTAAGGTAGTAAGCACAGGAGCCGGGCAACCCAACTATTGACCAAAGACATGATTCGGAGCCAATGCATATAATGCTAAAATTCGGGGTGCCGAACTATACTGTAAAAAGTGTTCGGACTTTGTTGCCATAGTGTGGAGTGTAGTGAAGCCCCTGGCCAATTAAAGCGTACCAAAGTGTACGTGTGCAATCGAAAAGAGCAACGAAATAAAATGAAATTGTAAGCTAGTGCCACATAAATTGGGCCGCAAACATTTCTCGTTATAATTTGGTTGATACGTCAACGCGTATTTATACAGATAGTGCGATAAGCAACCTGGCTATTTAACATGCCAAGATCAAGGGGGAGCTGCGTGCGGGTCCTGAAAACAGGTAGGACGATCGTCGAAGAGAACGTCTGGAGATTGCCCCACACGTTTGTGCCACCTGCCACCTTGGTGTATCCATCTTTCGAAAGGAACGACGGTCAGGCCGCCGCTAGGGGCCTGCGGAGAAGAAACCTGAAAAAGGATGAAAAGAAAAGTGAAAGTATGTGTGTCCGGAGAAGGTCGAGTCGTATTGTGGACCACAATCTGGTTATGCCTCCGTCTCTGCCCATGGTATTTTCAGTGCGTAGTTATGTACGTGCGGTACGTATCCCGCCACTTGGTCGGGATTGAGACGGAGGTCGAATTGCTAGTCTAGCTCCTGATGAGCCGGATTGTCATGCTGCGGAGTAGTCCGGACTCACTTGACAGTGTCCGGGAGCTTGGTCGTTGAATTAAAATTCTGCCTTGAAAGGCCGCTCTGTACTTCTGCTGCTAGGGCCGCGGTGTGCTCCTCAGTACGGAGGGAGCGCTTCATGTTTCTGTTGACTGTTATGACGCCGCGTGGTCCGGGCATCTTGAGCCTGAGATAAGCATAGTGCGGCACCGCATTGAATCGAGCGAATGCAGTTCGTCCGAGCAGTGCATGATAGCCACTGCAGAAGGGGACGACATCGAAGATCAACTCTTCGCTTCTGAAGTTGTCCGGAGATCCGAAGACGACCTCCAATGTGATTGAGCCCGTGCAGCGGGCCTCTACACCTGGTATAACTCCTTTAAAGGTAGTTTTTGTGGGTTTGATCCTCGATGGATCGATGCCCATTTTGCGCACTGTATCCTGATAGAGCAGGTTGAGACTGTTGCCACCATCCATGAGGACTCGCGTCAGGTGGAATCCATCAATTATTGGGTCGAGGATCAGTGCGGCTAAACCGCCATGACGGATACTTGTCGGATGATCTCTGCGATCAAAGGTGATCGGGCATGACGACCATGGATTAAATTTTGGGGCGACTGGCTCTATCGCATAGACGTCCCTGAGCGCGCGCTTGCGCTCTCTCTTGGGGATATGGGTAGCGTATATCATGCTTACCGTTTTGACCTGAGGGGGAAACTTCTACTACCCCCCTGTGTTCGGTGGACGGGCTCCTCGTCATCGTCCTTGATTTGCGACCCTTTCTCCTTGTTCTCGGTGTTTATCTTGCTGGCCTGTTTAAAGACCCAGCAACTCCTGTTGGTGTGATTGCTGGTTTATCAAGGGTGCCGTGTATCTGGCATGGACGATCGAGTATGCGGTCCAAGATGGAGGAGCCCGAATTGTTCCTTTTGAATGGCTTCTTCCGCTGGCCAGACTTGGAGCCACTGAATCCGACGTTGACCGCCGTGTCATCGGTATTATCGCCGTTGCTTCGACGCTTGTGTCTGTTGCGTCGGGGCTTGCCGTTGCTATTTCTGGCTTCCGAAGTGCCAGGTTCGCTTGCATTGTTGTTTCTATGGGCTAGCCAGCTATCTTCGCCCATGCAAAAGCGGGTCATAAGTGCCATGAGAGCTGCCATGGACTTCGGCTTTTCTTGGCCGAGGTGTCGGGCGAGCCATTCGTCCCGGATGCTGTGTTTAAAGGCCGCCAGGGCTTCGGCATCCGGACAGTCGACGATCTCGTTCTTTTTGGTTAAGAACCTAGTCCAGAATTTCCTGGCTGACTCTCCGGGCTGTTGAATTATGTGACTTAAGTCGTCGGCATCCGGGGGTCGAACATATGTACCTTGGAAGTTGTCAAGGAAGGCTTCTTCCAAGTCCTCCCAGCTGCCAATGGAGTTTTCGGGCAGACTGTTCAACCAGTGCCGAGCTGGTCCTTTTAGTTTTAGTGGGAGGTATTTGATGGCATGGAGATCATCACCGCGGGCCATATGAATATGGAGAAGAAAATCCTCGATCCATACCGCGGGGTCTGTTGTCCCATCATATGATTCGATTTTTACGGGTTTAAACCCTTCTGGGAATTCGTGCTCCATTACCTCGTCGGTGAAGCAAAGGGGGTGTGCGACGCCTCTATATCGGGCCACGTCGCGACGTAGCTCAGATGGAGTTCGTCTGCGGTTCTCGGCCCGGATGTGATTATGATTATTGCACCCCGCTAGATAGCCATTGTCGCGTGTCGGGGCACGCCCCCGCGATCCATAGATCGATCTGTTCTGACCTACTCTACTGTCCAAGTCCTGTCGCAGGTCATATGTACATCCCCGAGCAGTTTTATATCTGCCTTTACGGTGAGGTAGGGTGGGCTGGTGTTCGGCTTGAGTTGCCGCTTTATCCCGGCCACGTGGTGGTCGGTCAGCCGCATTGCGTGATGATGGTGCGGGCTCCAGCGCCTCATCATCGAAATGAGGCAGCAATTTGCGCTTTGGGTAACTTTTGGTTGGGCACTCGAGGCCGTATTCCTCGGCTGCCAGGACATTAGTCCATCTATCGTTGAGCAGATCTTGATCGGCTTGAAGCTGATGCTGCTTCTTTTTCAGGCTCCTTGCAGTGGCTATTCGCCGGCGCTTAAAGCGCTCCTGCTCGAGAGGTTCCTCAGGCACGATGAAGTCCTTGTTGCCGAGGCTTACCTCATCCTCGGAGAGCGGAAGATAATTACTGTCCTCCAAGTCTTCGTTTATGGCCTGTTCATCAGGGCTAACTTTCTCGTCTTCCCGTTCGTCTTGTTCGGAAGTTGGCTCAACGGGGTCTTCATTGTCTTCGGCATCGTCCGGAGTATTGTTTTCTCCTGTGCCGGTATTGCTGCCTTTTCCACGGCGTGACTTGGAGCAGCGCCGCTGACGTCGGCGCTTTGGTTGTATCTCAGGAGGTTTATCCTCGACTGGGTCTTCCTTGTCGCCGCCGCTATTCTCTTTGGGTGTGTCCACCATGTATACGTCATACGAGGAAGTGGCCGTCCAACGTCTGGTAAACGGCGGGTTTTGGGCCTCCTCTTCTCCGGCATCGTCGTCCATACCGTCGATGTCTTTGGAGTCGTAATCGAGCATGTCGGTTAAGTCCTCGACAATGGCTATGAAGTGGGAGGTAGGTGGGAAGCGAAGTTCCCCATCATCAACCCCTAATTCGAACCGGATATAATTCGGTTGTGAGTCTCCTGCTAAGGAGAGGGTTTTTAATGAGTTCAGCACATTACCCAAAGGTCAGTGCCGGAAGATGTCCGAGGAGCTGAATTCGACGATCGGCGCCTGATCAAGCTCGACGTGCGCAGACGCACGTGGTTCGGAACATGTGGCCGCAGACGAGTCCGAGGTTCCGGTGGCACAGATCCCGCTCGAGGTTGGGTCTGTGTGCGGCTCCAACACCGCTGAATCTACGGCTTTCGTGGCGGGGTTGAGCTTCCCGTCCTCGGACGGCGCAATCTGCTCCGGATCTAGGGCTGGAGCAATTACAGGAGCTATCTCCTAGGTATGGTCTGATGACAGATTTAGATCATGCTCATCGAGGTGGCAGGGAGCGGCTGCCGTGGGCTCGAATCCGTCGAAGATCAAGTCTCCGCGGGTATCGGCAACATAGTTCAAGCTTCCAAACCTGACCTGATGGCCAGGGGCGTAGCTGTCGATCTGCTCTAGATGGCCAAGCGAGTTGGCCCGCGGTGCGAAGCCGCCGAATACGAAGATCTGTCCGGGGAGAAAAACTCCCCCCTGGACAGCATTGTTGTAGATGATTGACGGGGCCATCGAACCCCTTGAAGACGACGCAGCGGAACTCTCAATGAAAGCACCAATGTCGGTGTCAAAACCGGCGAATCTCGGGTAGGGGGTCCCGAACTGTGCGTCTAAGGTCGATGGTAACAGGAGACAGGGGACACGATGTTTACCCAGGTTTGGGCCCTCTCTATGGAGGTAATACCCTACTTCCTGCTTGATTGATCTTGATGAATATGAGTATTACAAGAGTTGATCTACCATGAGATCGTAATGGCTAAAACCCTAGAAGTCTAGCCTGTATGATTATGATTGTGCCTATGGACTAAACCCTCCGGTTTATATACACACCGGAGGGGACTAGGGTTGTACAAAGTCAGTTACAGAGAAAGGAATCTTCATATCCGGACGCCAAGGAGAGTCCCATCCAGACACGGGTAAGAGTCTTCGGTCTTGTATCTTCACAGCCCATCAGTCCGGCCCATGTCCAATAGGTCGGACGCCCGAGGACCCCTTTATCCAGGACTCCCTCAGACAGCGTGGTGACAGTGATGGTGAAGTGATCCGTGCAGGGCTTCACCTACCCACTACATGAATATGACCGGAGGCGTAAACTGTGGAGGGGGGCGCCGCACACGCCTAGGAATCAATGTTGTGTGTTCTAGCGGTGCCCCCTCCACATATATATAGGTGGGAGAGGGAGAGGGGCAGCAAGGGGCGCCCCAAGTAGGAGTAATCCTACTTGGGAACCTCCCACAAGTCGGCCTCCCCCCTTACATAAGTGTCGGAGGGGGAAGGAAAGAGAGGGGGGAGAGAAGGAAAGGGGGAGGCCGAATCCCCCCTTTCCTTTCTCCCTTCCCCTCCTTCCTTCTCCTCCTATTCGGCCTATATGGGGGCGCACCAGCCCACTAGGGGCCGGTCTGTCCCGCCCTTGGTCCAATAAGGCCCTTATCTTTGCTGGGGAGGGGGGGTGCCCGGAACCCCTTTCGGTGACCTGATACGTACCCGGTACCCCCGGAACACTTCCGGTGTCCGAATACTATCGTCCTATATATGAATCTTTACCTTTCGACCAATTTGGGACTCCTCATCATGTCCGTGACCTCATCCGGGACTCCGAACAATATTTGGTCACCAAATCACATAACTCATATAATACAAAATCATCATCGAACGTTAAGCGTGCGGATCCTACGGGTTCGAGAACTATGTAGACATGACCGAGACACTTCTCCGGTCAATAACCAACAGCGGAACCTGGATGTTCATATTGGTTCCCACATATTCTACAAAGATCTTTATCGGTCGTACTATAATGACAACATACGTTATTTCCTTTGTCATTGGTATGTTACTTGCCCGAGATTCAATCGTCGGTATCTTCATACCTAGTTCAATCTCATTACCGGCAAGTCTCTTTACTCGTTTCGTAATGCATCATCCCACAACTAACTCATTAGTCACATTGCTTGCAAGGCTTATTATGATATGCATTACCGAGAGGGCCCAGAGATACCTCTCCGATACTCGGAGTGACAAATCCTAATCTAGATCTATGCCAACCCAACAAACACCTTCGAAGATACCTGTAGAGCATCTTTATAATCACCCAGTTATGTTGTGATGTTTGATAGCACACAATGCATTCCTATGGTATCCAAGAGTTGCATAATCTCATAGTCAAAGGAATATGTATATGACATGAAGAAAGCTATAGCAATAAAACTGAACGATCATTATGCTAAGCTAATGAATGGGTCTTGTCCATCACATCATTCTCCTAATGATGTGATCCCATTCATCAAATGACAACACATGTTTATGGTTAGGAAACTTAACCATCTTTGATTAACGAGCTAGTCTAGTAGAGGCTTACTAGGGACACGGTGTTTTGTCTATGTATCCACACATGTATCAAGTTTCCGGTTAATACAATTCTAGAACGAATAATAAACATTTATCATGATATAAGGAAATATAAAATAACAACTTTTTATTGCCGCTAGGGCATATTTCCTTCATAAGCCATGTGATAGCTTCGAAATGACCCGCTTCAATCTCCCAAGAGACCGACGGGGCGCATCAAAAAAAGATTGTTGGAAAATATATGGAAACATCTGATCTGGCAAGCCGAACTTGGCATATAAGAAGGGGTTATTCAAAGAATAAGAGAGACCACAGACTGCTAGCCATTCTCTCGGATCTGAAGAGCTGGGAGGGGATCCAGCAACAACAGAACTTGATGGGTTATTCAAATAGGGAGATACAAAACCGGAGCAGACAGAAGACAGACTCAATTTGAAAGTAGGACCGTCCTTCTGCTGCAGGCATCCCACTGGTCTCGTTGAACCTTCTCTTCAGCGAGACAACACCCCAGGTAGTCATTAACTACGAAAATGGAACTAACTAGTGCTAGAGAAGAAAAGGGACGGGTCCCTCGCCCTACACACCACTGGCAAGTCCGGGAGGAGGGGAGGGGCCGGCGGTGGATGGGAGTAGAAGACTGGGGTGGAGGGTCCAGAACTATGCTTGTGTTTTGAGAACTACACTTGTTAAAATAAAGGAAGCTTACAAAACCTAAAGGAGAAGCACACAAGCATGTTTTCCGCGAACAAACGTAGGACTAAGAGCAACCCCAACACGTCGACCCAAACTGACGGCGTTTTTGTCCGCCTTTTGTCCGTTTTGGTCGACCGCCCGCTCAATGGCCGCCCTGTTTATCATTTGGGTCGGTAGTGCGCACAACACGCCGACCCATATTTGTTGGCGTGGCCGGCTGGCCGCCCTTTTTCAACAAATATGCACACATTTTGCATTATTTCACAAGCTAACATATAGTTCCATAACCAAATAAAGTATAGTTTCACAACCAGATAAATTAAGCATAGTTTTACAAGCCGAATAAAAAAATTGTCTCACATAGTTTTACAAGCCGAACAAAAAAGATTTTATTGGTTCCCAACATGAGCCCACATATGCTCAACTAAATCATTTTGCAGCTGCATGTGAGTTTCCCAATCACGCATTTCATGATGAAATTGGGTGAACTGTTCAAACGTTGTCGCTCCTCCATGCTCAGCCACAACATTCTCACCCTGAAACTGAAACCCTTGATCGTAGATACGTTCTGGACGCTCATCTTCTATGATCGTATTGTGTATGATCACACAAGCAGTCATCACCTCCCACAGCTTTTTGGTGCTCCAAGTCCTAGCAGGATACCGGACGATGCCCCATCGAGATTGCAAAACACTAAAGGCATGCTCGACGTCCTTCCTAGAACTCTCTTGCTCTTGGGAAAATGTTTGCCTCTTCTCTCCGACAGGGTTGGGGATTGTCTTCACAGTAGTGATCCACTGAGGATAGACACCGTCACCTAGGTAGAATCCTTTGTCGTAGTTGTGGTTGTTGATGGTAACATTCACCAGTGGGCTGTTGCCTTTGGCAAGCCTTGCAAACACCGGCGAGCGTTGAAGCACGTTGATACCATTGTGTGATCCGGCCATGCCAAAGAAAGAGTGGCAGATCCAGAGATCTTGTGAGGCCACAACCTCAAGTATGACAGTGCAAGCCCTGACATGGCCCTTATACTGCCCTTGCCAAGTAGAAGGGCAGTTCTTCCACTCCCAGTGCATGCATTCTATGCTGCCAAGCATCCCTGGGAAGCCCCTACTGGCATTCATCGCCAATAAGCGGGTTGTATCTTGAGGAGTCGGCTCTCTCAAGTACTCAGGGCCTAAAACAGCAATCACGGCCTTGCAGAACTCTTACATGGAGTCTAGGCAATGTAGACTCGCTCATACGGACGTACTCATCAATGGGATCACTAGGCACTCCGTGTGCAAGCATCCGGACGTCTACAATGCATTTCTGATAAGATGAGAAGCCAACCTTTCCATGGGCATCCTCTTAGCACTCGAAATAGTCATCATATCCGACTACCCCCTCTCTAATACGGTTCAAAAGATTCCTACTCATACGAAAACGCCGCCGGAGTTTATGATGTTTGAACATTGGGTTGGTTGCGTCAAAGTAGCCCTTCCAAAGAAGGAAATAGCTGCTCTCTCGGTTGCGATTCAACGCCGGAAGGTGCCCCGGGATCGAGCCATGGAACAACGACCGCTGGCTATTAAGGTGGTGATGGACCAACACGGCAGCCAAGATCTCCTCCTCCTCATCGGACAAGAAATTGTCAGAGTCGCAAAGGAAACTGTGGAAAAAGAACTCGTCGGCGGAGTCCATTTTGTACCTTGGCAAACTGTCGAACAGCTTGCGGGCATCGACGAAGGAGCCGGCCGGCGAGGAGACGCGCTCCTTCCTTGGACCTGGTGGCTGCCCTGGAGGCGTTCGACGAGCGTGCCGGTGTCAGGACGAAGAAGCTGGCTGGCGGCGAGGCGACTTCCTGCTCGCGTCGGCGTCAGGAGGTGGGGGTGGGAAGCTTCGGTGCCCCGGCGGCGAGATGGTGGTGGCGGCGACGTGGGAGGTGGCGGCGTTGGGGGGTGTCAGGACCGCCTGCTGGCAGAGGTACCGGAAATAGCCGGCAACGGCAATGCGGCGGAGGCAGGCGAGGGTTTGCTATTGATCTTGGGGTGGGAGAGGATGGCCAATGTGCCACCGACTAGCGGGCCAGGGGGAGAAGTAGGCAGGCGCCGCGCGCGTCCGTTTCGTGTCCGCGCCGACACAAATAAGGCTCAAAATTGGGCCGAGAATGGGTCAGCAGGTGGAGGAAAAAGCGGACGCGCATCCGCTTGGGTCGGCGCGGACAGAAAAGTCAGCCCAACACTCCAACCCAAAAGAACGCGCGCGAACGAAATGGGTCGGCTCGTTGAAGTTGCTCTAACTAAGCCAACTTCGGAAAATCTCAAAAGGGTGAGTGATATGCATTTTATCCATAACTTCATAGTTAGATCGTGGAATGAGAGCACCCATCTGCTACCTGGGAGATAGAGCACAAAGAAGCGAATATCCAATTCGACTCCCGAGCTCATCTACACCCTATAAACAGTAAATTCAAATAAAATAGAGGAAAATTAAAAAAAATTGTGGTGAAACATGCTTGAGTGTGTGATGTCCACCCCAAGTTTCAGCTCGTTCGGACTTCTGAGTAGCTCGTCGCCAATTTTTTTTCCAAATGATGCAAAACGGTAAACTTTTCCATGGATCTAAATTTATTTTCTTTGCTGAAAGCTCGTTAGATGTTCAAATGCGCTAAATTTTTGCACGGACATCACGAATTTACGCATCTTTCATCACAAAAAAAGAGATTTTTTTGAAAAATTTCCATTATTCTTTTACAATTTTACTGTTCACTCACAGGCTCATGTGAGCAACTATCAGAACTACTGGGCCAAACAAATTATCACGGCCGGGAAGCTAGCGTGAGTGTCTCATGAATAGTATAGTTGCACCCAAAAAAATTCTTCCGTTTTCAATTACCATTTTGTTTCGTTTCCCTTTTCAGACAAATTCTTTTTGTAATATGAAAAAGTTTGCACTTACTTAAGGCAAAAAAAAGGAAACAAATGAAGAGACAAGAACAATGGCTCTTGCAATTTATCAGTTTCGAGGAAGGCAGAAAAAATGAAGCGTCCACAGCAGGATTCGAACCTGCGCAGGCAAAGCCCAACAGAATTCGAGTCTGTCTCCTTAACCACTCGGACATATCGACCGTGTTGGCCTTCTTTACTTCACAAAACTTTATAATTTCCAGTAGTAGAACTACAGAAAACCTAAGCCTCCTTTGCTCTGTTCCGTCTTACCTTCCGCCTTCAGACCCCCCTCCTCGTCTGGCAACACCTCCGCCGTCTCCTGCGCCGCCGCCATGGACGCCGCCACCGCAAGGTAAGAGATCCTCTGCCCTCCTCCTCATCCTCCAC
>NC_057802.1:519385618-519410648 GCF_018294505.1 Triticum aestivum
AGCTGGATGCGGGAGCACGGCGTCGTCTGCAGCGACGCGCTCCGCCTCGACGCCAGCGAGGCCGGCGGCGTCTACGTGCGCGCGCTCGCCGCGCTCCGGGAGGGCGACGTCGTTGCCACCATCCCGCGCCGCGCGTGCCTGACGCCGCGCACGTCCGGGGCCGCGGCGGCCATCAAGGACGCGCAGCTCGGCGGCACCCTCGCTCTCGCCGTCGCCGTCATGTACGAGCGCGCGCGGGGCGCCGACTCGCCGTGGCACGACTACCTCCGCCTGATCCCGGACTGCGAGCCCGTGCCGCTCGTCTGGCCCGAGGACGAGGCCGCGCGCCTCCTCGCCGGCACCGAGCTCGATAAGGTGAAACCTTCTCCTGTAGTAGGTCGCGGTGCGTATGTATCTTAGTCCGTGGTTGATGTTGCAATGCAGTAAATTCTGTGAATTTTGCGTTTATGGAGTGGATTCCTCTATGATATACTATCTTGCACTAGTTTGGTTAATTTGAGTTGCCTGAAACTGTGGCTTGTTTGCTCAAATTATTTGTCCCGTGAGCTAATTGGACAGTGTCTAATGATGTAGTCCACCATACTATGAAATCTTACCAGCCAAATTTATTGTACCATGTTCCATATCAGTCTTGTCCAAGCATAGAGATTTCTCTAAAAATGACAAATTTCTAGGCAGACAGTGAAGCAAGACAGGGAATTCCTTTGTGAGGATTGGAAAGAATGTATTGAGCCACTCATTTCTTCTGGAGAATTGGGGGTCAAGCCAGATGATCTTAGCCTGGAGAAATATTTTGCGGCTAAAAGTCTTCTTTCATCAAGGTCCTTCCGTATAGATAAATATCATGGTTCTGGAATGGTTCCCCTGGCTGACCTGTAAGCTACAATCTACCTATGTAATTTATTCATTTTACCTGCTAATGTTGCAAATGTTGCATTAGTTACATAGTAGTGGTGTAAATATTAACATGGATATGTGCCCTTCACTGTATTTGCTTCAGTTTTAATCA
The DNA here is from genome assembly GCF_018294505.1 of Triticum aestivum. Classification (NCBI taxonomy): domain Eukaryota; kingdom Viridiplantae; phylum Streptophyta; class Magnoliopsida; order Poales; family Poaceae; genus Triticum; species Triticum aestivum. The sequence continues at coordinate 519,386,628 of NC_057802.1, forward strand.
CAAGACTGATGGCGAACATGTTCACTTCACTAAGTCAGACGCCTCAGACTCTGATGAGGAAGAAGATGGTGATGATCAAAGCAATACGGACTTACATGAAGAAGGTGACGATGATCAAAACAATGTAGAATTAGTTGAAGAAGAAGATGGCGATGATCAAAGCAATGCTTCTGCTGATGAACAGTCAACTGTTGAAAATTCCACCGCCAATCCTTCAGGTTAGTTTCATTGACATGCACATTATAACTTGTAAAAACTTGTAATTGATTGATGGAGAGTTTTGCTCATGATTATTTTTGTACTTAGGTGAAGGATCTAATGATGAAGATTTGGAAATGATTATTGTGAGAGAAGCCAATCCAGGGGATGAGGTAATGCACAGCTGGTAACTTGCCATTGATTTTGCGGTCAAGTGATTGCTCTATTTTGTTGTTTTGGGTCTCCATTAGGTTCGAGTATCAATGCAATCATTGCTCTCTGTTGCGATGAAACAATATCATACTAATAATGCAACTTCTTTTCTTCTCTCTTTGGACTCTAGGTTTATAATACATATGGTACCATGGGAAATGCTGCTTTGCTTCATCGGTATGGTTTTACAGAACTTGACAACCCCTATGACATTGTCAACATCGACTTAACACTGGTCACTAAGTGGTGCTCATCCAAGTACTCCCATCGATATGCAAAAGCAAGGGTATCATTATGGCATATGCTAGGCTATTCAGGCTGCACCAGCGAAGATGCCGAGTACTTTGAGATCTCATATGATGGAGAGCCCCAGCTTGAACTTCTAATCCTCCTTTACATCATCTTCTTGGAGCCTGAAGTTTATGACAAGTTGGTCTGTGTATCTGAGGATCTGGTTGGTGATGATGACCAGGACGATGAGCAGGATACCATCGACAGTTTTGCTAAGGTTGTCAAAGTAACAAGACCCGCCAAAAATGGGGTCGAAAAACTGCCTGATGTGAAGAAGCTACTGCAGAGTGAGGGCATTGGCTCTGCACTTGCATCCATTGCTGACATTAGGGAGAGCCTCTATGGTTCCAGCACTCTAAAAGATGACGAGGAGAAGCTCCGAGCATGCTCTCCCGTCGGCGAAAGGAGCATTTACCATTCTCTGGTGTTGCGTGTGAGTGAGAGGAAGATACTTGGCAGATTGAGGAAACATGCCTCTAGTTGGCCAAAGACCAAGAAGAGGAAGCATACCTAGTGTTTGAATTTTGTAGCCAGCAAGCAGCTGTAACTTTTTTGCCTTGTTAAGATGTGTTAGATTTTGAAATGTTAGGATCCTCGGGTTAATTTACGTCAGGCATTTGTCACTCTTCCTGTAATGGTTTGACTTGTAGTCCCTTGTTATTTTTCCCCTTATAAAGGTCAGACCATTTGAGATGCACCCTTAGAGTTTCAGTAGTTGAGACATGCCAGTTTGTGATGCTATGTTTACCTTGATTTAAGGTTATATTGATTCTATTCCTTTTAGTGGCTTTGTTATGTCACTACTTGCACAATCCCACGAGTCCCAGGACATGACCAGCAACCAGACCGTGGCTACTCCAAAGGCCAACCCAACAAACTCTGAACAGGCCACCAGATCATATATATTTTTTGAAAGGGAGACAAAACATTTGCCCCATCCATTAATTAAGAAGAAGAATAGAGTTTGTTTTACACGCAACAACGATTGTAAAAAATGTGTTACCCTCTCAGCATCAATTGACCCAATGTTTTCACGCCTGCAATAACCCAAGCCGCATGGCTCTAAATAGTCCAACAGATAGCATGGAAGAGATGACATCACCTTTCTATTTGAAATGTTGTTGCTCGGCATGTTGCACCACCAATCTTTAAGCGAGGGGTGCGTCATCCACGTCGAAGTGTCAATGACATGGGCTAGGTTTGGTTTGCCTTTCAATGAGCGTGACAAAGACCTTTTTGCTGCTGCCACGATCGTCTTCATTGGCAATGGTGCGAAGGCCCTTTTCTAGGAGTCTTCTTGGCTGAATGCGCCTGAGTCCCAAAGATATTGCCCCCAAGATTTTTTAGTGCTCCAAGAAGAGAAACTCCTTGGTTCAAATGGCCTTGCATAAAAACTTCTGGGTGAGCCAGATCAACACCCAACAGGGCCTCATGCTTGCGCACATAAAACAATTTGCCTCTCTTCGGGAGAAGCTTAGCTCCGTACAGTTAGTCCCGGACGTCCCTGACACGATACTGAAGCTCACCTCGGATGGTATGTATTCCGCGTCCTCGGCCTACAAAGCTTAGTTTGAGGGGCACACCACTTCGACCTTGTACGCTGCCGTCTGGAAAGTTTGGGCGCCTCCGAAATGCAAACTCTTTTGCGTGGCTTGTGATGCAAAACAAAGTTTGGACTGCGGATAGGTTTGAGCGCCGAGGATGGCCCAACCGCAGCCTTTGTCCTCGTTGTAAGCAAGCCCAAGAGATTTTGACACATGTACTCTGTCACTGCCGTTTCTCGGTGAGGGTTTGGTGTTGCATTGTGGACTGGCTTGGCTTCCTAGAGGTCCAACCTGGGAATGGAGCATGATGGTTAGCGTCAATGAGTGACGGGTCCAAGCCAGAGGACAACCGAGGAAGGCCATATCATCCATGCTAATGTTGATCTCCTTGGAGCTTTGGAAGGAGCGCGACACAAGGGTCTTCCGTAACACTGGGACGTCCTGTCTTGATGCATCTATATCTATACTACTATTAAACAATCAAACTAATTCTTTCTTAAAGCCACACAACAGATGTATCCAGGTTGATTAGCACCGTTAGATTAAACTCACTGAATAAAACCTAATGGTTATGATTAATTTAATCCCGAGTCAAATGTGTACGTATCAATTTAGAATGACTGAACGCACTCCACCCGCGGAGTAAAATTCCACGCACCGGCTCACGCTAATCCCATGCATCAATCACGCTAATCCCTGCATGCCAATTTCTCCCCTACCAAAACTCCCTACCACTAGCGTCCCACAGGAGGCACGCACGCCGGCGTATGGAGCCATCACCAACCGCTCCTCCGCTCCTCTCGCTCTCCAACGCCCACGCGATGCCGCCTGGATCGGAGGAATCGGAGGTCACCGCTCCGCCATGTTCCGTTCAGGAGCCGAAACAACAAGCACCGATGGCCGCTCCGCAACCGGAGGCCAACAGAGATGAGCCACACATCCGGAGGGGCGGTTGTTCTTGTTCATATGATGCGAGCGAGTTTCCTGTCGGTCCGTGCGTCAATCAAGCGACTCCTTGATATTTATCATGTTTCTTTTGGGTGATGTCCAGGTGCCGCATGAACGGCAGGGGAGCTGAAGGCCGCCGGCGCCGGCCGCCCCGGTGTGAGAGGAAACAGGCGGGTTCTCGGGGACATCCTCAACGTCATCCACGGCCCACGTCCTCGACGAGTAAGGAAATCAGCACAATGATCGATTACCCGATCGGTTCCAGACCACCGGGCGCGCTCCCCTCACAAGGGTCGAACCTCGCGGCGGCGGGCGGTGGCGGCAGCTCCGCCGTCCTGGTCCGCTCGCCTCATCGTCCCATCCGGCTTTGAGGTCACTGCGTCCGGCCGTCGGTCCCCCGCGAACAACATCATCCACGTCCTCACCGACGCGCAGGGTTCAACATGGCGCTCGAGACCTCCAGCGTCGCGGATGACTTCGAGGCCGACGAGCGCCGCGCCGGCATCACCATCTTCGTCCCCATCGACGACGCCTTCGCCGGCCTCCCTCCCGGTGCTGCGATTCTACGTGCTGCACTCCTACTACCGGCTCGGCTCCCTCGAGTCCATCAAGAACCCCGTCCAGCCCACGTTCGCCATCGAGTGCACCGTGGCCGGCTGCTTCGTGCCTCCAGTTCTAGGTGGAGCAAACATAAATGCCGTGGTCGATGGCGACGGAGCCGTTGAATCGTGTGATGTTGAGCCTGAAGCAGCCGGGCTCTGCAATCGTGACGCTGGACGCTGCAGAGGAGAGGACGTCATAGCCGGAGTTCGAGTTCAAGACGCAGAGGAGAGGACGCCATAGCCCAAGTTGAAGACGCAGAGCAGAGGACGAGACGATTCGGAGGAGCCAGAGTTAACCACGCCGACGGCAGCGATCCAAGCATCTTGCGACAGTGGAAGAAGGTGGGAACCACATGATCACTGCAATGCTTTGCTATTTACCATTTCCAGGTTGATGAAGCTCCCAGGTGATTGGTAATGCATGCCAATTACTATTTGCAGGTTAGGTAATTTCACTAATTGTAATAGAAATGGTACTTTTTGTTTGTCAGTTTAAATTTTACTCATCTGTAACTGAAATTGAAGCTGTTGTATCAGGTGACAGCTGGTGAGCCGGATCGACAATGGATTGATTAGTGTTACCATCCTTTGGTTCTGAAGCAATTCGTGAGGCGTCTCCGACCAGAACAATCTGGTGCCTACCAAGTATTGTCTACCGAGATGCCATGTTACTAGACAAGTATAAACACTAGGATTATCCCCAGTCATGTGTTGCAGCTTCTACCATGATCCACTGAACCAAAATTAACCATGTTACTAGGCAAGTATAAACACTGGGATTATCTCCAGTCATGTGTTGCAGCTTCTACCATGTTCCAGTGAACCAAAATGAGCACAATCATTAATGGATGATACTTTCATAGATCAATAATTTATGTCCTTGGTTCTGCACTGATTTAGTCATATTCCTTTTTTCTAATAGCAATCCCAACTTTTCAGCTGAGCCCCACTGCATTTTTATCCCGAATCTCCTGTAACGTCCCAAGACCGACGCTCCAAACGCCTTCCATATATTTCGTGTTCGGCAAGTGTTTTATTTGTGTGTTGCATTCATCATCGCATTATTTGCATTGAATCGGCACTTCGTTGCCGTCATGTTTTAAAACTTGCATTCGCTCGTCGTTGATGTTTCTCCCTTTGCCTTCATCACCTTCCCTTGGATCGCCTTGCCTGCGTTGACCGTTCCAGACCAATCGGGTTTTCGCTTCCCTCTTGACCATGACCGCCTAACCCCTCTTTGCGCAGAGCATCGACCCCTCGCCCGTGTCCGAAACTTCCCCGAACCCGAACCGGACTGTTGTTACCGTTGGGTCCGGATCATCCCCAAACATCTATAAAACATCACCGTTTTCCTTGTTGGTCGCTCTAGCATTTTATTCTCGACAGCCCGATTATGATCGGAGGGACGAGATGGCCCCTAGCCTAACCCACTCGCTATATATACTAGTCTAACCCGAGACCAAATCCCTAATTTCTAGGGATCCTCCCTAGCCGCGCCGCCACCCACTCAGCATCTTCCTCGGGATCCTCCAGATCCACCGAACTAGCCACCCTCTCCTCGATCCAAAATCCCCCCTCGCTTTCAGCACCAGGCCAACCACTGCTCGCAGCCGCCTCCCCTCCCGGCTCCCGTGCGTGTCCAGCACCAAAGGAGAGGCTTCCTCGATCCTCTCCCGAGCAGGTGCTCGCCCGGAGTCCCTTCCCCGCGCCGCCGTTCGTCCACGCCTCCAGCGCCCGTGCTGCCTCTCCTTGCCTCACCGCCGGTGACTGGCCCGCATGGTCCAGGCCTCTTCCCCTGCCATCTCCCTCCTCCCTTCCTCTTCTTCCCTCGTTCCTCACCTCCCTCTCTCTCTGCTTGCAACAGATCGAGGCATGGCGCCGCCCCAAGCTCTTCCCCGACGCCATGGATGGGCGCACACATCGGCGAGCTCCCCAGCTGCCGGATCCGGTGCCTAGGACCTTCCCTGCGCCCGCACCCGTCGTCCACCGCGCCCAGCAGAACTCGAGCCCCTGCGCTGCTCCTCCTCTGCCCATGCGCCCGAGCTTTCCCCGAGTCTCCTCGCAGGAGTAGCAGCAGCAGCCGGCGACCGGCGCCTCCGCCTCACCATCGGTGACCCCAGGACCGTCGCCTTCTTCTCCCCGTCTCTCCCTTCCTTCCCATGCGTCTCTCTCTCTCTCTCTTCTCTGCCCAGGAGCAGGAACCATGCCTTGGACACCAAGCTCTGCCGCTGCCGTCCCATGCGCGCCGCCGTCCAGATCCGCCGGGTTCCCTGCTGAGGCGAACCGGATCTGACCGTTCCGGCCGCTTCCCGCCGACCCCGTCGCCAGGAGCCCGCGACAAGTCCACCGCCGTCGTACTGCTTCACGGAGACGAGGACGAACACAAGCCCCTGCCTCCTCGCCCGCTTCGTCCAACTGCGCGCGTTGACCAGCGCCAGGCCCAGCGCCCCCTTCCGGCCTCACCTCACCGCAATTCTGGGCCTTGGCCCATGGTGAGCAGCCCAGCCGCCTCAGTGCACTTTTCAATTCAGCCCGATGTGTTTTTTTCCTGCTGCGAATTTAGACATTATCCAGCAGTTTACAGTTTTACAGAAAACCCCCTTTTCTTCATGCATTTAATAACTAATAAACCGTGCATCGGATTAAAATGATTTAAACATGTAAAATGCTTAGAATTTTGTGTAGTTTAATAATATGCCACTTTCACCCATGTTAAAATTGTTTAAAATGTTGTTTGATTAAATTTGCTCGAACAATATGTTAAAATGATTTATTTCATAACTAAATAACCGTAACTCCAATTTAAATGTTCTTTATATGTAAATGGGGTAGAAAAATGCCAAGTTTAACATGTTGCACTTTATTTTCATGTTTAACAACAATAAAATAAGGTTTTAGGAAGAACAGTACCAATTCCAAAATATGCATATGAGGTTTTTCCGGAATTATTGTTTGTTGTTCCGGCCTTATTTTAAGCTTGTCTAAATAGTTAGTTTACTTATGCTTCACCTCTTGCCATGTTAACCAACATTTAATATTGTTGGGTACATAAACGAGAGAGAACTAAATAATTGATGTGGTGTTTCGTCAATATGCAACTCGTTGCATATTGAGCTCCATTTAATTTGTAGTATTGTTTGTGCACCTCGCCATGCCATGCCTCTTTAAACCGGACATGCATCATACTTGGTTGTGCATCATGACATGTGTATGTGGTGGTTGTTTACTATGTTGTTTGTTTCTTTCCGGGTTGCTTCTCTCGTTAGCTTTGGTTTCATTCCGGAGTTGTGAGGATTCGTTCGACCACGTCCGCTTGTCTTCTTCATGGACTCGTTCTTCTTCCTTGCGGGATCTCAGGCAAGATGACCATACCCTCGAAATCACTTCTATCTTTGCTTTGCTAGTTGTTCGCTCTATTGCTATGCCGCGCTACCTACCACTTGCTATATCATGCCTCCCAAATTGCCATGTCAAGCTTCTAACCATCCTTTCCTAGCAAACCGTTGTTTGGCTAAGTTACCGCTTTTGCTCAGCCCTTCTTATAGCGTTGCTAGTTGCAGGTGAAGTTGAAGTTGGTTCCATGTTGGAACATGGATATTTTGGAATATCACAATATCTCTTATTTAATTAATGCATCTATATACTTGGTAAAGGGTGGAAGGCTCGGCCTTATGCCTGGTGTTTTGTTCCACTCTTGCCGCCCTAGTTTCCGTCATACCGGTGTTATGTTCCTTGATTTTGCGTTCCTTACGCGGTTGGGTGATTTATGGGACCCCCTTGACAGTTCGCTTTGAATAAAACTCCTCCAGCAAGGCCCAACCTTGGTTTTACCATTTGCTACCACCTATCCCCTTTTCCCTTGGGTTCTGCAGACTCAAGGGTCATCTTTATTTTAGACCCCCCGGGCCAGTGCTCCTTCGAGTGTTGGTCCGAACCGAGCAGCCTGCGGGGCCACCTCGGGGAAACTCGAGGTCTGGTTTTACTCGTAGCTTGACTTATCCGGTGTGCCCTGAGAACGAGATATGTGCAGCTCCTATCGGGATTTGTCGGCAAATCGGGCGGCTTTGCTGGTCTTGTTTTACCATTGTCGAAATGTCTTGTAAACCGGGATTCCGAGACTGATCGGGTCTTCCCGGGAGAAGGAATATCCTTTGTTGACCGTGAGAGCTTATAATGGGCTAAGTTGGGACACCCCTGCAGGGTAGTATCTTTCGAAAGCCGTGTCCGCGGTTATGTGGCAGATGGGAATTTGTTAATGTCCGGTTGTAGAGAACTTGACACTTGACCTTAATTAAAATACATCGAGTTCAAGATCACTTCTTGATCATTACTAGTTGACGACCGTTCCGTTGCTCCTCTTCTCGCTCTTATTTGCGTATGTTAGCCACCATATATGCTTAGTGCCTGCTGCAGCTCCACCTCATTACACCATCCTTTCCTATAAGCTTAAATAGTCTTGATCTCGCGGGTGTGAGATTGCTGAGTCCTCGTGACTCACAGATACTTCCAAACAGTTGCAGGTGCCGATAATACCGGTGCAGGTGACGCAAGTGACCTCAAGTGGGAGCTCGATGAAGATCTTGTTCGTTGTGTTCGTTTCTTTCCATGTTGATCAGTAGTGGGGCCCAGTTGGGACGATCAGGGATCTAGCAGTTGGGTTGTCTTCTTTTCTTTTGGTTCCGTAGTCGGACCTATGTGTGTATCTTGAATGATGTATGATTTTATTTATGTATTGTGTGAAGTGGCGATTGTAAGCCAACTCTTTATCCCATTCTTGTTCATTACATGGGATTGTGTGAAGATGACCCTTCTTGCGACAAAACCATAATGCGGTTATGCCTCTAAGTCGTGCCTCGACACGTGGGAGATATAGCCGCATCGTGGGTGTTACATCTCCATCATCGATTATTTGTTCAAAGATTTATTGCATTTATGGGAAAAAAATCACTCCATTTTAATTCTATTAACCATAGATTAATCCACTTAACAACATCCCAAGCTGAAACTGTTGCGGTTTGGTCTGGGACTAGAGTCCCATTTTTTGTTCACAATGGATTCATTGATTATTACTTCTGTTCCACAGTTTCAGTTCATTGTTAACATGTCACCTCCCCCCCCTCCCCTCCCCTCCCCAACCCCCACCCAACGGAGCGGAGGGCGAGTGAACGACATGGACTTGGCTATCTGGAAGCCACCGCCATCCCACTATATGTGAGGACCGCCCTACGCTCAAGCAACGAGTTACGGCATGGATGGAGTGCAGGACGAAGTTCAGGTAATTATTTGGCAATGCAAAATGAGTAGGTTTGTTATGTTGACCTGGCTTCCATTTCTCACATTGCTGTCTTTGACAACATATTTGGACGCTGCATGAATATAGAAGTGATGGTCAGAGTAATTGTGTGGAGAAATAGAGTTACATTGGTTTTTCTGTGTCCAAACCCTCTTATAACATTCGGTGATATTGTAGGATGATGGGTAAAATTGGAGCTCTGATTAGTTCCGGGTTTTAGAATTGATATTTATAATATGCATAGTGCATTTTCTACATTATATTGGCATGTGACATATATATACAAAATCATGCCTTCTTCACGAGACGTGCATTGCACATGCATGCTTACTTATATATACAAAATCTTGTTCTGCTACTTATAAGTCATAACTCGATTTCAGGTCGTGTCTTCCTTTGTTTCACAACAGTTTAAACTTTGTGGCATTGCTTCTTTTGTTGACATTTATTAGGTTGATGTACCGTTCTCTTCTTTATATATTTATACAAGGAGTTCTCCTCCATGTTCTTGGAAAAAAGGAAACGATTTTTCGCTGCATTCGAGAATTGCATTTTAAAGTAAACTTTCAGCCATTATTTTTAAGCAGAAATTCAGTGATCACTATGCAAACAATTTCTCTGTTTTTAATAATCTTGCAGGACAACAGAGAACAGATGACACATTGGTCACATCCCCGGTAAATGTGTCAATCATACTAAATCGTCGATGGTTTCTAATTTCGGATATTGAAAAATGCTAATATATCTCAAGTAATATGAGAGTATTGATTAACCCATTTTCTGTTTCTAAGCTATCTTTATTTTTCATAGCTACTTTGGTGTTTTGTTTGGCAGAGAAGATGGTTTCAAAACAGAGAGTTGTTGTTTCGAAGTTATCTGTAAAGGTAATTCATATATATCATAAGTTCATTAACATACTTACTTCATATGAACATTATTCTTTTACTTCATTAACATATGGGCCAATATGTTCGCACCATACCCTCAGGGCCATTACCTTGACTGTCCATTCTAGATTAATTAAGCTCCAAGGCACTTGGTCAATCCTATTGGGACGCACTGGTACTTACTTTCTGATGAAGTCGAATCAGCTATTTTATTTTTATTTTTGAAGCACCAACTTAATCTCCTGACAACTGTAAAAAACAAATTGCAAGTACATCTGATGCAGATTGCCACTCTACTAGAGGAGAACTGGGCAAAGGTAAATGTTGCTGCTCCTTTTTGGCAAAATAATGACCAAAACTGATTGATGTTAGTGATCACAATCACAAAGAGATGCCACTCTGAACATCTGAACATCTAAACATCTAGAGATGCCACGACATGGTGGAACCCGATGTCCAAGGGTGCATAATCAGTCTCCGGCTTGTGAGGACGTCCTTGTTTCTCGCATTGTTTTGTAATCTGATAATGCTTATGTTCTCAATATCTTCAATGGCAAGACCAGATTTTTCAGTGCCGCATCTAGCACATCTATGAAGACATTAGCCATCTGCATACCTGGTTGCCTGATTTTACTTTAAATGGAGTTGTGTGTGTGAGGAATAGAGTAATAAATTTATACATGTGGCGTTGGTAAGAAATTTAGGTGTTCGTAAACTTGGTGAGACTATCTTAATGACAAATAGAGGGGACAAACTATAGCCGTCCTTATCCCCTTAGAGGGAGAGGTTAGGATAGAACAAACCATGTCTTCTTCACGAGACGTGCATTGCACGTGCATACTTACTAGTAACATCAAAGAGAAAATTAGTTTATGGGTGCTTGCGGACGCTAAACATTTGGGTTTTATAATCTTGCCCTTTGTTAAGCATTGTTTCAAACTTTTCTCTCTTAATTAATGAAATGACAAACCTTTTACCTTGTTTGAAAAAACAATTGCATGGACGCCAAGCCAACCCACTCACTCGATAGACTACAGACGGCGGAAAAGGTCACATCCACGTCCGACGTGGCAACGCGAAACACGAGCATGATGACTAGAAAAGAGGCGAACAACTGCGAGCTCGCGGCGTGCATATTAAGGGATCGAAGTCACTGCTGGTGATCGGGCAGAGCCAAAGCCGCCGGGGCCGGGAGGAGCGACGGCGCCCGCCGACAGCCATGGACACCTTCTTCCTGTCGCACGGCTCGCCCTTGCTGTCCATCGACGAGACGATCCCGGCGCAGAGCTTCTTCAGGTCGTGGCTGCCAGCGGCCGTCGCGGGACCGGAGCCGCCGCGCGCCATCCTGGTGGTGTCGGCGCACTGGGAGACGGACTCCCCGGCCGTCAGCGTCATCCGCGGCAAGCCGGCAACAACGACACCATCCAGCATCCACGACTTCGGCGGCTTCCCCGAGCCCATGTACCAGGTCCGTCCGCCCGCGCGACCCCTCCCGTTTTCCTTCCATTGGGACGTCGTCCTGAGGAACGAGGACTGAATTGGATTGGATGGAGTAGTACTAGAGGAAAGATGCCAGAATGGGATGTCAGCTGAACCAACTGAATAAACTGTTGGACCATCCAGCTGAAGTATCCTGCGCCCGGCGCTCCTGATCTGGCCAAGAGAACGAAAGAGCTCCTGGAGCAGGCCGGGTTCGGGCCGGTAAGCGAGGACCACGGCCGCGGGCTCGACCATGGCGCGTGGGTGCCCCTCATGTTCATGTACCCTGAGGCTAACATCCATCCCGGTGTGCCCGCTCTCCGTGCAGACCCACCGCGACGGCACCTACCACTATAACCTCGGCAAGGCGCTGGCGCCCCTCAGGGGCGAAGGCGTCCTCGTCCTCGGCTCCGGCAGCGCGACGCACAACCTCGGCAAGATGGGGCGCGACGACGAGCCGGTGCCGCAGTGGGCCTCCGACTTCGACGCCTGGCTCAGGGACTCGCTTCTCGCCGGGAGGTAATGCTGAGCTGGTGAGTGGTGACCACGGCCACGACGGACTTGCAAAGCGATCGCCTCGTGATCGTGACAGTTCTTCTCCTTCTCCTGCTTGTCATGGCCGCCAGGTACGACGACGTGAACCGCTACCAGGAGGAGGCGCCGCACGCCAAGACGGCGCACCCGTCGCCGGAGCATTTCTACCCGCTGCACGTCGCGCTCGGCGCTACCGGGGACGAGCCCAAGGCGGAGCTCATCCACCATAGCTGGGCCGAAGCCAACATGTCGTACGCCTCGTACCGTTTCACCACGAAAAGACTAGGACTGGACTGACGGCCGTGATCGAGCTTTGCCACACTGGTACGTCCACCCTACGTTGCATCTGGAAATCGGAATGCAAGGTGTTCCAGCTCAAAAAAAAAACGTCCATCCTGGGCTCACGCGTAGCAGTTGGTTTGTAATAAGAGAGACCCGGTAAAGAAGGAATGAACGTTGCATACTGGTCAGTGTGAGACAAGCGTTTGACTTCAGAGTGAAGCGAGGACGAGCTCGGGTCGGTGGCGTGAGGATGTGCTAGAGGTCGTGAGAGCGGAGTCAGTGCTGAAATGCTACTGAACTTCCCCTAAGTCGGTGATGCTTGAATTGAAAACCGTAGTTTGTCTAATGTATCAAACAGAAGACCTTGACTTGTGAAATCTTGAACCACGTATTTTTTTTCTGTTGTAACGCATGAGCCATTTTGTTAGTGCAATATTAAAATATGCATCATCTTAGATCTAGTGGGACTGATTTGGCAATGTAAATATTTTTTCCCTGATAAAGTATGTGGGACCTTGAAAGATTTCTTAGAAGAAAGATACCCCACGTCCTCAATGAACAGGGGTCTCGCACCGAACCCATTTTCATTGAAAACGAAAGCAAGCATACAAGGTTCAACATAGTCAAAGAGATAGGCAGCAGCCCAGCTTCATATGTCTGCTGTCAATGGTAGTGTGGAAATTAAGGATAGCTACAACTTCAAATATAGGGCAAATATTACAAATTCATGGCAGCTTAGCCTACATATTTCATCCGGAGAACACGACATGGATACCATCACTGTTTCTTGGATTCTTCAAAATGAATTCGAGTGAGCTTCTCGCGCCATGTTAGCATCTCCGGTCGCAGCTTCCTAGAAAGGAACACATCACATACCCTTGCATCTTATCAGTCTGCCCCCAATGCCAGCGACACCATCAATTTCTTTAATAGCATGTCTCGGTACCAACCTAGACCCCCTCCAAGGAGATCCTTGAAAGGTTTTGTCCAAATTTTCAAGTATTGAATGATCAAGCCCAAAAACTGCTTCAGGAGCAGCGATCAACGCAACGACATGTTTTGCAGTTTCACAATCGCCACATGACTACAGAGAAGCTACACTCAAATGCATGAACTTCTTATTGCACATCCAATGTCTAGGTAAGGACTCGGAATAAAAATTGTTTACCCAAAGATTGCGCCGATGTTCCCTCAGCTAGGTCACCCGAGCAAACTATCGTTCCCTATGGGAGGTACCCAAGCGAACACTGCGATTTGGGAGTATTCCCTCAAAACCCAACTCCAACGAATGCTCAAAAATTTTCATGCTAAAATAGATATATTTGACATGCCACCGTGTGAAGATTTTCCATGTTGTAAAGAAAAGGATGTCGTGCTACAAGAAAGATTGTCAGGAATTCGTCATGCTGCAAGCTGAGTAATTGACATGCGTTTTTAGAGATTTTCCATGATCCAACATGGAGAATTGCCAGCCTAAAAAGAGTGAAGTTTCCAATTTGTTCAGGAGTTTCCATGTTGGATGCTACTTGCAATAGGTGTTGTAAATTGCCATGTGTAGGTGTTGTAAATTGGACTAAAACCTTTTGCATATAGGGCACCTATTGGAGCAGTGTTTTTCACCTTGTGATGTAAAAAAGATGGAGCAATGAACACACAACAACTGATATGTGATGGCTTCGGGTCTTCCCGACACACGCGTGAACGAAGACCCCAAAATAATTTGTACTTATTTCAGTCTATGGCCATTTGGATTTTGGTCCTCCTCAACGTGCGTGAGGCTTTCGAAATCCCATCACTGATAACCCACAAGTATAGGGGATCGCAACAGTTTTTGATGGTAAAGTATTCAACCCAAATTTATTGATTCGACACAAGGGAAGCCAAAGAATATTCTCAAGTATTAGCAGTTGAGTTGTCAATTCAACCACACCTGGATAACTTAGTATCTGCAGCAAAGTATTTAGTAGCAAAGTAGTATGGAAGTAATGATAACAGTGGCAAAGGTAATAGTAGCAGTTTTGTAGTAATTGTAACAGTGGCAACGAAAAAGTAGCTAAGCAAAGATCAATATGTGGAAAGCTCGTAGGCATTGGATCAGTGATGGATAATTATGTCGGATGCGATTCTTCATGCAACAGTTATAACATAGGGTGACACAGAACTAGCTCCAATTCATCAATATAATGTAGGCATGTATTCCGAATATAGTCATACGTGCTTATGGAAAAGAACTTGCATGACATCTTTTGTCCTACCCTCCCGTGGCAGCGGGGTCCTATTGGAAACTAAGGGATATTAAGGCCTCCTTTTAATAGAGTACCGGACCAAAGCATCAACACATAGTGAATACATGAACTCCTCAAACTACGGTCATCACCGGGAGTGGTTTCGATTATTGTCACTTCGGGGTTACCGGATCATAACACATAGTAGGTGACTATTGACTTGCAAGATAGGATCAAGAACTCATATATATTCATGGAAACATAATAGGTTCAGATCTGAAATCATGGCACTCGGGCCCTAGTGACAAGCATTAAGCATAGCAAAGTCATAGCAACATCAATCTCAGAACATAATGGATACTAGGGATCAAACCCTAACAAAACTAACTCGGTTACATGATAAATCTCATCCAACCCATCACCGTCCAGCAAGCCTATGATGGAATTACTCACGCACGGCGGTGAGCATCATGAAATTGGTGATGGAGGAAGGTTGATGATGATGACGGCGACGGATTCCCCTCTCCGGAGCCCCGAACAGACTCCAAATCAGCCCTCCCGAGAGATATTAGGGCTTGGCGGCGGCTCCGTATCGTAAAACGCGATGAATCCTTCTCTCCTTTTTTTCTCCCCAAACGTGAATATATAGAGTTGGAGTTGATGTCGGTGGAGCACCAGGGGCCCCACGAGGCAGGGGCGCGCCCAGGGGGCAGGCGCGCCCCCACCCTCGTGGACAGGGTGTGGCCCCCCTAGTCTTGATTCTTTCGCTAGTATTTTTTATAAATTCCAAAAATATTCTCCGTGAAGTTTCATGTCATTCCGAGAACTTTTATTTCTGCACAAAAATAACACCATGGCAATTCTACTGAAAACAGTGTCAGTCCGGGTTAGTTCCATTCAAATCATACAAGTTAGAGTCCAAAGCAAGGGCAAAAGTGTTTGGAAAAGTAGATACGTTGGAGACGTATCAACTCCCCCAAGCTTAAACCTTTGCTTGTCCTCAAGCAATTCAGTTGACAAACTGAAAGTGATAAAGAAAAACTTTTGCAAACTCTGTTTGCTCTTGTTGTTGTAAATATGTAAAGCCAGCATTCAAGTTTTCAGCAAAGATTATGAACCAACCATATTCACAATAACACTTAGGACTCATGTTTACTCATATCAATGACATAATCAACTAGCGAGCAATAATAATAAATCTTGGATGACAACACTTTCTCAAAACAATCATAATATGATATGACAAGATGGTATCTCGCTAGCCCTTTCTGAGACCGCAAAACATAAATGCAAAGCACCTCTGAAGATCAAGGGCTGACTAGACATTGTAATTCATGGTAAAAGAGATCTAGTCATAGTCATACTCAATATAAACTAATAGTAATGGATGCAAATGACAGCGGTGCTCTCCAACTGGTGCTTTTTAATAAGAGGGTGATGACTCAACATAAAGTAAATAGATAGGCCCTTGGCAGAGGGAAGCAGAGATTTGTAGATGTGCTAGAGCTCGATTTTTTAAATAGAAATAAATAATATTTTGAGTGGCATACTTTCATTGTCAACATAACAACCGAGAGATCTCGATATCTTCCATGCTACGTGATGACCCACAAGTATAGGGGATCTATCATAGTCCTTTCGATAAGTAAGAGTGTCGAACCCAACGAGGAGCAGAAGGAAATGATAAATGGTTTTCAGCAAGGTATTCTCTGCAAGCACTGAAATTATAGGTAACAGATAGTTTTGTGATAAGATAATTTGTAACGAGCAACACGTAACAAAGGTAAATAAAGTGCAGCAAGGTGGCCCAATCCTTTTTGTAGCAAAGGACAAGCCTGGACAAACTCTTATATAGAGAAAAGCGCTCCCGAGGACACATGAGAATTATCGTCAAGCTAGTTTTCATCACGTTCATATGATTCACGTTCGGTACTTTCATAATTTGATATGTGGGTGGACCGGTGCTTGGGTGCTGTCCTTACTTGGACAAGCATCCCACTTATGATTAACCCCTATTGCAAGCATCCACAACTACAAAAGAAGTATTAAGGTAAACCTAACCATAGCATGAAACATGTGGATCCAAATCAGCCCCTTACGAAGCAACGCATAAACTAGGGTTTAAACTTCTGTCACTCTAGCAACCCATCATCTACTTATTACTTCCCAATGCCTTCCTCTAGGCCCAAATAATGGTGAAGTGTCATGTAGTCGACGTTCACATGACACCACTAGAAGAGAGACAACATACATCTCATCAAAATATCAAACGAATACCAAATTCACATGACTACTAATAGCAAGACTTCTCCCATGTCCTCAGGAACAAACGTAACTACTCACAAAGCATATTCATGTTCATAATCAGAGGGGTATTAATATGCATATAGGATCTGAACATATGATCTTCCACCAAATAAACCAACTAGCATCAACTACAAGGAGTAATCAACACTACTAGCAACCCACAGGGACCAATCCCAGACTTAGAGACAAGAATTGGATACAAGAGATGAACTAGGGTTTTAGAGGAGATGGTGCTGGTGAAGATGTTGATGGAGATTGGCCCTCTCCCGATGAGAGGAGCGTTGGTGATGACGATGGCAATGATTCCCCCCTCCTGGAGGGAAGTGTCCCCGGCAGAACAGCTCTGCCGGAGCCCTAGATTGGTTCTGCCAAGGTTCCGCCTCATGGCGGCGGAGTCTCGTCCCGAAAGCTTGCTTCTGATTTTTCTTCGGACGAAAGACTTCATATAGCAGAAAATGGGCACCGGAGGGCCAACAGGGGGCCCACGAGGAGGGGCGCGCCCAGGGGGTAGGGGGCGCCCCCACCCTCGTGTCAGGGTGTGGGCCCCCTCTGGTATTTCTTCCGCTTAGTATTTTTTATTTTTCCAAAAATAACTTTCGTGGAGTTTCAGGACTTTTGGAGTTGTGCAGAATAGGTCTCTAATATTTGCTCCTTTTCCAGCCCAGAATTCCAGCTGCCGGCAGTCTCCCTCCTTATGTAAACCTTGTAAAATGAGAGAGAATAGGCATAAGTATTGTGACATAATGTGTAATAACAACCCATAATGCAATAAATATCGATATAAAAGCATGATGCAAAATGGACGTATCAACTCCCCCAAGCTTAGACCTCGCTTGTCCTCAAGCGGAAGCCGATAACGATAAATATGTCCACATGTTTAGAGGTAGAGGTGTCGATAAAATAAAATACGGACATGAGGGCATCATGATTATTCTCATAACAGCAACATATATGGATATTGTCATATGATTTCTTATGCTCAAGTAATAATCTATTCACAATGCAAAGTATAAATCAGAAACTTTATTGAGAACTAACAAACTATAATCTCAGTCATTGAAGAAATTGCAATTTATCATAACATCAGAAAGAGTCTATGTCAGAGCTTTTTAGCAAGTCCACATACTCAACTATCATTTAGTCTTTCACAATTGCTAACACTCATGCAATACTTGTGGTTACGGAGTTTTAATCGGACACAGAGAAAGATAGGGGCTTATAGTTTCGCCTCCCAACCTTTTACCTCAAGGGTAATGTCAACAATAATAACTCATGCTCACTTACATCCAATTAGATATATATATATATATCTATATATATCAAGATCTTTCCAACACACTGTGCTTGCCAAAGGATAAAATGTAAAAAGGAAAGGTGAAGATCACCATGACTCTTGCATAAGGTAGAAGATAATAATAAAAGATAGGCCCTTCGCAGAGGGAAGCAGAGGTTGCCATGCACTTTCAGGGTTGGATGCAGAAAATCTTAATGCGAAAGAACGTCACTTTATATTGCCACTTGTGATATGAACCTTTATTATGCAGTCCGTCGCTTTTATTTCTTCCACATCACAAGATTGTATAAAGCTTATTTCCTCCACACCAATCAATCATACATATTTAGAGAGCAATTTTTATTGCTTGCACCGATGACAACTTACTTGAAGGATCTTACTCAATCCATAGGTAGATATGGTGGACTCTCATGGCAAAACTGGGTTTAAGGGTATTTGGAAGCACAAGTAGTATCTCTACTTGGTGCAAAGAATTTGGCTAGCATGAGGGGGAAAGGCAAGCTCAACATGTTGGATGATCCATGAAAACATACTTTATCTCAGATATAAGAAAACATAACCCATTACGTTGTCTTCCTTGTCCAACATCAACTCTTTAGCATGTCATATTTTAATGAGTGCTCACAATCATAAAAGATGTCCAAGATAGTATATTTATATGTGTGTAGCAACCCGACCTCAAACGGTCAAGTCTCTGTGCTTCAGTGTCATCCCTGGATCGGTAATGCTGACACACAAAGTACTCGAAGGATTTATAACAGAGTAGCAATCACACACTTATTACATCGAATGTCTCAGAATTGAACTTATTACAATAAATATGGCTTAAGGCCATCTAATAGGATAACAGCGGAAGGCTTGGAAGATAAAGTGAGTCCATCAACTCCAACGGCATAGCTGAGCTGCACGGCAACGACCTAACGAACCTTACTCCTCGTCTGAAAGGTCTGCAACATAATACGTTGCAGCCCGAAAACGGGTCAGCACATGGAATATGCTGGCAATATAACACAGTAGAGCAAGAACAGAATAATGCTATCACTACATGCATATTTGGCTGGTGGAAAGCTCTATGGTTATAGTTTTTGCGAAAAGCCAATTTTTTCCTACAACAAAGGAATAAGTTTTATTTTAACTATCATGGTAGTTGAAACATCATTGAGAAGGTTCCTCCAACTCAATCCCAATTAAAGTAATTATCAACCCAACAATATTAAATTAGAGTGATGAGATACTTAGGATAATCCAAGTACTAGATACTCAAGATGTCCATAACCGGGGTCACGACTAACCATGATTAGATTGTACACTCTGCAGAGGTTTGCGCACTTTTCCCCACAAGACTCGATCTCCTCCGTTGGATTTCTCGCACTACATGGTGTTTGAGAAATGGATGACCGAGACACAGTCTTTTAGAAACCTTAACTCTTTACTCCGGGTAGACTATACCAACCTACATCCCTCTACATCTGCTAGTCCACCTCTTCAAGAGCTCACGCAACTTACTCAACTATGCTAGAGCCCATAATAGCTTGTGGCTGCACACGGAAGTTTCTAGCATGAAATATCTCAGTTCCCTTTGAGCCTGGGTGGCGGACCTTAGGATGATCACACGGGTACTCCGGGATATCCTAGGACAACACTGGATTCTCCAGGTGCCCGACAAGCAATCCACCCAGATGTGTATTTAAGTTGCCACCTTAAGTTGAACCATTAATTAACAATCTCACATCTATCATGGATTCACTCACCCAAACCACGTCTACGAGCATAGCATAGCAATATAAGCAATACGTAGAAGTAACTCCCAAGGGTTTGATTATAACAGGGCAATAGGTTCTACCTCATCAACTACTTCCCAATACCCACAAGTTAATCACATTCTAATCATGCAATGTTTGAGGATTGGAGCTAATGCATAAAAACTGGGTATGAAAAGAGTATGATCAATGTGTTACTTGCCTTGCTGACGATCCGCAAAACCTAGGGACTCGTAGTAGCACGCTTCGCACTCCGGTAATTCCATCGCAAGCAAACAATAGCATACATAAGCAACCAATCACAGATGCATGAGCAAAACTCAAATAAGAAGAATTGACCAGAAAGTTCAACTTAAGAACTCCAGTTTGCAAAAAGAATCAAATCAAACGGAGCAACGAAACTCAATCTGCGAGAGAAACAAGATCCGTTTACTAATCTAAACTAAAGTCAAATTTGACAGTACCAAAATCTTGTTCAAGTTGGTTAAACAGAAAGAGGGTTTTGAGACAAAGATCTAGGCGCTTGAATCGCCTGATTCCGATAAACGAGCGAAAAGATAAACTAAAACGAAAATTAGATCAGAAATCGCGATCGAAAATAATCGCGAAAACCCGAGAAAAAGAAAAACTGACGAACAGCCTAACGAACGAACGTTCGTTGTCTGTAACTAACGAGCGAAAACCGTTCGTTAAAACGAACGTACGGATGAACGTCCGCTAAATAAACTAAACCGAGAAAACCGGCGAACCGATCTAAAAAACGAAACAAGGGTTTTATAAAAAAACTGACGGTTTTTACCTAAACCGAAAAAAAATCGAACGGCGAGATCGGATCGGATCGGCGGCGGCTCCGGCGGCTTACGCGGCGGCGCGGCGAGGCGGGGGCAGCGCGGGCTGGCTCGGCGGCGGCGGCGGCTCCGACTTGGGGCTCCAGGGGGCCCCGGGTCGGCTTTTAAAGGGGGGGTGGTGGCTTGCGTGAGGGGGCAGGGGGCGTGGTCGACTCGGCCACGGTGACGGCGGCGTGGCGGTCGCGGTCTCCGCGGGGCGGCTGGGTCAGCTGGGCCTCGGCCCAGTTCGGTCCGGCGGGCTCTCTTTAAAAAAAAACTGATTCCGCTGAAAATAAATTCTAGAAAAATAAATAAAAATCTAAAAATGCGAAAACAAAATTTCACCGTCTAAATAAAATATTTAGAACAAGATGAACATTTTCTTGGCCCTAAAATGCAATTTTGAAAACATGCAATTTTTCTAATGCAAATAAAATAACAATAAAATCCGAATAAAATCAAATATTTGATTTTAATATTTTTCCTCCAATATTTCATTTATTTTGGAGAAGTCATATTATCGCCTCTCATATTTTTTAATATGAAATATTTTCGGAGAGAAAAATAATTAAAACAAATAATCCTCGTTTCAATATTTGATAAGATTCAAATATGAAAACAGTGAAATCCTCAACTCTCTCCAAGGGTCCTTGAGTTGCTTAGAATTTCGAGGATCGCAAAACGAAATGCAACAAAAATATGATATGCATGAATGATCTATGTATAACATTCCAAATTGAAAATTTGGGATGTTACAAACCTACCCCCCTTAAGATGAATCTCGCCGTCGAGATTCGGTTTGGCTAGAAAATATGTGTGGGTGGTCTTTGTGAAGATCATCCTCTCGTTCCCAGGTGGCTTCATCCTCGGTATGGTGGCTCCACTGAACTTTGCAAAACTTGATAACCTTGCTGCGGGTGACTCGACTGGCAAATTCAAGAATCCTGACTGGCTTCTCCTCATAGGTCAGATCACTGTCCAACTGAATTGCTTCCAAGGGCACTGTATCTCTTAGTGGTATATCGGCCATCTCAGCATGACACTTCTTCAACTGTGAAACATGAAACACATCATGAACTCCTGACAGTCCTTCAGGTAACTCCAACTTGTAGGCAACTTCTCCCATACGTTCCAAAACACGATACAGTCCTACAAATCTCGGGGCTAACTTTCCCTTAACTCCAAAACGTTTCACTCCTCACAGGGGTGACACTCGCAGATATACTCTGTCTCCAATTTCATAGGTTACCTCCTTGCGTTTCAAATCTGCATAACTCTTCTGCCTGGACTGAGCTACCTTTAGTCTATCGCGAATCAACTTAACCTTCTCTTCAGACTCCTTGATCAAATCTGGTCCAAACAACTGTCGATCTCCAACTTCATCCCACATCAACGGTGTTCTGCACCTTCGTCCATACAGGGCTTCGAACGGTGCCATCTTCAAACTGGCCTGGTAGCTATTGTTGTACGAGAACTCTGCGTAGGGAAAATTGTCATCCCAACTAGATCCATAATCTAGCGCACAAGCTCTCAACATATCCTCCAGAATCTAGTTGACTCTTTCGGTCTGTCCATCTGTCTGCAGGAGAAAAGCTGTACTGAACTCCAGCCTTGTACCCAAAGTCTGGTGCAGCTGATGCCAAAACTTTGAAGTAAACTGTGTTCCTCTATCTGATACGATGGTCCTCGGAACTGCATGCAGACATACGATCCTGGTCATATATATCTTGGCCAACTTCGCACTTGTATAGGTGGTTTTCACTGGGATAAAGTGAGCCACTTTGGTCAAGCGATCAACTACTACCCATATAGAATCATATCCTGATTTGGTCCTGGGCAATCCGGTGATAAAATCCATGCCAAGTTTATCCCACTTCCATTCGGGTATTGGCATAGGCTGTAACAATCCTGCTGGCTTTTGATGTTCTGCCTTCACCCTCTGACATACATCACATACAGCTACATACTCGGCAATATCCTTCTTCATACCAGTCCACCAGAAACG
The DNA here is from genome assembly GCF_018294505.1 of Triticum aestivum. Lineage (NCBI taxonomy): Eukaryota > Viridiplantae > Streptophyta > Magnoliopsida > Poales > Poaceae > Triticum > Triticum aestivum. The sequence continues at coordinate 519,409,317 of NC_057802.1, forward strand.
TTCCTTCAAATCCAAATACATCTTGGTGTTTCCGGGGTGTATCGAGTATGGTGAGTCATGAGCCTCCTGAAGTATTAACTTCCCGATCTCTGTGTTATTGGGCACATAAACACGGTCCTCAAACCATAAGGTGTCGTGCTCATCCTCACGAAAACCTTTGGCCTTTCCTTTGCTCATTCTCTCTTTTATCTCGGCAATCTATTTGTCCTCCTTTTGAGCTTCTCGAATCTTTCCTAACAATGTAGACTGAACCTCCATTGTTGCAACAAAACCTCTAGGAACAATCTCCAATCAAAGTTCCCTGAGATCCTCTGCTAACTCCTTTGGCAATCCTATGCTTACTAGGGTGTTAGCATAACTCTTCCAACTCAATGCGTCTGCTACGACATTCACTACAAAAAAAAGACACATCCGTGACATTTTGGGCCGAACGAATTTTTTTCTGTCATACATATGACACTTCTATGACGATAATTGTGACAAAACCCGGTATCATCATAGATGTGGTGGGCTCCTACTTCTATGACAAAAAATCATGCCAGAAAATGGGCTTTTCGTCCTGGGTGGGCCGGAGACGCAGCTGCATGACATTCTTTGGGCCGTCCATGACGGAAAAAATTGTGGTAGAAGCGAGGGGGCGGAAAATTTCGGGGAGTTCCCGGTTACGGTGGGAGGTCGGGGGCCGAGCGATGTGCGTTTCTCTCGTACACGTATGCGTGTGTGTGCGAGGCGTTGGCTCTAACTGAACCTGAGCGAGGCGTTGGGCTCTAACTGAACCCGAGCGATTGCACTGCAGGCTACGCATTACTGAACCCGAGCGATCGATCGATGGCTGTTAACTAAACCCGATCGAGCGATTCCTTCGCTACTGCTGCTAACTGAAGCCGATCGATTGGATGAACAGTGAGCGGTGGCGTTGCCTCTGGATGAACAGGACCCCGTGGTGTGGTGGAGGGCTGGATGAACAGTAGACGGTGGAGGGGTGCCCGTGGAGGGGTCGTTGAACACGACCCCGTGGTGTGGAGGGCTGGATGAACAGTAGACGATGGAGGGGTACCCGTGGAGGGGTGGTTGAACAGTAGCCGGTGGAGTAGCGCGCGGTGGAGGCTGGATGAACAGGAGCCCGTGGAGGCTGGAGGAGGTCGACGGTAGCCCATGGAGGCTGGAGGAGGTCGACGGTGGAGATGAACAGTATCCCGTGGAGTCCTGTTTTGCGGTATGCCACACCCCTCCCGATGAACAGGACCCTCGTTTCGACCGTAGGAGGTCCATTTCGTCCGTTTTGCGGTACGCCACACCCCTCCCGATCAACAGGACCCCCGTTTCGACCGT
>NC_057802.1:519410848-519411676 GCF_018294505.1 Triticum aestivum
TAGGAGGTCCGTTTCGTCCGTTTTGCGGTACGCCACACCCCTCCCGATCAACAGGACCCCCGTTTCGACCGTAGGAGGTCTGTTTCCGCCGTTTTGCGGTACGCCACACCCCTCCCGATCAACAGGACCCCGTTCCGAACGTAGGAGGTCCGTTTCCTCCGTTCTGCGGTACGCCAGGCCTCGTTTTCATCGCCTATTCCGTCCAAGCCCGCCCGATGAACACGACCACGCATTCCGTTCCGACCCTGCCGGTTGGCTCCCACGCGTTCCGTTGCCTCCCGATGAACACGACGCATTCCGTTGCCTCCCGATGAACACGATGCATTCCGTTGCCTCCCCATGAACACGACGCATTACGTTGCCTCCCCATGAACACGACGACGACGCTGTTTCTTCGTTCCGACCCAGCCATGTACACGAGCCCTGGCCGAACGTATGCGCGAGTAGGCGTTCGAGACCCTGCCCGTATGTACACACACGTGGCCGTATTTTCTTTGTTGCACCCTAGCCGCTGTACGTATGTGTACATGCTACGTGCGCGCCTCTACTACGAGACGTGCGCGCCTCTACTACGACACGTGCGCGCCTCTACATCGACCAGTATGTACATACACATTCGCGACCAGAATGACAACGCTATGTACACTTCGACCTGGTGGGTCCCGACTGTCAGGAACTTCCTTGCTTGCGAAGATGTAGCTGGTGGGTCCCAGCAGTCAGGGGGGCGAATCGTTTTGCTTTTTTTTGCCCGGACACACTCCCTTGCATGCGAAGGTGTAGCTGCTGGGTCCCAGCAGTCAGGGGGCGAATCGTTTTTTTGCCCGGACG
>NC_057802.1:519411899-519420620 GCF_018294505.1 Triticum aestivum
TTTTTTCGGACGCATTTCCTTGCGTGCGAAGATGTAGCTGGTGGGTCCCAACAGTCAGGGGGCGAATCATTTTTTCCCGGACGCACTTCCTTGCGTGCGAAGATGTAGCTCGTGGGTCCCAGCAGTCAGGGGGCGAATCATTTTTTTCGCGAAATACGGTGGCCCGTTCGGTGGGTCCCCGCTGTCAGGTGGAGGAATAATTATTTTGCGCGTAATAAGGAGGCACTTCCTTGTGGCTGCCGTGGACCCAGCTGTCAGCCTCTCCACGTACAGCCCACGTCCGATGGAAGTCGTTCCTTGACCACGTTGACCACTCCGCGCCGAGAGCACCAGGGCGGTGGATGACGGCGAGGCCTAGGAAGTGGATGACGCGGAGCTGGGGAAGACGCGGCAGTGGATGCACACGCCAAGAGGAGTACGAGGGTTCACTGGTTCGGCTGCGCTGCCGTCGCCGCAGAATAACAGGGGGTGTGGGTGAGTGGAGGGATGGCCTGACCAGCGGTGGGAGTAGTAGGGGGCGGTGAGGCCTCCGCGGCAGGACAGCCGGCCACGGGAGGCAGGAGCAGGCGGCACGACCGGCGCTGCTTTGGGCGGCTGGAGCAAGAAGACCAGAGGTTGAAGAAGCACGACGACCGTTGGATGGACATCGTACGGTCACTGCAGCTAGAATTGTTTATATTGACTAAGTTGACAAAGCCCTTGGTATGTCAACTTAGTAGGCCCACAGGCCAGCTTACGAAATGGTGCGCCCCAGATGTCAGGGGGAGGAATCATTTTTTGGGCGGGTGAAGCTAGAATATCCGAGATTGAAGAAGAAGCACGACATCCGTTGGATGGACATCCAACGGCCACTGCTGCTAGAACCGTGTGTTGACTATAAGTTGACAAAGCCTTGCATACGCGTCAACACAGTTTTTTTTAGGGGACGCGTCAACTTAGTAAGGCCAGAAGTGTGTGGCAGAGAACTTATAGCCCATTTGAGATTTGTAAGAATGTCTAGCCCATTTTTGAATTCTAATGGAATTTACTACAGCCCATTTACAGTTTGTTAAAAGTACAGCCATTTCAACCAACCGTTCAAAACAAAATTCAATAAAATTTCCCACATTTTGATGGGATCCGAAATATTTTTATCCTGAAATTTCTAGTCAGATTAAATACAATTTCAATATAAATTTATATTACGTAAAAATCCAACAAAACATTGCGCTCGCAACAATTAATGAAATTAAAATTTTCAATATCCAAAAATAATATTTTATAAAGTAATCACGTGTTTGGTGCATTTTTTTATAGTTACTGCCCAGTTTTTATAATTACATCCCATTTATTATTTCTTAAAGCCCATTTTCTTGTTAAGCCTAATGCATCCCTCCTAGGAAAGATTTGCAGCCTAGCGGGGCGGAGAATAACAACTTGACCTTGCCTGGGTATTCCTAAAAAAAGTATAGCTGGGCTAGCCATTTTTAGCTTGAAAAAAATTAATATCTGGGCTGGATATCTGGCCTGGGCTAGATGGGCCACAACCCGCCCAGTTAATACCTACAGCGATGTTTTCGTTGTTGTTCAGAGGAGAAAAATTAATATCTGGGCTAAACATCGAGAAACTCTGCAGTGCTCACACCTCAAAAACACAAATACTGCTCGAGCTGCTTGGTCCTAGCTGTCGGCCGCTTCTTGTGCAATTTTCTCGTTTATTGACTACTACATAGGTTGACGATGGTGTGGGACCGTGATGTCAGGAAACCAGGAGGAAGCAAAATAAATTATAGTTATATATATATATAAAATAAGGAGGCACTTGCGTACGTGAGGCTATGGACCTGGTGGGTCCCCATTGTCATCCTCTCCAAGTAAAGTCATCCCTCGCCCGCACGCGCTTTCCGCCCGAAACAGTCAGCGCCGCCCGCCCCGCTTCCCGGTGCAGGCGATTGCTCCGCCTTCAAACGACACAAGTGTCGTCCGTCCGTCCATCTGCCGTCCACATTAATGATACGCGGTTGCCAAGGCGGCTACTCCGGCGCCACACGTCCGTCCCTCCGCCCGCCCACCATTGCTATATAAACTGCTACGCCGGCCATAGCCCCAGTCATCCGCATCCATTCCCTTTCTCCTGTCCACACCACTTCTGCCCACCATGGCTTCCTCGCGCTCCAGCGCTCTTCGGGACGGGCGGACGACGGACCACAAGGAGATGGCAGCCATTGCTGCCGACCGGCTGGCCGGCTGGCAGCCGGAGGACGACGGCGTCCCAATGGAGAACATGGTAGTCGATGATCCGGCGCCAACCCCCTCCTCCGCGCCATCCTCGCCGGTGCATTGCACCATGACCATCGGCGAGGCCCGTGCCCAATATATGGACAGGGTGAGGCAGATGCCTGAGGAGCAGTTCCAGGAGGCGCAGGCCGACGCCGCCTACAACCACCATCTCCTCCAGGAGCACCTGTAGGCGGAGGAGCAGATCGCCGCGGAGCACAAGTATAGTACTAAACTTAATTTTCTGATGAAAGTGGCAAAATACAGGCTAGAAATTGTGAAATATCCTTATCTTACCTCAATGGGATATTACGGTGCACATACAGATTGGAAGTCTTGTCTCCATTTGTGCAGTTCACTAAAATCAAGCAACATTACCGTACAAGTAGAACAACATATGAAAGCACACTGCAAAATCATGTGAAAGAAGGCTAGTATTGACCTCTCATGATGCGGAATTCAAACAACTCACAAGAAGAAGATCTGAACCAAATTCGCCTTAACGGATAGGAAGTAAGATCTCCTCTTGTGCAGTTCTACTAAGATCAAGCAATCAAGCAACGTTGTCGGTGTGACATTTTGGTTGAACTGCACAGAACACTCTTAAAACAAAAGTGTTTTGTGCAGTGCAACAAAAGGTCACAATGGCAACGAGGTGAAGTAGATAACCCTGTTTTCACAGAGGTGCAAAGGAAACAATTAGTGGTCAATAACGGTGGATGACACAGAAGCCAACAAAAAGAAGCATCTACCTTATCTAAATGGGAAAGAAAGCAAGACAGTAGCATTTCTCAAACGGTGGCATTGATTAATATTAACATAGAGATTATATTAACAATAAAATTCGTTAAACATGTAATTTGCTTTTAACTGTGGCATTGCATCAATTTTCCAGCGGCATTATTAGAGGGTGTTTGTTTACAGGGACATTTTGGTGTAGGGACTAAAAAAACTCCGTGTCAGTCCCATCTAAACCAAACAGGAGGGACTTTTAGGGACTAAAAGTGGGCATTTGGGACTAAAGAAAGAAGACCCCGAGGGAGTCTTTTTGGGACTTTTTCCAACAGTTGCCCCTGCCACGCATCGCACCTTGTCTCTATTAGTTCATTACTAGGGGTAACATGGTCTTTTAGCATGTCATTTAATAACCTCTAGTCCATGTTTAGTCCCTGGAACCAAGCAGGTAGGGACTAGGGAGTTTTTAACCAAACAGGGCCTTAGATTAACAACAATTAATGAGTTGCACGGGACAGTGGACGCACCAGCACCATGTGCATCTACCGATGTACTGTGGTCATGCATAGTCTGTTGCAACAAAGAACAAACAACCAAGGAGCATATTTGTGTTGGTCCCAGTTTTGTTATCCTTAGACACCTTTCCCTATGTGAGCGCAGCAAATCTAGTCCTGCTCAAACTCTACAGCCTGTCCCTTCCTTTCCTTTTTGAACTAGTACTTTCACCCCTTCCTTTCCTCTTTGAACCACGTCCTAGATTTATGCGATACAACTTTCCCCACTACTTTCCCCCATTCCTTTCCTCTTTGAACCACATCCTAGATTCATGCTATACAACTTTCCCCCTTCATTTCCTCTTTGAACCACATCCTAGATTCATGCTATATACTACTTTTCCCCACTCCTTTCCTCTTTGAACCACGTCCTAGATTCATGGTATACATGCAGCTAGAGCAATTCATGTGGAGTAAGTAAATTATACCTTAAGGTTCTTGGGGCGTGGTTCGGTGGGCGACGGGACGGCGGCGAAGAAGGAGGGGTCGGAGGCCCTCCCGTGCCGCCGCTGGGTGGAAAGTGAACAGCTGCGCCGGTAGTCCCTCGCCGACGCCGACAGCATTAAGCCTCCTTCCCTTCCCGGCGGACGGATCCTGCCGGCTCTTTGAGCAGCAGTGAGGGGAGAGAGAGGCCAACGAAGTCTTGTTTAGATCTGGAGAGGGCGAGAGAGTGTGAAGAGAGCAACTACAAGCGCTGAGGCTCCAGTGGGAGAGGGCGAGAGAGTGTGAAGAGAGCAACTACAAGCGTTGAGGCTCCAGCGTGTATATATATACTCGAGAGAGAGTGTGAAGCGTGCAAACCCTAGAAAACATTTTGACCAGTCAAAGAATCCTCCTGGCACAAATTATGCTCAAGTGTAGTTATCGAACCCGAGACCTCAAGTTTGATGAGCGAACAGGCTAACCAGCTACACAACCCTCCCGTTATGTTCAACGAGAGGGAAATAACCTTTTATACATTCCTGCATTTGTGTGACAAGCATGCCGTGTTTTTTGTGTGTGTGGGAGTCATTGGGATTTCAATCATAATCGTGTCATGTGGCTTTGGTGGTAAGACTATCCACAGTGGTGCAGAAATAATGCAACCTTAGTCACCTTACCTCTCTCCACGTAGTACGTTGGGTCCCACCAGTCAGAGGGTGAAAAAAACAAATTAATAAGAAAAATTAAAAGCGCCAGCGGTGTATCTTACCTCACACATCTCGCTACTGCTCAGGAACACTGTCCAATTGATCCCTCTGTTCGCTCACGTACTATTTTAAGTGAATCCTTATTATAACATGCACAGAAATTTTGGGCACTTGTATTCGACTTAAGTCAGTGTGCCACCGTATCTCGTATACTTACTACTCCCTCCGTCTAGGTGTAATAAGTCACGTTAGAAGGTGCAATGGGACCAAGGTGCGTGCGTGTGCGTGTGTGTGTGTGTGTTAGAGAGAGCGACAGATCGACCTACTCCTACAGAGAGATGTTGTGTAGTGTACGATTTTAGCCGCGAGAGTCGGTGCATCCTCTCGTTTCCGGGCGTGTCCGGTAGGGACATGCGGACAGCTGCCACGCCCGCTCCTGACCAGCCTGGCCCACCCAAAGCCCCTCCATCGCCCGCGCGCGCTTCCCGCCTGAAACGGTCAGCGCCGCTCCAAAGAATCGGTGCCGCATTCATGCCCGGGCAGAGCGGACGCGACCTCTCACTGGCGCAAGAGTGATGGTTGCTTCGTCCGTCCAACTTACTGCTGGGTCTATGTGATTTGACGGCTCATTGGTCTTTATTATTGAGGTGGTAGGACTGCTGGATGTCCCACGCTTTCGGCGAAAGGAGGTACTACTACTAGATTACAATTTTCTCCATTCTTACAGCGGAGGCGTGCAAGATCAGTGAAAACACGCAGGCTCAGTGATTACATGGCCCAGCTCACACTATCACCGTGCGACACCTAACTCTTTACATAGTACTCCCTTCGTTCCTAAATATTACTAGATGAGTCCCCGCGCGTTGCCGCGGAACAGCGGTATATCTCTACGCGCAAAATTATCGATTTCATAGAACTAAAAAAAACTCTATAACCGCATGACAAATGTGGTAGCCAAACTAAATAAACTCCCATCATCGTTTAGATCATCCCACGTAAGGAAAAAAGATCAGCCAACTCCTACTGCATAATGGGATTATATTTTTCTTTTTCACATGTTAATGGGACTTAAAAGCTCACTTACATGCATGCTTGCATGTAGACATGTTGATGTGATTAAAAACCCACTCACATGCATGTGCCATGGTATTTCTGCATGCTTGCATGTGGCTTAGTGCGGAGCCTCTCAACGTCTAGATCGGACGGCTATTATAGACTGATTTACTTCATCTAACTGCTAGATCACTTTTGATGATGTGGCTGAAGGAGAGGATAGAGAATTCCTAGTAGTGGGGCTAGCTATTAGTAGTAGATAAGTCTTTGTAGAGATTCCACTACATACGGAACAAAATGAATGAATCTACACTTAAAATGCATCTATATGCATCCGCATGTGGTTCATGGTGAAATCTCTACAAAGACTTATATTTAGGAACGGAGGAAGTACTAGTATAGTACGTACTGTAATTTATCAGCGAGATAAATTTGTACAATGCTATGAAGCTTCCAGCTTCTGTTACATGTATCTTGCGTCCAAGGTTGCCCGTTGCAACATTTCATCAAATACAAAGGAGACTAACATGCATGCTATTGCATCTCAATGATTGACAGATCATAGCAAATATGTACTCCCTCCGTTCCAAAATAAGTGTCTCAACTTTGTGCAAACTCTAGTACAAAGTTGTACTACTACTAAAGTTGACACTTATTTTGGAACAGAGGCAGTTAAAGAAAAAAAATGATCCATGCAGTCCCTAGCCCTTGAACCGTGAACCCTGACCAGGCTTCAATTTGCTGGCAACGTTCGAGCTTCCTAATAAATGAAGTTTGCAACCTTTTGACCATCGGATCATTTTGTGCAGTTTCACCAAAATCGAGATGAGCATCCCTGTGGCAAAGAAATTGAAGAAGCGTGATTAGAATAAGATTACTGGGACTAGTTGATGAGACATAAACTCATCACAAATATAGTATGTAGAAGCCAGTAGAGGTATGTGCGGGGCAAAGAAGTAGAGAAATATCCACAGGGAGTGATGTGGGCAGCTGGAGCAGTGGTGCAAGCCGGCTGTAAAGGGAGTTGTACCTGAGGGACGTAGCTCAACCTTGAGGAGGGCGGTGGGAGGCGGCAACTGCCCACGTCGCAGCAGTGAGCAAGGGACGAAGGCAACCTCACCGGCTTTGTGAGAGAGAACGGCGCGGACCCCTAATCGGGACGTGCCGATAGTGGGTTTTCACCGTCGGCGACGGCCACCACATCTACACTAAGCATCCACCCCTTCCCCAAGCGGACGTGATCCGTCGGGATGTTAGAGATGTGGCCACAGTCGTTTTGTGCGAGAGAGTGTGAAGAGAGCAACCCCAGCAAGCAACCGTGTAGGCTGGCCCGTCCTGACTATGTATATAGTCGAGCGGTTTCCTTTTCTCTCCATATGAACCTATCATATTGCGTACATGTCATTGAAGAAAAAAAAACTTTATTTATAAATGACGCGGCACCTACTACTCGTTCTCCTATAACCTTGCGCTTGGCATCTCCAAAATATTAACCTTGCGATTGGCTCTTCGCCTCTTCGGGAAGTCGAGCAATAATGGTAGTCAGTATATATCGTTCTGGCTATATGAGACCGAATGAATTGCTGCACGTCCACCACATGGGCGAGGGTCGAGGGGCGAGGGAGAGTGCTACATACGGAGCAAAATGAGTGAATCTACACTCTAAAATACGTCTATATACATCAGTGTTTGGAGTATGTACTAGTAGTTCATATTGAAATCTACTAAAGGACATATATATTCCAAACAATATGATATAATCTCTATAACCAAGGTAGTAGGGACGAGGAGTAAACGAAGGGAGTAGTAAATTTTTCTCCTCGTCCCGCGAGCCACCGCACGCATGGGCGAGGGAGCGGGCGTAAGGCGGAGCAAGCTTCACCTCATCCTGCGAGCCACCGCGCCCGTGGGCGGGGGAGACGGCGTACTAAGCAAGCTTCTCCTCGTTCTGCGAGTTGACGGGACACATCAAAAGTACTCTAGTGTATAGAGCCTTGCCTCTAAGGTAGGCCCCACATGGTTTGCCTCTTTTTTTAACATAACACGTCAAGTCGCAATTTGTTTTTTCACCCGTGGTAGACGATCCTCCCTCCACCAAGTGGACAACCAGTACACGTGCCAAATTACCACGTGGGCTGCCTTTTTCGTACAGAAATGAGCTCCACCGTGTACCCGCGTGGCTGTGGTTGGGAAAGAGACGGGAGTACGTGCGCCGTGCATGCACCTCTTCTCTTCGTGCATGTCCCCCACCTACGTGGGTGTGTGTGAGAGATACAAACCGCGTTCGTGAGTGTTTTTTGTTTTGGGGTGGGGGGTTGATTTCGTGAATTATTTGTGGGAATATGTGTCGATGACATCTCAAACAAAATTTTGCATGCAATGTGTGTGAAATGGAGGCCTATCCATATCATACATAGAGGGTCGGGCAATCCACGAGAAGAGAGGGAGCGGTCATAGCTATTGATAGAGTCGAAGAGAGGATCAAGTGGGTGGGTGCGAGATCGATGAAGAGAGCCATCGAAATTGTGTGTGTGTGCAAGTCGAAGTTATAGGGCGACTGTCCTACCGGAACGTTAGAGGGCACATGCCAAGTTTCTGTGTGGCAGGGAGACATGACTACACTACAAAAAAAAGACACATCCGTGACATTTTGGGCCGAACGAATTTTTTTTCTGTCATACATATGACACTTCTATGACGATAATTGTGACAAAACCCGGTATCATCATAGATGTGGTGGGCTCCTACTTCTATGACAAAAAATCATGACAGAAAATGGGCTTTTCGTCCTGGGCGGGCCGGAGACGCAGCTGCATGACATTCTTTGGGCCGTCCATGACGGAAAAAACTATGGTAGAAGCGAGGGCGAGGAAAATTTTGAGGAGTTCCCGGTTATGGTGGGAGGTCGGGGGCCGAGCGATACGCGTTTCTCTCGTACACGTACGCGCGTGTGTGCGAGGCGTTGGGCTCTAACTGAACCCGAGCGATTGCAC
>NC_057802.1:519420817-519421211 GCF_018294505.1 Triticum aestivum
CGGTGGAGTAGCGCGCGGTCGAGGCTGGATGAACAGGAGCCCGTGGAGGCTGGAGGAGGTCGACGGTAGCCCGTGGAGGCTGGAGGAGGTCGACGGTGGAGATGAACAGTATCCCGTGGAGTCCCGTTTTGCGGTACGCCACACCTCTCCCGATGAACAGGACCCCCGTTTCGACCGTAGGAGGTCCGTTTCGTCCGTTTTGCGGTACGCCACACCCCTCCCGATCAACAGGACCCCCGTTTCGACCGTAGGAGGTCCGTTTCCTCCGTTCTGCGGTACGCCAGGCCTCATTTCCATCGCCTGTTCCGTCCAAGCCCTCTCGATGAACACGACCACGCATTCCGTTCTGACCCATCCGGTTGGCTCTCACGCGTTCCGTTGCCTCCCGATGAAC
>NC_057802.1:519421387-519428355 GCF_018294505.1 Triticum aestivum
TGCGGTATGCCACACCCCTCCCGATCAACAGGACCCCCGTTTCGACCGTAGGAGGCCCATTTCCTCCGTTTTGCGGCACGCCACACCCCTCCCGATCAACAGGACCCCGTTCCGAATGTAGGAGGTCTGTTTCCTCCGTTTTGCGGTACGCCAGGCCTCGTTTCCATCGCTTGTTCTGTCCAAGCCCTCCCGATGAACACGACCACGCATTCCGTTCCGACCCAGCCGGTTGGCTCCCATGCGTTCCGTTGCCTCCCGATGAACACGACGCATTCCGTTGCCTCCCCATGAACACGACGCATTCCGTTGCCTCCCCATGAACACGACGACGACGCTGTTTCTCCGTTCTGACCCAGCCATGTGCACGAGCCCTGGCCATACGTATGCGCGAGTAGGCGTTCGAGACCCCGCCCGTATGTACACATACGTGGCCGTATTTTCTTTCTTGCACCCTGGCCGCTGTACGTACGTGTACATGCTACGTGCGCGCTTCTACTATGACACGTGCGCGCCTCTACATCGACCAGTATGTACGTACACGTTCGCGACCAGAATGACAACGCAACGTACGCTTCGACCAGGTGGGTCCCGACTGTCAGGCCCTTCCTTGCCTGCGAAGATGTAGCTGGTGGGTTCCAGCAGTCAGGGGGGCGAATCGTTTTTTTGCCCGAACGCGCTTCCTTGCGTGCGAAGATGTAGCCGGTGGGTCCCAGCAGTCAGGGGGCGAATCATTTTTTTGCCCGGACGCACTTCCTTGCGTGCGAAGCTGTAGCTGGTGGGTCCCAGCAGTCAGGGGGGCGGATTGTTTTTTTGCCCGGACGCACTTCCTAGCGTGCGAAGATGAAGCTGGTGGGTCCCAGCAGTCAGGGGGAAACTTTTTTCCATGAAATACAGTGGCCCATCCATTGGGTCCCAGCTGTCAGGTGGAGGAATCATTATTTTCCGTGTAATAAGGAGGCACTTCCTTGCTGCGGCCGTGGACCCAGCCGTCAGCCTCTCCACGTACAGTCCACGTCCGATGGAAGTCGTTCCTTGACCACGTTGACCAGGCCGCGCCGAGAGCACCACGGCGGTGGACGACGGCGAGGCCTAGGAAGGGGACGACGCGGAGCCGGGGAAGACGCGGCAGTGGAAGCCAGCGCGGAGAGGAGTACGAGGGTTCACTGGTTCGGCTGCGGTGTGAGGCTACCGTCGCCGCAGGGCCTGGCCAGCGGTGGGAATAGTAGGGGGCGGTGAGGCCTCCGCGGCAGCACAGCTGGCCACGGGAGGCAGGAGCATGCGGCACGACCGGCGCTGCTTTGGGCGGCTGGAGCAAGAAGACCAGAGGTTGAAGAAGCACTACGGCCGGTGGATGGACATTGTACGGTCACTGCAGCTAGATCGTTCATATTGACTAAGTTGACAAAGCCCTCCGTCCCCATCAACTTAGTTGGCCCACAAGTCATCCTTCCACTATGGTGAGTCCCAGCTAGCAGGGGGTATTCATTTTTTGTGCGTAATAAGGAGGCACTTCCTTGCGTGCGAAGATATAGTGGGTGGGTCCGACATGTCAGCGGGGGGAACATTTTTTTCGTGAAATACAGAGGCCCTTCCGGTGGGTCCCAGCTGTCAGGTGGAGGAATCATTATTTTGCGCGTACAGTCCACGACCGATATCCGCCAAGTCGCCACTCGTACCATCGCCTGTGGGTCTCATCACACCCCCGCCGGCACGCGCACCACAGCCGATTTCTCATCGCAACCCGCTGCCAGTGGTGTGGTGCCACTGCTGCAAATCACGCAGAGTCATCCGTCGCGTCTCAACCACAATCCGCGAACCTGGCCGAGTCTTCTACAAATGCCCGAATCATGGGGTAATAATATGTTTAAGTGTTGTTCTGCTGCTTTCAGTTGCTGATTTTTTTAATAGTTTGGTTGATGATCTTCCAATTTGATTCGTGCAGAAAAGGGAAGATTCGTGTGATTTGTATTTCTGAGAAGTTGCTGATGTGGGGGAATGCAACTACGCTGATTATTTGGTTAGCCGAGGAATCCCAATACCAGCAGGTTGGGGTGTTGGACAAGTAACTGAAGGAACGACAGAAGAGGAAGATGCAGAGCAGAAGGTTAAAGATGCAGTTCCTCTGATCATGGCCAAGCAACAGCTGCTGAACAGCCTTGACAGCATCAGGAGATGAAAGAGCTTGTGAAGATAATGGGCAAAATCGATGTGCTCTGTAGGATGATTATCTCTTTATTTGCAGTGTATGTAGAACTCATGATGTATTCAGTGGCTACGACATGAGCACTTTGCTGAAACTAGTAATGAATGAAACCTGTGTAGCAGGCTGGGCGTAGTGTTGTGAACATCTAATGACTTCTATTAATGGAAATCAGCGGGTATCCCCTTTTGCTCATATAAATAAATAAATAGCAGAGGCCCTGTCGGGTCAGCTTTGTTCTCATTCGAAGACGTCGAGCAAATTGCAGTCCAACAGCAAACTATGTCATCAAATTCAAGTTTCACAGCCAAATATGAGTACAACTAAACAACAATGTCATCATGTTTTAGTTCATCAGGTTTCAGTTGTCCTAGCAAACACAATTTCACATAGTAGATAAAAAATGTCTTCTGACAGGCAAATACGACAAAAGCAATGTAATCATCATCCGCAGCAGCAGCGCCAACATCTTCGCCATGTGTATCAGTCTGAATCGTAATTCCCCATGGTGTCATCTTCTTCTTCGTCCTCAACGTCCTCGAACATTGGCTTCTTCTTGATCAACTCTTGTATGTCCACAGCACGATAGGCAATCTTTTCGCCGGCGTCATTGACGTGATGGTTCTCAAATATATTAGGAACATCTGTGTTATCTTGTACATCAGGAGCAGTGTAAGCATCACCTTGTTGTGCAACTTCATTAAACGAATTCCTCTGCTCAAACCTTTGCAATACTCTCCAGTCATCGCTACGTGCAAATGTGTCTTCCAAGAAAAATATCCGTGTTGCTTGATTTGCCAAAATAAAAGGCTCGTTGGTCTGGTACGCCGCCTTGACATTGATGGATTTGAAATAATCATCAGCTCTGGGTTTTGCGATCCTGGAAAACAGGTTATACCAACGACAGCACAACAGAACCACACACCGATGATCCTCGAAACTGGAGATATACTGCAACTGAACAATGTCTATTATGTTAGCATACATTTCAGTTGTCTCTTTGTCATACGTATCCGTGCTCATGATGGCACTGTTTTGTGTCTTCCTGCCTTCGTCTCGTGCAAGGGTGTTGTAGCGCACATCTCCAACAACGCAAGATTCATAATGTCTTACCCGAGTATCAGGACCCATTGCTAGTGAGTATAGGGCATCATCAACTGCCTGCCCATCCTCCCGCATCTTCTTAACCTATGGTTAGAAAATAGACAAGCTGATCATCTTATGTACTCAATATATTAAAAAAACTGACAGTGCACTTCAAAAGCTTACATGGTTCTTGAACCATTTCGCAAATCCTGCCATAACCAGTTTGTCAATGTTTCTTGGATTTTGCGGCAGTAACTCCTCTTTGTAGATGCTGCACAACATAGTGATCGCGTCAAACATCTAAATATATAAGAATGTGCTGCAAGTTTAGTAGATTACAATGTATAAGCTGCAGTACTGCACTTACTTGGTATAAGGTAGTATCTCAGGACAGTTATTCAACACATACCAAACCATTTTGTCCAAATCTTTAGGTTTGTCCTCTTGTCGACTCTTCCCTGTAACTCGAACAGAATAATCGAAAACATTGAGCCCGGGATTGTCTTCACCCACCTCTTTGCTAAGCTGATCAGCTGTTTCAATGTATTTTGAGCAGAATATCAACGCTTCTGTAGCAATGTAGGCCTCTGCAATGGAACCCTCGGGTCTAGCTCTGTTCCTAACATAGCCCTTGAAAGTGCCTAGCCGCCTTTCAATAGGGTACATCCAGCCATACTATACTGGACCTCTAAGTAGTGCCTCATCAGGTAGATGAATAACCAAATGCACCATCACATCAAAGAAGGCTGGAGGATATATCTTCTCAAGGTCGCATAGGATAGTTGGTATCTTGTCTCTAAGACGCTCCAAAGCATCTATCCTGATATTCCGACTGCAGAGTTCCGTGAAGAATTGTCCCAACTCTGCAACTGCTCTGTATAAGTCAGGGCGGCCCAATCCTCTAAGGATAACAGGTAAAACCCTTTGAAGTAGGACGTGGCGGTCATGAGTTTTCAACCCTTGTACCTTGTTTCCATCTGCACTGACTCTCCTTTCAGGGTTGGAAGCAAATCCATGTGGGAACCTCACACGTGACAGGACCTCGCAGAATTCTTTTCTTTTTACCTTGTCCAAGACGTACACAGTTGGTGCCATATCCCGTGGTTTACCTTCATTTTGCACCTGCAAATCCTTTCTGATACCCAGGTGTGTCAAATCAATCCTAGATTTTAAAGTATCTTTCGTCTTGCCTTCAATATTAAGAAGTGTGCCGATAATGCTGTCACATATATTTTTCTCGATGTGCATCACATCAAGATTATGCCGCAGATCCAAATCTTTCCAATACTCCAAGTCCCACAAAGTGGACCTGCGGGTAAACAATAATCTCTCTTCTACCCTGCCACGCTTCCTTTTCCCGCTACCATTACCAGGATGGTTTCCTGGTGTAATATGCCTGACCTTCTCTAATTCCACTTGCAACTGATCGGCGGTGAGCCTCTTTGGCGCATCATGGTTTTCATGCTTTGCATTGAACACATGTCTTCGGTATTTTCTAGGATGCGGCTTGCCCTTGGCAAGGAAACGGCGGTGTCCAATGTAACAGATCTTGCTAACTATTGCGTATGACAGCGGATTCCTGTCAGAGCGAACACATGCATTGTAACCATGTGTCGTTCGCCCTGACATAGTGCCCAAAGCCGGATAATCATGGATGCACCAAATTATAACAACACACAGAAAGAAATCAGCTGGTGGGCTGCTATATAGGTCTCGAGTGAGAACACCCTTCCATAGCTATTGAAGTTCCTCCACAAGAGGCTCCATGAACAAATCAAAATCCTTTCCAGGACTTTTTCGACCTGGGATGAGCAAGGCCATCATGTAGTTTGATTCTTTGGTGCAGACATTTGGAGGCATGTTGTAAGGGATAACAAGCACTGGCCATAGGCTATATGTGGCGCTCTGATGGCCAAATGGGTTAAATCCATCTGAAGCTAAGCCAAGTCTAATGTTTCTCGAGTCAGCAGCAAACTCTTTGTGTTTATCATTGAAGCTTTTCCACTCACTACCATGAGATGGATGGCTCATTACATTCTGATCTCTGTACTCTTGGTTCCTAGAATGCCACAGTACATCCTCTCTTGTTTCAGCATCATGAAAGAACCTCTGCAATCTGGGTGTAATTGGAAAATGTCTCAGGACATTATGAGGAATCCTCTTCACAGCATCGCCATCTTTCCATCTTGATGATTTGCATTTCGGTCATTCACTTAAGTTCGCATAATCCTTCCGGAACAGAACACAATTATTCTTACAAACATGGATCATATCATATCCAATTCCAACTACACGAAGGAAATTCTTCAATTTACTGTAGGTGTGCGGTAGCTCAGACGCATCTGGGAAAGATTTGCGGAAAGCAGCCAACATCGCATCGAATGATTTGTTGGTCATCCGCTGAGATGTCTTCACCTGAAGAAAGGTGACCATAGCTGAGAATACGGACAGCTTATTTCTTCGGGTGACAACAACGTTGCATTGTTCCAACATGCGGGCCCACCGTTTTTCTTCTGCAGGTCAAAGTTCACGGAATGCACGAGCATTTCTTAGCATTGTTTCAATGTTGGTCAAACTCACTGGCTCCGCCACCACCACCTCCTCCTCCTCTTCCACCTGAGCATCAGGCAGATCAAGATGGTGATCTGCTGCTTCCACGTAGTCAATAACATTGACGTTCACAGCTTCACCATGATGAACCCACCTAGTATATGTGACCGACATCCCATACAAGTGTAGATGATTTTGCACAGTTGACTGGGGTCTTGTAACTGAATTCGTAAAACTGCTACACGGGCAGAGCACATCTGATTTCGGACCACCGTACTCAGCTCTGATAAAGTTCATGAAGTTTTCAACCCCCTCGTCATATGCAGCGGAGAATCTTCGAGCAGAAGTTATCCAAGTCCTGTCCATCTGTTAGACATACAAATTAGTTCTTCTACTAGATATTACAGGAAAAACATATATGCTTTTTTATGAAGTCCAGAAAAAAAATACCTAGGTCGATGTCTAAAGCTATGGCAAGATATTTGGACGAGCAGATCTAAGTAACGTAATATATGTAAAGCTAATTCAGCAAACAGATTTGAGTGCCAAATTATGGCAGGCTATTTCAGCAGTCAATGAGGCCGAGCACACAGCCATCGAACTATCGAAGGCCATCGCAGCAACAAAGATCGAGTATAAAATGGTGTAGAGCTATTTCACCTAACAGTACTAGACCATGGCAATCTACGTCACAATAAATATATGGCAGGATATTTTAGCAACTAATCGACCTTGGCATGCCATCTCAGCTAAGCACATTGAGTGCAGAATAGGGCAATGAAGCTTCTTAAGCAGAGCATATTGACAGTAAACTACTTCGGCAAACAGTGAGATTAACAGCGTCTATGAGCTAACATTCAGCGCTACACCGACATGAACGGGGCCTCAGTCTAGAATGCGCATACCGTGGGAGAAGCTGACCGCCGTGCGTCTCCACACGAACGTCACCAGCGGTGGCGGCGCTAACCGCCGTGCGCCTCCACAAGAACGTAGCTAGAGGTGGCGGCGCGGCTAGAGGACGACAGTCTACGAGAGCGTACTGTGGGAGCGAAAGGTTCGCCGAACCGCGGCGCCGACGTATCGGCGCGGCGGGGAGGGCGGCTTTGGCGGAGCGAATGGAGTGGAGGGGGAC
>NC_057802.1:519428662-519437347 GCF_018294505.1 Triticum aestivum
GGTTTGGGGAATATTATTGGCTAGTTGGCCGAAGGGCGGTTGAATTGGATTTGGGGGGAATTTTTGGGTGTGTGTGGGGGGGAGGGGAGGATTTTCGCGCGGTGGGCGGGGAGTTTGGCGCATGGTCGGTTTCTCCAAGTGCAGTCCCACGTGTCAGTGAAGAGGCAAGCCGAAGCGCGTTCCGTTTGCATGAGCCGTGTGCAGGACCAAACGTGTGTGGGGTGCAATGCGACCGCGACAGGAGTGCTGTGAGTGTACCGCCTTTTTTCCTTTTAAACTAGGTGCTTCGCCCCCTCAAAAAATTTTTTGTTGCTTCGCGCGATCCATTGATACTACTACTAGTAATCCGGTAATCCCGACTAAAACGGCACGACTGGGTCTTTTCCCGCGCGATATGCTGGGAGGTTGGCTTAGTTGGGTTTTTAGGACGAGTAATGCTACACCTACGTAATCCCAGTTACGTAATTAACGTAATGTGAAACGTGTGAGCTGTTGACTGTAGATTGGGGGGAGGGAGGGGCCCACCACCATGAAAATCAGGGGAGGAGAGAGAGAGGCAATTTACGTTAACCCTTTGGTAGGTTCCCGTAGATGTAGAAAGATGTGAAATGCGTGAATGTGTAGTGGACGTACTATTGGAGTGCCTAAGATAATTTGTGTATGTATAGACCCTATGTGTTTATTTTACTTCACATGTTAGATTTGTCTCGGTTCAATAAAAAGCAGAGTTGGTGATGATGGTGTGCCTGTCATCCTGCAATATAGGCCGACCGATCTATATCTAACGGATAGGAAGGAAACTATGACAATTTACCCGCACTCCTCTCCACATTTGCAGATAAGGCTTTCCCTCGTTCATCCTTTTCTCCCACAAGATCTTGATCTTACGTGCAACGCATGGGCATCTTGCTAGTACTATTACAATATGTATATTATTGTGAAAGTTCATATACACCGGCCGAGATTAATGCAAACACGGCAGATTTTCATTACATTTCGAACTTTTATAGGATAGAAAAATAAAAGAAACCCGACCCTAAACCTATTCTATGGCGGCGACCGACGTCCTCCATCTGCGATCTCTATGTACGGGGGCGGGGTTCAAGACCCGTGAAGTGAAGGTGCGGTCTCCGGCGAGGAAGAGTAGAACACGGGATACGGACCGGCTAGTTGACACACCATGCCCTGCCGCCTCCCATGCCCTACTCATCCTCGGAGGAGTCCCCGACCTCGGCGGTGCCGGACGTTGGACGGCGGCAAGTAGGACGCGTGGCTGACGGTGCTCCCGTCGTCGGCCGCCAGCGTGGCCACCGCTTGTGCGGTCGCGTCCGCGTCCGGCTACGCCGCTATTGCGTCGCGAGAGGCGACTTGAGCGAGGGCGGCGACCTCGAGCTTCATCCCCAAAGACAAGCTCTCCCGCAGAGCGTTCACACTTGCGGTCATGGCGGATGTGGTGCCAGGTAGGAGGACGATGCGCTATGGTGTGGAGGTTCGCTGGGCATTGCCGCTTTAAGTAGCGCATTCCGGTGAGGCCAAGCGTCCGGGTGCGTCATTAAGTCACCGGAGTTGGTTCCTCGGGCACCGAGCCTCTTAACAACGACATACGAACGGATGGCATGAATGCGGGCAGCTGGCACCGGCTGGGAACGCACCGCGCGACGGCGCGAGGGACGAGGGTTTTGGTGTGCCAGGGTAGTCAGCTGCGGTCGTGGAAACGTTGGAGATGCCCTTTGCTCACATGCGATCCCCGCATGTCATTGAAAAAGCAAGACGACCCGGCATGGTCTCAGGTCCAGAGGATGTAGTTGGCCGCGCTACACCACTCCGCGGTCGCGTCGCGGCGCCCCGTGCATCCTCGACGAGCCGGGTGTTGGGGTGTTTTTGGATTGTGGCCAAAGTGCACCTTACCAAAATTTTGGTCATGACCCAAAGATTGGTCTTTGTTTGGATGGTTGCCATTTTTTGGCATGCCAATGAACTCTAGCCAACTCTAGTTCATTTTTCTTGCCAATGTCGGCCAAATCATGGGCAACCAATACCTCAACCAAAATTTTGGTCATGACCCAAAGATTGGTCTTTGTTTGGATGGTTGCCATTTCTTTGGCATGCCAATGAACTCTAGCCAACTCTAGTTCATTTTTCTTGCCAATGTCGGCCAAATCATGGGCAACCAATACCTCAACCAAAATTTTGGCTACCCAATGCTTTGACGGGGCAACCTTGGGCACAAACCAAACATACCGTTGGTCGCGCCACAGCACTAACGCCACCCTCGGCACACTGAAACCGACCATGTCTAGCGACGATATGAGCGTGTCGCTCACCGCAGTCACCGTGTCCAGAGGCGGTGCTGGAGCTGCGCCCCGTTGTTGGCCCCAACGACCCACATGAACGGTTGTCGGTGGCAAGGAGGTCGTGGGCTAGCTCCTCCATTGGACTAGTCTGCGCTACGTCGTCCCGACGGGTGTGCCCCACATGTCGGTTTCCCTGTTTTCCCGACCATATTCGAGCATCAGTGCTCCGCGTTGCGCATTAGGCCTTTCACTATGTAGGCCAAGCGAGACAACTTATTGTTTATTTGAGCCGTTCAAGTATAATCATGTGGCGTTTGCTTATTTCTCATTCCTCTCCAACCCTCTTCTCCATCGATCATGTCACCCTCCAGTCGAGTCCATCCTCCCGCATGCCTCATTTGAACATTCCGCCGAGTATCATTTGCATGTACCCACCCTAGTCCTCTTTCAATAGATCTCCGGACGCCGAGATGAAATCGAGAGAGAATGAGTGGGGGCACGTGATACCTAAGGCGGATTCATAATTTTGAACCGGTGATCATAGCATCCGCAAATCATATATAAAGGGTATTCAATGTTCGTTTCGTTTTTGAACGTACAATATACTCCCCCTATCCTTTCTAGTTTACATATAAGTTTTATGTGTAGTCAAAGTATCTCTACTTTGATCAAAAAGGTGTCAACATTCAACAACACCCAATCAATATTGTTAGATTCATACGTACTCCTAGATTTGTACTCGAGATGGTTTCCAATTTGACTATTGACAATATTAATAGTACATTAGATGTATAATGTGAAAATTATATCATTGAAACTCCTTTCACATACGAATTTGACCGTATGCTTTGTGTAAGTTGCATGTCATATATTATTACTCTAACATTTGGTCAAAGTTAGCCTCGAAAAACGCATTAGACCCTGTATGCTTTGTGTAAGTTGCATGTCATATATTATTACTCTAACATTTGTGTAAGTTGCATGTCATATATTATTACTCTAACATTTGTTCAAAGTAGTATAGTGGAAGTGGATCCTCTGACGTAGGTATCCCTGCCTTACCCTCCCTTTCGGTCACTTACTGCCGGACCCCATGCTTGCTAGGCCCCGCATGTTAGTTACTCAATGGGTTCGGCCACGTCAGGGGATCCTCATCCGTAGTATACTCCCTCTGTTTTATTTACTCCGCATAAAACGGAGGGAGTGGTGGTATAATAAATGACGCGGGCGGGGGAGGGGGAGGGACGTCGGTTTGCTCTCAACTGCAATCCCACAAGCGAGCGGAAACGCAAGATGAAGCGCGTTCCATTCGGTGAGCGATGTGGAGGGTCCAGCGTGCCGGGCTGCAACGCGAACGCGACAAGAGCGATGTAAAGTCAAAACCGATTGACCAGTCGTCACCGGAACCACTATTCACACCAGAACCTTCGCTGCTCGGCCTACGCCAGCCACTGCCCTAAAACCACACCAAATCTCCAGCCCATTCCCCCACCTTTCGATCCCCTAGCCCGCATCAAGCATCTCCTAGTTCGCCGGAAAGCCATGGTGCGCCGCACGATCACTTACTACAAGATGTTGACGCCGGAGCGCCGCGCAGAAATCGCGGCGGCGGTCGGTGCCACAGACCTCCGTTCCGAAGCTCGCTTTGCGGCGGGCCAATCCCCGAGTTCTCTGGAGCCAAGCTATGAGGAGGAGGAAGCCGATCCAATGGTCATGGCGGAGGTCGCGGCGCAGAAGGCCCCCCGATGGGTATGGGACGATGGACGTCAACTTCGTGCTGGCGTCCGAGTCCCCCATTGTGCAGGCAGACCGGCGGTTCAACATGGCGACACTAAAGGAGGACCGGGAGGCAGAGGCTCAAGTCGACGCGGAGCGCGCGCATGCCGCTGCCATCGAGGCTCTCCTGCAGGCGGAACCGGATGTCATGGATGTGAACCGGGCGGCGGAGGCTCAACTTGAGGCGGAGCGCGCGGATGCCGCTGCCATCGAGGCCCTCCTGCACGCGGAACCGGACGTCCTGGACTTGAACCGGGCGGCAAAGGCTCGACTCGACGCAGAGCGTGCGGATGCTACTCTCATTGATGCCCTCCTGCAGGCGGAACCGGACGTCCTAGACATGAACCAGGCGGCGGAGGCTCGACTCGACGCGGAGCGCGCGGATGCCGCTGCCATCGAGGCCCTCCTGCAGGCGGAACCAGACGTCCTCGACTTGAACCAGGTTGTGCTCTCGTCCGTGCAGAGCGCCCGCACGCTCCGCTTGAACGACTAGCTGGAGGCCGAGGACAACCACGGTGCGGAGACACACGTCGGCAGCGACGGCTGGTTCGCGCCGGCAGCCAAAGACGACGAGGCCGTCTCTTTCCGCGAGCAGTGATAGTTTTTCTTTATGTTGTTGTTTTTATGGATCTTTTGCTGTGTAAAAACATATATTTGTTATGCAAGTCGCCTGACTTGGGTCAGTCTGCCATTTCAGGCGGTTGGATGAATATCCTACATCTCCTAACCCTTCTTTCCTTCTTCCTCACCTCTTCTTCTTCCCCAACAGACCACCGCACGGGCCGTACGGATACTCCCCAACATGCGGTTGGATAAACATACTCTATGAACGAAAATTATGTGTCAGCGATAGGATGGCTGAGTTTGGTTTGTTCACATGTGACAACACGTGTCAGTGAGGGTGCGTTCCCTTGGTTGGGTTTGCGGCGTGCAGGAGCGACTGTGTGAGGGTGTGGTGCGACCGCGGTGTGCAGGAGCGACCGTGTGAGGGTGCGGTGCGACTGCGACAGCCGTGCGCAATGTACCTCCTTCTCATTTTGAAAACTTTAGCCAAGCTTGGCAAAAATATGTGGCGAAGTTTGGCAATGCAAGGCCTAGACCCAAACAGGATAAGTATGTGCGTACTAGGAGTGCTAGTTTAAAAAAGAAAGGCGGGGTTTTCCTTCGCGGGATTTAATCGATACAAATCCTCATTTCACGTGTCAATTAATGCGTATTTTTTCTCCACAGACCAAAGAGCTAACCATCTCACTCCTCATCGCTTGATTAATGCAGCGCCATACAAACTAGCCTTCTCACTTCCGCATGCATGCAGGGGATATTAATGTCCTTGGTTGCTAACCCCATCAATTTTGCCTCAGTTAGTGTTAGTGGTCCTTTGCAAATTGTAATTTTGATATACTGGCTTTGTGCACAAAAAAATGGAGGTAGTAACTATATTTGACTTCCTTCCCCATTGCGGTGACGTCGACGATATTATTTTTTTGGGTGGTTTGGCGAAGTGCGTTCGACGGAGAACACCATTGAGGGAGACCACGGTAAGTCGTTCGCAAGTGCCGCCTGCAAGCCGAGTCAACCGCCTTATTTGCATCCAGGAAGTCCTTTACTAGTACTACTAGGAGTACTAGTGCGGTGAGATGGTTTCTCGAAGAAGACGATGGAGAAGCGGAGTCAGCGAAGATTGAAATGATGGTTGCTTCGTCCGTGCTTTTGTGATTTGACGCCTCATTGCTTTGTGATTTGTGATAGAAGGGACAGGGGATTAGACTCTGTGCTCTATACTATACTACATGCGTCCAAGCATGGGAGAAAGAGGAGAGACGTTGCATTTTTCTATTCCTTCAATCAATCAATCAGGGAGCTTCGGTTCCATCTTTTTGGCTTTGGCAACACCGTCCACAATGGTTCCCACGATGCCAAAAGCTATTTTCACATTTGGCTACACATTATGGATGCCCTTAACCGTACCACTTGGTTTTGCTCCTGTGTGCTATCTATACAAATCTCAATTATATTGATCTAAAAAATTATAGAATCAAAATTAGTAAAAAGGAGGTGCTTTTGCCGCGCGGATGGCGGGGGAGGTTTCTTATTTGAGCAATGCTACATCCACGTAATGGTTTACGTAATGTTACGAACTGATGTGATGTGGGACTATTTGATTGGATTAAAGGAGAGGATTAGGCCCACCCCACCTGAAAATCAGGGGGGCATATATAGATTAGATGGAAAGTATACGTAGCAGCTACGTAGCCCTTTGTAAGTCTAGGATTAGGCTTCTTATTTTCGGTGGACGTTGTCCTGGCGGTTTGCTAACATGCGGTCCCACGTGTCAGTGCTTTACCAAGCCGATCCGCGTCCCACATGAGGCAGAACAACGGCAGAAGCAACACGTGGTTAAGTTGAAGAAGATGAGGGAGAAGCGGATTCAGCAACGAGTGAAATGATGTGATGGTTGCTTCGTCCCTCCAACTTAACTGCGGGAAAGGTGCAGCTTTGTTATTTGACGCGTCATTGCTCATTACTACGTCGGCGCCATGACTGGGGTGCTTCACCCCGGCTACTCTGCACTGTATTCCGGTATGGCATGTGGACCCAGTAGCTTGATGTCCCACATGTCGGCGAAAGGGACTAGAAGATTTATGAAAGCGAGCGCTCCACTCTTACGACGGAGGAGTAGACGACACGACGGCCCAGTGAACTATCACTTGTAGTACTGTATAGTACTATAGTTTTGCTGTTTCGCACGTGTAGCGACCAGACCTCAAACAGTCTGTGCTGCTGTGCACCAGTGTCATCCCTGGATCAGTAATGCTGACACGCACAGTACAAATGGAGGATTTATAACAGAGTAGCAATCACACACTTATTACAACGAATATCTCAAAAGAGAATAAGTATGATAAATATGGCTTAAGGCCATCTAAATACGATAACAGCGGAAGGCTTCGAAGATAAGTGAGTCCATCAACTCCAACGGCATCACTGAGTATAAGACCACGACCTAAGGCACCTTACTCTTCGTCTGAAAAGTCTGCAACATGAAACGTTGCAGCCCGAAAACGGGTCAGCACATGGAATATGCTGGCAATGTAGCACATAGAGAATAATGAACATAATAAGGCTAGACTACATGCATATATGGCTGGTGGAAAGCTCTATGGTTACAGTTTTGCGAAAAGCCAATTTTTCCCTACTGCAAAGGAATAAATTTTATTTAACTATCATGGTGGTTGTGAAACATTGAGAAGGTACCTCCAACTCAATCCCAATTAAGTATCATCATTAACCCCACAAAATTAATTAAAGTAACATGGTGATGAGATTCACATGATAATCCAAGTACTAGATACTCAAGTTGTCCATAACCGGGGACACGGCTAACCATGATTAGTTTGTACACTCTGCAGAGGTTTGTGCACTTTTCCCCACAAGACTCGATCGCATCCGCTTGATTCTCGCACTGCATGATGTTTGAGAAACGGATGACCGAGACACAGTCTTTCAGAAGCGTTAACTCTCTACTCTGGGTAGACCGTACCACCTACATCCCCTACATCTGCTAGTCTACCT
Source organism: Triticum aestivum (assembly GCF_018294505.1). Classification (NCBI taxonomy): domain Eukaryota; kingdom Viridiplantae; phylum Streptophyta; class Magnoliopsida; order Poales; family Poaceae; genus Triticum; species Triticum aestivum. The sequence continues at coordinate 519,436,306 of NC_057802.1, forward strand.
CTTCAAGAGCTCACACAACTTAATCAACTATGCTAGAGCCCATAATAGCTTGTGGCTGCACACGGAAGTTTCTAGCATGAATAATCTCATGATCCCTTTGAGCCTGGGTGGCGGTCCATAGGATGATCACACGGGTACTCCGGGATATCCAAAAATACAGGCAGCACTGGGTTATCCAGGTGCCTCAATCCACCCAGATGTGAGTTTTAGTTGCCACCTTAAGTAAACCATTAGTTAACAATCTCACATCCGTCGTGAATATTTCTCAAACCCAATCCACGTCTACGAGCATAGCATGGCAATATAAGCAAACGTAGAAGTAACTCCCAAGGGTTTGATAAATAAAACATGTAATAGGTACTACCTCAACTACTTCCCAATACCCACAGTTTAATTAGATCCTAGCCATGCAATGTTTGAGGATTGATCTAATGCAATAAAAACTGGGTATGGAAAAATATGATCAAAGTGTTACTTGCCTTGCTGATGATCCGCGTAACCTAGAGATTCGAAGTAACAAGCGGCGCACTCCGGGTACTCTATCGCAAACAAACAAGCAAACAATAAGTACTCATCTAATGCACAGGTAAAACTCGAATAAAAGACCCAACCAGAAAGTTCAACTTAAGAACTCCGGTTTGCAAAAAGAATCAAATCGAACGAAGCAACGAAAATCAAATGGCGAAAGAAACAAGCTTCGTTTACTAATCTAGATCTAGGTCCAATTTTATAGTAGCAAAAACTTGTTTGAGTAGGTTAAACGGAAAGAGAATTTCGAGAAGAAACTCTAGGCGCTTGAATCGCCTGATACCGATAAACGAGCGAAAAGTTAAACGAAAACGAAGATCTGATCGGAAATCGCGATCTGGAATAATCGCGGAAAATCCGACGAAAAAGAAAAACAGACGAACAGTTAACGAACGGACGTTCGTTAACAGCGACAATCCGACGAACACGTTCGTTAAAACGAACGGGTCGGTGAACGTTCAATAAATAATAAAACTAAAAAAAATAAACCGATCTAAAAAAACTAGGGTTCAGA
>NC_057802.1:519437867-519440253 GCF_018294505.1 Triticum aestivum
GTTTTTTAAATATATTCGCCGAATCTAAAACAAATCGCAGAAAAATAAATAAAAATCCAAAAATGTTAAAACAAAATTTCCCCGTCTAATTAAAATAATTAGAACAAGGTGAACATTTTCTTGGCCAAAAAATGCAGTTTTGAAAATGTGCAATTTTTTTAATGCAATTAAAATTGCAAATAAAATCCGAATAAAATCCAATATTTGATTTTAATATTTTTCTTCCAATATTTCAATTATTTTGGAGAAGTCATATTTTCTCCTCTCATTTATTTTAATATGAAATATTTTTCAGAGAGAAAAATAGTTAAAACCAAAATCCTCGTTTTATTATTTGATAAAAATCAAATATGAAAAATCGGGAAAATCCCCAGCTCTCTCCGAAGGTCCTTGAGTTGCTTAGGATTTATCTAGGATTTGCCAAAATGCAATAAAATATGCTATGCAATGATGATCTAATGTATAACATTCCAAATTTAAAATTTGGGATGTTACAGCACGATCCATCGATACAAACCCGATTAAACAGGAAAGGGCGGGATTTTTCCCGCGCGGTAGGTGATACTGGCCATACATTTCAAAGGCAATTTTGATGTATGCAAACTGAATAATTATAAGTAACAATATGATATCTAGTAAAACTAAAAACACATATGATTTATTATGTTAGTGTAGTAGTAGTGATGTATTGCATAGTTGTTAGATGTAACATGCGAGAACTTGTAGAGATGTAGTTTTGGAGGGCCTACAGAGAGAAAAGCGTAATATGGTCACCGAACTTCAGAATAAGCTGATTACGGTCACTATATACGTTTTGCGGTGATTATACGGTCACTTGCTCATAGTTCAGCATCGGATTGCACTCTGTTGACCGGCCAAATAGTCTGCGTGGCGCCATGTTGACTAGTTAAATTGACCACGTTCCTTGTGGGTCCCACCTGTCAGTTCGCATAGGCAAAACGTCAGATAAACACAAATTTACACAGGCGCGACAAGGCTCCAACCCATGTGCGGGAATCACCTGGTTGTGTATGTGTCTGTCAAGGCCTGATGTGTGCGCATGCACGTGTAGGTTGAGCACTTGAGCGTGAGAGTGTGTGTTGGTCGTGTGGTGTACTAGTGTGTGCATGCATGCGTGCGTGTGTGCGTGTGAGTGTTGCGTGCGTGTGTTGCTGCGTGTGTATGTGTGAGTGTTGCGTGTGTGCGTGGGTGCATGTGTTTGTGTGAGTGTTGCGTGGATGCAGTTCGTGTGCATGCGTGCGTGTGTGTATAATCACCACACCAGCTTCTGTGTGTTAAAACAGACGGCTCAGCATACCAATACAAGGCCACCTTGTCCGTTGTGCCCGCGGTCATGACTTCGAACCACCGTCCAAATATTTTTTTGTCGTTTGTTTTCATTCTTACTAGCAAGATGCCCATGCATTGCACGTAACATCAAGATGCATTTGTATGACTTGTTTATCTTGTGAGAGAAAATGATGAACGAGGGAAGGCCTTATTTGCAAATGTGGAGAGGTGTGTGGGTACCTTTTTGCAAAATTGCCATAGTTTCTTTCCTATCCGTCAGATATAAATCGGACGGCCTATATTGCAGGATGGCAGGCACACCATCATCACCAACTCTGTTTTTTATAAGAGTGTATTTTATGTATTTTATAAGAGTGTAGATGTAGAGTAGATACAAGTCGACAGATGGGCACGATGGTGGTGAGATAATGTGATGCAACACTAGAGGTGCCACGTGGAGCGTTTAACTGGTCAACTAGTCATGTCATGAGCAAATACAGAGTTGTACGGTGAGCCCGTGACTGTATAATAACCACTAAACGTAAATGGTGACCGTAATGAGTGGATTCTGAATTCCAATGTACGTATCATGCTTTCGCTTCAAATACAATGATCGCCATCGCATATATAGCGAGAGAAAGATGAAACATGCTTGAATTATCTGGGGGCTTACTTTTAGAGGACCTGGAGATAGTTTTGTGTGCATACGTGAAAGGGGCGTACAGGGGGGGTATGCGATGGAGAGAGAGATGCTCTTCATTTCTCTTTATTATGACTAACTTTGTATATAGTATAAAAATATACAAATTCATAGTGCAGAATAAATATCATTGTGGGCACAATGCAATGCAAATTAGCGTTCGTACTCCTCCTTATAACTTTGTAATGCTGTATATATGTAGAAACTCTAAAATAATTTTTTGGCCACACTTTATTCAAAAGGAATGTTGTATGCGAAATAAATGTGAGGAGAGGGCTTTTTAGATCAATGGGGTACGTGATGTAACATGTGTGAATGTGTAGTTGATGCATTTGGCTGGGCCTAGAGAGGTATGTGTGTGTATTACGTATTCGAGAGAGGCATGGATAGAGGGGC
>NC_057802.1:519440486-519450021 GCF_018294505.1 Triticum aestivum
GATAGCACGAGAAATGAGAGTGGTCTAGAGAGAGAGAGACGAATATGACGTCACGACAAGAGATTCCATTCCCTTGAGTGTGTATATGCAAGGGGGAGGGAATAGAGGCACGAGGAGAAATTTTCTGTGTGTGTGGTGTTTGTGTTGGTATGTGTGGGTGTGAGAAGATAACGAGACGTGGGGGCAGAGGGTGTGTCACCGCGTGAGGTCCGGTGGGTTGAGGTGAGGCCCTTCGTTCGGTTCCGTCCTGCGCCACATTGGTCGGCCCGTGACGCATTTAGGAAGACCCATGGATGAGTAGTCGTACAAGACAAAGATAGCAGAATTGTGAAGGACTCTGTGTCCACTGACAAAGCCGGCTAGGATTTGTAACCCTAGGTTCTCGGACTAAGGTAACCCCTTTATCTCTGATATTACTATTCATCCAACCTAACTTTAAGGGGCATCCTACAGAATGCTCTGCTAGAATCGTACTCGTCGATTAGGAAGAGAGGTGTGAGACAATGCGTGAGAGACAGGCGTAAAGATAATGTGCGTACATGAGACACGTAGGCAGGTCCATGTATATAGAAAGGGTCGATGAGGATTGTGCGTGTGTATGTTTGCGAGAGAAAGAGTGCTTGTGATAAAGGTTAGTGAAAACAGTTGTAAATGGTTACGAGAGGGAGGGAGGGTTATATCTAGAGCATGTGTGCGAGAAAGACACCTCGGGAGAGAGTGTGTGAGCATGTGTGAGAGACCACCGATGGAGAGTGAAACTACACGTAAAATACTACTCTACACATTGATTAAAGATATAAATTGTATACAAATATTAGGATGGGATCATGATATTTGCAATTCGCGTAACGAGCGGTCATTGATCCATCAGACATCTAGATTCTATCGAATTTGAGCATGTCTATGTTATTATTCGACACAATTGATCCACATAGTTAGTATTTTGAACTCCAAAAAATGCATCTCTTTAGCAATCGAATATAAACGTGAGTATAGTTCATGTTGTGTGTGTAAAGCACATTATACATACGAAAGTTACACAATGGACATTATAAATAGCTACCTATGAACTAGCATACGTTTGAATTCAACATAAGGTGGTTTAAAAAATCGAATTCAACATGAAGTCCATTCAATTATTTGTTTGATATCATGGCATTTGTAAACCATATTTAAATTATGGGGGCACCAATCTTTGCTCTGATTTTGTACATAATAGCATATGTAGTCGTGTACAAAATAGATTCAAATTTAGCTCCTCCATTCCAAAATAATCGTAGTTATAGGATTTTCAAGTGTCAAAATTTCAAAAAGAGGCGGATAATTTAATGAGGTTTTCAGACATACAAGGTCAAATATAACATTGTCTATTTAGGTCAATCCTCATAGTTCAAGAGTACTCTAAACGTGAATGCTTGTGTTTCAAAATTTCGAACGAAGCGCCAAAAGAGCCTCTACTCGCCCGGAACCGCGTGAGACCAATGTTTGGTAGTACAAGGAAATTACTTTTCTAATAACTCCGACCCATGAAACCTACCGGCCCGACGTCCAAAGGTCTAAACCGGGGTAGGTTTGTAGCTTCATCTAGACGCCACGCAACCGCATCCGAAAAACATTCATACACAATGGCCGCCTAAGCACACATGCGCGCGGCCGAAATCACTCCCGCCCACTATTTGGGACACCTGGGATTACCATCCTACCCCCGACCCGCAGTAGGTCCGAAATTTAAGAGGGGGGCAAAGTTTGTACTTTCCCCAAATTTCAAACAAGCGCGTCCCATCTTCTGTTCAAAAAAGCCAGAAACAAGCGCGTCCCAGACCGAAACATGGTTTCCCCCCACCCGTTCGATTCCCCATTCGTACTCCGTGGGCGCCAAAACTACCTCTCCACCAGCCGCGAAACTCCGGCGTCCTCCGTCCGCCACCCCATCCCACCCATCAACCGCCACGCTCCTCCCTCACGCCGGAGCCGATACCCCGACGTCGTCGTCCACCGCAACCTCAACCGCAACGCCCTCCACGGCTAGTAGTTGAAGCCGAGGCCGAGCCGTCCGTACCCGAGCTAGTTCAACCACGCTGTCCTGCGCCTCACCGATGCCGCTCCAACTTCGCCACCCTCCACCGCACCGGAGCTGTTCCTGCTACACCGTCCTTCGCCGCCTCAGATCTGCTTCCCCTCCGCCAACATACGGCCACGGCAACACAGTCAACAATTTAGCCGTGGGTTCGTCCAAGCCTGCACCCTCCAGAACATCGGTTTCTCTGGTAAAAAGAAGAAGATCGGTGCGACATGTGGAGGTGACCACACCGGCAACCGAAAAAGGTACTCCTCTTCCATTATTCGTGCAAATCTTACGTCTCTGCTTGCACGGTATTCATCCAGAGAAGACACTAGTTGACCGCTTCTTCTTGATAATAGATGTTCCTAGTAACTCGCGATGCACAAGGTTTCTCCTCATATACTATTTCACCTTAGCTAGAGGTCCGTCGCCCCCTTGAATTTCAATTTCTGGCCAGTTGATTCCCAATTAACGGAAGCATTCCCCGGCGTAACAGGCGCTAGTACGCCTATTACGCCGGGGAAGCAGCGCCTTGGTGTTTATCTTAGGGGCGTGTGCGGCCTAGATCTACTGGCGCCCGATCTGGAGGTCGGCCGGGATTAAAGGGATGGCCTGGGGGCGCTGCCAAGCATGGCGGTGGTGTGAGGTCGATGGGAGGGCGGGGCGGCGGAGGCAGGGGTCTGGGCCGGTGGTCGCTGGCGGTTCGAGAAAGATCGTCAACAGTGACTGGCGGGAGGTAGACGAAGGCCATCTGCCCGTTCCTTATAGATCGGATGGTTCATTAAAAAATCGACTAACCTATTTATTTTCAGTCGACTGTTATCTTAGATATGACCACATGTGGTGGTGTGCTGGAGGAGTACCTACATTTCCTGTGCTCATATATTACAAAATCATACGGAGTAGAATCTAATTTTGTTTGCCCTGCAATGTTGTAGAGCTATCATATGTCTCCTGTCATTTATTTTTTAGCCACCTGCTATCTGCTACTTTTACAGTGCACTAGTTATGCACACACTTCACCCTTACTCTCACTATTGTGTTTTTATGCAAGGGTATTTCAGACTCTGCTGCCATGAGAGAAGCCAAAAAGAAAAGAGAGAAGTCGCTCCAGCTTCGTATGCGGGTAGGCAAGACACGTTACAGCGCTATAAAGGGTGCAGTGTCAGCAGATGGAGACGGTAAACGTAGCTCTGGAGTTGATGACCTCGCTCACAATGAACCACCATCCCAGGTACTTGCTTTAACTTCGCGGTGTCATATGTGGTTGCATGTTCCATATGGTGTCTAGCTTGTATTCGAAAGGCCGAAGTCGGTAAGATAAGGAAAGATATTTTTTTACATGAACCACCATCCCGTGAGCACCAGAAGACAAATAGCTAGTCAGGGAACTGGCCGAGCCAGTGACAAGCCCAGCAAAGATAGGCATCACCTGGAAGACAACTAAAAAGCTGCGATGGTGGCGAAGCAGCCCGCCTCCCACCAGGCTCTCAGGTCCTAGATGATCATGCTCACCACTCCAGCCGGATGTCTAGCTTGTATTGCTTCCAATTTGGTTAAATTGCATCTGCTTAGCTTACACATTATACCTTTGAATATGACATACCTTTCTATTTTTGGTACATACTAGTACATCTATGTATTAACCATGTTCTTACATCAAACTAATGTTCTTGTGTATCCCTCATCAATCACTTATTACAAGGCAGGCAGGCAAGCGGACTACTCCTCATTTAAAGAATGCAGCGTCAGCCTCCCGACATGATTCTGAAGAAACAGAAATGCTAGATGAAGATAGTGAACGTAGCTCTGTAGTTGATTACAGCATTTCCCCTACACTAGCATCGCAGGTGCTTGCTCTAACTTGGCAGCGTGATATGTGGTTGCATGTTGCATATGGTGTCTACATTGTAATTCTTCTAATCTGGTTAAACTGCATGTGCTAGTCTGCTTAGCTTATACATTATACCTGTTAATGTGACATGCCTTCCTGTATTTAGTACATAGTACATCTGTCTATTAAGCATGTCCTTACATAAAACTATTGTTTTTTTGTATCCCGCATCAATCAACATGACGAGACACCTTTAGTATATGCAGTGCGATATTAGTTGCATCTTTCATATGATTTATAGCATGCGCTGCTTCTAATTTGTTGAAATTCCATTTATGATGGGACGCTTTTAACTTGGCAGAGTCATATTGGTTGCATCTTTCATGTGGTGTCTAGCTTGCATTGCGTCTTATTTGCTGGAATGGTTTCTGCTTAGTTTACACAAACAGTTGTGAACATGCCATGCCGTCCTGTTTTTCGTACATATTCCATCATGGTATCATGTGTTTGCCTTACATCAAAGTAGTGATTGTCAGTATCATGCATGAATGAGTTATGAAGAGAGAATTTTATTGCTTTTTCTTGTCGGTTTTACTTGACAATTCAAAATCAATAAAGCGGAAGGAAGTTAGCAAGGCAGCGGATAAAGGTGCTCCTTCCGAATGGAGGGCCTCTACAGTTTCTACTCTTCCACACCCCAAGATGATTTCCAGGACAACACATGCATAGACACTCAACAAAGCTGTGGTTATGATGAGCACGTCTCCCCTAGTGCAGCATCACCGGTGCTCCCTCTAACTTGGCACTGTTATATGTGGTTGCATGTTATGTGTGATGTCTAGCTTGTATTGCTTCTAATTTTGTTGAATTCCATCTGCTTACTTTACACATTATACTTGAATAAGACACGTGTTCCTGTTTCTAGAACATACAATATCTGTCTGTCACACCATGTTCTTACATCAAATTACTACTGTTGTGTAACCTGCAACAATCACTTATCATAAGACACGTTTGACTTTGGAGTGTGATATAGGTTACATCTCACATTCTTTTCTAGCTTGTACTACTAATTTGTTGAAATGGCACTTATGACGAGACAGTTTTAACTTGGTAGAGTGATATTCATTGCATCTTTCATATGGTGTCTAGCTTTCATTGCTTCTAATTTGTTGAAATGCCTTCTCCTTAGTTTACACATTATAAGCTGTGAATATGCAATGCTGTGAATATGCAATGGCACTAATGACGAGAGACCTCTAACATGGTAGTGTGATGTTGTTTGCATCTTGCATATGATTTATTTCTTGTACTGCTTCACATTTGTTTAAACGCCATTTATGATGAGACACTGTTAACTTGGCAGAGCGATATTTGTAGCATCTTTCATATGGTGTCTACCTTCCATTGCATTGCTTCTAATTTGGTGAAATGTCTTCTTCTTAGTTTACACATCATAGTTCAGGTTATCTCTTCCGTCCTGTTTTTCATACATATTACATCCTCCTATCATGTGGTTGTCTAACATCAAAGTTCAATTCGTCTGCATCACGCATCAATTTGTTCTGAAGAACTAAATTGTTATTCGTTTTTCTTATTGGCTTGACTTAACATGGCACAGAGAAAGAGGAAGAAACACAGAATGACAGGGAATGAGAAGCGGATGAATCCTGCAGATTCTGCTGGTACTGATGGTGCAATAGAAGGTCAATGTCCAGCGGAAAATTCTACAAACACGGCATCCCATGCTACACGAGTTGCAAAAAAAGCCAAACAGAAACAAATAGCTGCCACCAAACAAGTAGAGACAGCCCTAGTTCTTGCAACACCTACGACAATACTACCAGCTGCACGACTTACTCGTGCGTCACCTGAGCTAGCAGCACGTTCCCAAGCTCCCTTGCCACCTGACACTACTTCCCAAGCACTCTTGACACAAGACGAGTTGGCAATATCGGATGAACCTTGTGAGCTTTAACAGCAAGAAGGTAGTTGCTGGAGTCAAGTTACAGTTGCATGCTTCTTTATATGTAGTCTCACAGTTTGATGTACACTAACACTTCCTATGTTCGTTGTTGGACTAGCACCTATGCGCAAGAGGAAACAAACATCAGGGATAATGCTCGATAGGTTAACTAAATCTAGAGGAGGAAGAATGGAGATCCATTTTGAGGCAGGTTTAAAAAGGCCAAGTGATGCTACAAAGTCAACCAAGTTAGTATCAGAGGCAGCGGTTGCCGTTAGGTGTCATGTACGTATCCTCCCAACATGGATTCAGTACAGGAATGACAAAGACGAAACCCAGTTTAACATGTTCCTCGACCATTTATCTGTAAGTATGGCTATGTATGGAAACTAGTAATATCGTCTTGCTCTGTCCCATACTTTCTAGGTTGCTGATAATTAGACTCTCATAATTTTCAACAGATGAGGTTCAAGTTGGATAGCCAAGATGATGCAACCAGACAAGCTTGCACCCATGTTTTCAAGTCTGCTCTGCGACAGTATTGGTATAACTTGAGGAAAACTCACTTTGAAGGCAAGGCTAACAGTGAACTTTCCCAAACATCTCCAGTGGAAAATATATCGGATGAAGACTGGAGGGGCCTTGTTAAACACTCGTCTAATCTGAAGTATCAGGTACATTATATATATGTGATCAGATCACATGTTGAAGTCCTATTTACGCATGTGCCACACAAATCTATCTTCTTGTAGGTGAATTGTTATAAAGAACAAGGCCAACCGTACGAAAGTGAAATTTCAACAGACGACAGGATCTCGTAGCTATATTGCACACTGCGAGGCTCTTGTAATTAGCTGCTGTTTCACTCTTTTCGCTGTACCATATTATCAGATCTATATTGACTTGTTCGAAATGCAGAGGAAAGTCCGCAAGGACCAAAAAGTACCTGAACCAAATGTTGTGGAAATCTTCAAGGACTGTCACACCAGCAAGAAGAAGGGCATGACTACATCAGTCAAAGCCGCTGTTGTAAGTCCTTAATCCTCATGCCTTTTAACTACTACTTACTCTGACTTGTGCCTTGAACTGCATGGTTTGCAGCCAATGTCTATTACTCTTTTCAATTTTATACACAATAGTCTTAGCGTATCATTGCACCTTACAAGGTTTAAAAGAGAGGAGTGATGTTCCTTTGATCTTGACCCGTATTCTAGTTCCTTGCTGGACTTGCCCACACAACGTTACAATTGCCTGTTTGTCTGTTCTCAGTTGTTTTGTGATATGAATGATGTCATACTATGCTTACCGTATTATAAACTTCGTCTCTTTATCCTTAGCCCTCAATACAATGTGAAGAAATAGACAATACATTAGCGATGGTACATGGTCATATGTTTGGAACCTGGTTTTATTATGTACTTTGCAATAAAATACAACTAATATTTTACACGGGTTCACCAGAATAAGTTCTGTATATAGACCAAAGCTATTTTGTTTGATTTTGCTGCCTCCTTAATATCTTCTGTTCTGGTACTACTAATGTAAAACCTCAACTTTTCAGCGAGCTATGGAAAAAATGGTGGAACCGCCACCTTCCGAAGGTGGCGAGACAACTATAACCGCAATGTTAGCTCTTGCTGCAGTGGGTTAGTACCTGTCCACTAACAGTGCCAAAAGCACGTTCCTGCGTAATATTGGGTTGGTTGTTAAGGCAATATCGTCCAAACTGCCTCATGATCAAGATATGCAAGCTCAAAGCAATGTTGTATCTGCGCTCCAGACACAAGTCCATTCCCTAACAGAGACCCTTTGTGAAACAAGGAGAAACATTGCTCAATGTCGTCAAGATATGCATGGTTTTGAAACCAGACTATCAGACATTTGCTACGTTGTTCAGGAGCCTGGGGGAAATGAAGGCAAGGGTTATGGTGCTCCATCGGACAATACAACATGAAAACGTAACAGTCAGGTCAAATGAACTGAGCTTCTGAACTTCTGGTGGTGCATTTATCTGCTAGACTGTTATGTTTTATGCTAACCTTCCTTTTGTTATATAGTTGTAATTTGTTTTGGTGCGATACAAAATTTATTCTTAACGTGCAACCACCGGCTGAAGAAAACAGCAAGCCATTTTTGTATAGTGTAGGGTGTTCCCTATATTTGCACTGGTGGCGATCTTTGATGCCGAGTGGATGTAATCTGTGCAATCGCCTTAATAGCCTAGCGTTAGTTTCGGCCTTATTTATTTCCTAGTCTTCTTTTTCCCTGGTTTGCTAGTGGCCGCAACTACCATGGGCCATATACGGGCCGTAGGATCCATGGGTCTCCTACGGGCCGAAGATAAATGGGCCTGTAATGGGTGGGCCTCAGGCCGTCGGATAAATGGGTCTACATGGGCCGTAATCGGGCGTAATTGGTATCGGCCCAGCACGGTAACAGGCCGTAGGACAGCAAAGGCTTAATTCTGTCACAGGCATAAATGGTCATTAATGGGCCAGAATATAGGACGGGCTAGAAACGGCGCAACGGGTTAACAGGCCAGAAACGGGCTGACTCTTGCCATGGGCCGAATTTGGCCCATTAGGGTAACAGGCCAGTAACGGGCCGACTCTTGCCATGGGTCGAATTTGGCCCATTAGGGGAACAGGCCAGTAACGGGCCGACTCTTGCCATGGGCCGAATTTGGCCCATTAGGGGAACAGGACAGTAACGGGCCGGAAGTAATCGAGGGCCGAAAAGGAGCCCAAGAACGTATGGGCCGTCAATAGGCCAAAAGCTAACACGGGCTGGAAACGGCCCATGTAAATCACGGGCCGTTAACGGGTATAAAGAAAATTACTGTTCATTATGGGCTAGAGTCACCATGGGCCAGTAAAGGGCCGAAAGATACGAAGGCCTCATATGGGCCGAAAGACGTCGTGGGCCATACATGGGCCAAAAGTGAAATGGGCTAGTGTTATATTCGACGGCCCACATGACGTTGTTGGGCCAATTTCCTTTAGGGCCTAACGGGCCGTAAAATGGGCTATTTGCGAAGAGACCGTTAACAGGCTTTTCATGGGCCAGCCCGTTAACTTTTGACCAAGTCAAACGGGCCGGCTTTGTAAACTAAATGGGCAATGGTGGGCCGTGGCACGTGTCGACATATCATAGGCGCCTATCTGACCCACTGATGAGCTGACACGTGTTTCGTCCGACCAATAAGAATTTTACACGTGGAAATTTCCCATTGGTCGGGGCTGTTAACGGGTTATCGGATCCAAAACCCGACCCGATAGCTTAACGGCGTTCCGTTACGGTGGATGCCACGTGTCGGTCACCCTTGACGAAAGCACTTCTGGGACGCGCGATTTATCGTCATGGAAGTGGACACTTCCGTGATGATAATTTTGGTAATGTCATGGAACACTTCTACGACAGCACAGGTATGACTATCTTGATTCTATCATAAAATCATCATGGATGTACATGCATGACAAAAAACGCGACCTACTGTGACAAACACGTACCATCACGGAAGTGTATTTTTTTGTAGTGCTTGCTCTCGGTCCCCTGCCTGGTCTGCTCTTGCTATTGCTCTTGCTCGCGCTGCTGCTCTCGCTTTTGCTCTTGCTTGCGATGCTGCTCCGATTTAGCTACACTTCAGTCGACTGAATCGACTTTTGGGTCAGTC
>NC_057802.1:519450407-519471085 GCF_018294505.1 Triticum aestivum
GGGAGGGGGGCTTGCCGGAGAGGTACCCCACTATCTATCTTAGGGTTCAGGATGGGGGCGGTGGTCGCCGGCGGTGGCGGGGCAGTGGCGTGGGGATCGCCGAAGAAAAAGCTCGGCACGGGGGAGCCTAGAGGGATGGTCGGGGCGGTGGCGGACCGGCGGTGGGGAGTGTTTTCGGGGCGGGCAGGGCGGCGCACCGCCGGCCGCGGGCGGCGGGGGGCTGCTGTTTGGCCGGTGGTGGCTGGCGGCTCAGGTGGGTGGAGGTTGAAGATGAACCGCAGGCCCTTGATTTCGTATCCAACGGCTGCAAAATCGACTGACCAGAGATGAAAAAGTCAGTCGACCGACGTGTAGCCTCACCTTGCTAGTGCGTTTAGTTTTGACAGCAAAATTCAGTTTCGACAGCAAAATTCAGTTCGGACAGTTAAGTTCAGTTTGGACAGTTAAGTTCAGTTTTGACAGTTAAGTTCAGAGATGAGCGGCTGATGTATTTTACATCTAGCACTTTGTGGTTATGTATTTTACGTCATGTATTGGAGATGCTATTAGAATTCCACTCAGGTTAACGTTGTTCGTTGTCTCTCTTGTCCTGCTTCAGCCTCGGCGTCGTACAACTCACCGGAGCTGCTCGAACGACGAAACCCTCCATCACAGCGGAGCAGTACCTCGGGCTCCATCTCCAGACGCCTAAGATCTTCTTCCCCTCCTCCGACAGCAAAGTCAACCGAAGCATCCTCACCGGCCAACCCAATCACGCTGAGATCGACATGGCTTCGCCAAAGAGGTTGTACACTTGTTGCATCTCTTTTTTACTCTACATGTTATATATATTGTCCACTGAGCACACGGATTTGTTCCTTTAGTGTCTCCTTGAAAGAAAAAACGTAGGAATTTTAATTTTCACTTGTCCTCCTTTTCAAATTCCTATTCATGAAGCACAAGACTAAGAGATAGTAGCATAATAGCATTATAACCGTACATTTTCTTGTGGTTTGACTTAATCTCACCATGCTTCTTTGCATCCTGTGATCTTCCAATTGTTGTGAATCAAACACCCAGATTGGCAGAAATCCTGTGTTTTTAAATTCTCTATTTTGCACGTGCATTCCTATCCTATTCCTGTCTATTTCCTATCCCTGCATTGTTGGAATCCTCCAATTCGAACCTTGCGTGGTTTGTCCCGCTCCTGCTGCGCCATCGTCCACCCCAGCTCAGCTGCTCCTACGACAGAAGGGTCCAGCACAGCAGGGATCCGGCCTCCAGACTGTCTTTCGCCGCCCCAGATCTTCTTCCCCGCCGCTGGCAGCCATGAAAACTGCATTACCATCATCAACCGAGCAGATGACCTCGAGGACTACACGGGTCCGCAAGAGAGGTCGCACTCTTTCGTGTCTGCTTACGTTATGCATCGCTTAATGTTACATGCTACTTTATCGTCCTGTTCACCGATTTGACTCTGAGTCAGCTCCAAACTAATGGTCAAACTTGAGTTTTTAAATGGTTGTGGGGTACATATCGCGGCCGCTATCAATAGTATCTATCTACTATCTGGTTAATCTCCGGTGTCTACTATGAGTTTCATGTTGGGTGGGAAACAAACAGTAAAGAAGCCATTATCTATATTTTTTAACTGAAGCCATTATCTTCCTGCTATTATTGGTTTTGGGTCTATCCACAGGTTGCTACCATCACTCTGGATTTCTGCATGCACTCCTTACATAATCTCACTATGTTTTATTCCTATGCATGACAGTTATTGTAAACAATGGAACTGAACATGTAGAGCAAAAGAGACGAGCCTTGCGTGGCAATAAAATTTCATGCAGATGTCGCTCCAGGGTAGGCACAAAGGCAGCCCCCCTCCACACATTTCGGATTGTAATCGAGAGGAAGATATCTTCCCTGAGGGGGATTCAGAAGGAGAAGACAACTCCTATTTACCCCCTGAGGTCTTCGCTCTAACTTGGCATGCTGATGTTGGTTATATCATGCATATGGTGTCTTGCATTGCTTACTTTTTACATCAAATATGTCATCTGCTTAGTTTAGACATCCTTTGTGCGAATGCCATCTGTTTAGTTTATTCATCGTTTATGTGAATTATGCAACGCCATCTTGTTTAGCCAGGCATCATATATGTGAATTTTGCAATGCCATCCTACTTAGCCAGTCATCTTATATGTAAATTATATCAGGCCATCCTTCTTTTCGTTACATATTACATTTGTCAACAATGTTAGTACATTCAACAGCTCTTCGTGTGCATCAACCATTTGACACGGTGATGGGAAATTCTGGAGTGAAAACAAGGTCTTCAGAGCAGACTATGCTATCTGACGAAGCGCATATCTCGCTGGTTACGGATAGCTCCTCAGAGGAGGATTCAGAGACAGATAACCAGTCCTATTCCCCCCCGAGGTGTATGCTCTAACTTGGCAGGGTTATGTTGCTCATATCGTGCGTATGGTGTCTCGCATTGCTATGTCATTTGATTAGTTTAGACATGCTTTGTGTGAATGCCACCTGTTCAGTGTCTAATTACCATATATGTGAATTATGCATTGCTATCTTGTTGCAAGACATTATATATGTGAATTATACAATGCTATCTTGTTGCAAAGGCATTATATATGTGAATTATGCAATGCCATGCTGTTTAGCCTATCATCATGTATGTGAATTATATCATGCTGTCATTGTTTTGTATTACGTGTTCCATTTGTCGACAACGTTTGTATATTCAACTACTCTTCCTGTGCATCAGCCATTTGAAGCGGTGATGGAAGTATCTGGAGTGAAAACAAGGTATTCAGAGCAGACAATGCTACCTGCTGAAGCAGACATCTTGTTGGTTACAGAGAGCTCCTCAGAGGAGGATTCAGAGACTGATGACCAGTCCTATTTCGCCCCTGAGGTCTATGCTCAAACTTGGCAGGGTTATATTACCCATGTCATGCATGTTGTCTTGCATTGCTTAGTTGTTACATCATATATGGATTGCCATCTGCTTACTTGCTTACTATATAAATCATATATTTGAATTATATCATGCCATCATGTTTACATAGTACATACACATCATCTCTCTGAATTATGGCATGGCAACCCATTTAATAAAGACATCATATAGTTATATCATCTCATCCTGTTTAGTTTTTACGGTCACCATATTTTGAATTATGGCATTCTATCCGTGAATGTATGTGAATTATGGCATGCCAACCTATTTAATAAACACATTATATAGTTATGTCATGTCATCCTGTTTACATAGTCTCATATTTTGAACTATGTCTTTCCATCTTTTTTAGTTAGCCATCATAATGTGAAATTGTGTCATGCTATCCTGTTTAGTTAGCCATCATATATGTGAAATTGTGTCATGCTATCCTGTTTGGTTAGACAACATAAATATGAATTATTTCATGCCCTCTTTTATTCCCCACTATCCATTGCACCTATCTATCATACAATGTCTATACTTTCAATTACTTTTCTTGTTTATCAGCCATTTGAATTGGGGAGCATAATGGCAGTATCTATGGGAGTAACAACACGGTCTTCAGAAAAGATAGTGCTACCAGTTGATGCAGATAGAACCACGGTTGTACTTGCCCAAGGACCAGATCAAGCACACATAACCCAGACTATCGCAGATTGTACCCCTACCCAGTTGGACAGAGAACCAGCTACACCCCTTCTAACCCCAACCCCGGCAGATAGTAACCCAGTTCCAGTTGACACAGCACCGTCTCCACCACAGAGCACCCAAACACGAGCTGTTAGTAAGGGAACTGCAGTGCCCAAAGCACGAGGACCACCACTCCGAATCCCAACTCAACGCTTACAGGAGAAGAAGATTTGTTCTCAGGTCAGGTTCTATAGCTATGGTTCATACTCCTTTGCTCTTGCATTACTGTATTTACTCATACCAACTATTTTCAAATTTGAAGGATGGAATTGAAACTCCAATGGCGCAACAGGTATGTTTTAAACCTGTTTCTTTAATTGGTTTGCCGTTGTAACCTGCTCTATGTTGATTTCAGTTTCAATTGAATAAACACTTATGTTCTCATGTCATGCACATTACAAGTGTTGTTATTGCTCTATAGTTACCCACACTTATATTCTGTCTATTCTGCTTTGTCTTGAACAAATATTATTTGAACTGTGTCTCTATCTTGATTTGGCAACAAAAACTAGAATGATATAGACCATAAAGTGACCATGGTACATAGATATATGTTTGTTTCATGCTGTTATCCTGTCCACTTTACTACTGAACTCATTTACCAAAATGAGTTTCATATACAGCATGGTAAACATGTGATGTGTCTGCTCGTTTATCTTTTAGAATGCGGGCAAAATATTGGAGAACAGTACCGCGTTATCCAATGGTAAAGGAAGTAATGCAGATAAGGTTCAAGATAGTGAGACATCCCTATTGGTCTCCAAGAAAGCTGATAAAAACTATATTGACGACAGTGAGGGAACCCAAAAGTCCTGTCTTGATGTACTGTTCGAGTTACTGGCCACTACTGCTGGCACAAGCTCTTTGAACTCACTGCCTGAATCAGTTCGTCTTCTTGAGTCTCAACTTAAGTTGAAAGACATCAATCAGATGTTTTGCGACAGGAAGCTGAAGGACTGAGGAAGTCCCTGCAGAATTCAGATGCATATTTTCTGGTGCAACAGCAAGCACTGGAGGATTTAAGCGCCAAACAAGAGAAAGTTAATAAGCTTGCTAAGCATCTTGCCAGCATTATGGGTACCCAGGATATTGTTTCTTGAGATCTTCTGAAGTGGTTTCAGTTCTGGATTTGTTTTGCAGCGGCATTTATTTGCGCTGGTCGCCAACTTTGACAACGAGTGTATATGATATGCTGCTTTCTTCCCTATATTTGCACTGGTGGCGAACTTTGATGCCCAGTGGATGTAATATGTGTAATAGCTGTGATAGCCTAGCGTTAGTTGCTTGCTTATTTATTTCCTTGTTCTCTTGTTTATTTGTTTGCTTGTAGTCATTGTAGTTCTTTTTCCGCGGTTAGCTAGTGGCTGCAATAACCTATTTTTTAAAACTAGGCCACAATAACCATGGGCTAATATTTACTGTAGTGACACTGGGCCTCCTACTGGCCGTAGAAACAGTGGGCCTTCTACGGGCCGTAGAAACAATGGGCCTTCTATGGGCCGTAGAAACAATGGGCCTTCTGCGGGCCGTATCATCAATGGGCCTTATACGGGCCGTATGATCGATTGGCCAAACATGGGCCAAACAGTCCGCATTATGGCCGTAAACGGGATAGAGTTGGAATCGTCCGTTCATGGGCGGACCATAACGGGCCATCGTTAATAGGCCGTATTTGGTGATGCTATGAAAATGGCCTAACAGACTAACGATCCACAAACGGGCCGACTATAACGACAGGCTGAATTTGGCCCACAAGCTGAAAATGACAGTATCGGGCCGTCAGTAACTGAATGCTGCAAATGACCCCAAGAATAAATGGGCCCTTAGAAGGACGAAAGTTAACTTGGGCTGGAAACGGCCCAATGGAATAACGGGCCGTTAATGGGTATGAAGTGATACACTGTTCATTACGGGCCAGTTTCACCACGGGCCGTTAATGGGTGTAAAGTAATACACTGTTCATTACGGGCCTGTTTCAGCACGGGCCGCTAATGGGCCAAGAGTTACAAAGGGCCTCATATGGGCCGAAAGACGTCATGGGCTATACATGGGCCAGAAATGAAAACGGGCTGGAATCATATTGGATGGCCCAGATGACGCTACTGGGCCTAATTCGGATAGGGCGTAACGGGCCTTGGGTTAGCGGGCTGTAAATGGGCTATATGCGAACAGGCCGTTAACAGGCTTTCCATGGGCCGGCCCGCCAGCTTTTGACCAAGTCAAACGGGCCGGCCTTTTCATAGGAATGGGCCACTGTTGGGCCGTGCCACGTGTCGACGTATCATAGGCGCCTTCTGTCCAGTGAGTGGATGACATCTGTCCCAACGATGAGCTGACACGTGTTTCCTCTAGCCAATGATGATTTTACACGTGGAAAATCCCCATTGGTCAGGGCTGTTAACGGGTTATCGGATCCAAAACCCGACCCGATACCTTAACGGCGTTCCATTACGGTGGATGCCACGTGTCGGTCACTCTTGACGAAAGCACTTCTGTGACGCGCGATTTATCGTCATGGAAGTGGACACTTCCGTGATGATAATTTTGGTAATGTCATGGAACACTTCTACGACAGCACAGGTATGACTATCTTGATTCTGTCATAAATTTGTCATGGATGTACATGCATGACAAAAAACGCGACCTACTGTGACAAACACGTATCATCATGGAAGTGTATTTTTTTGTAGTGATTGGCCTTGCCTGGATGATAGTGAAGCTTCATGTCATGATCCTTTATAAGCTCCAACCATCTCCTCTGCCTAAGGTTCAGCTCCTTCTGTGTGAAAATGTACTTTAAACTCTTATGATCCGTGTACACATCACAACGGTTTCCAATAAGGTAATGTCTCCAAGTCTTGAGCGCATGCACTACAGCTGCTAACTCCAATTCATGCGGCAGAATCAGCACTGGGCTGTAGTCAAACGTTTCTTTAACTCCTGAAAACTTGCCTCACATTCTTTCGTCCATTTAAATTTGGTATCCTTCTTCAATAACTCCATCATTGGCTTCGCAATCTTGGAAAAATTCTCAATGAATATCCGATAGTATCCTGCGAGTCCAAGAAAACTACGGATCTCGCTAGCTGAAGTGGGTGCCAACCATTCAGTGACTGACTGAACCTTGGTGGGGTGTACTGCTATACCTTCTCCTGATATAACATGTCCAAGGAATCCAACTTCCTTCAACCAAAACTCACATTTGCTGAACTTCGCATACAACTGATGTTCCCTGAGTTTCTTGAGAACTAAACGCAAATGCTCCTTGTGCTCCTCCTCATTCTTCGAGTATACCATTATATGATCAATGAACACCACAACAAACTTATCCAAATATTCCATGAACACCTTGTTCATCGTGCTCATGAAGTAAGCAGGGGCGTTAGTTAGTCCAAATGACATGACCGTATATTCATACAACCCGTACCGTGTGGTGAAAGCTGTCTTTGGTATATCCTTCTCTCGAATCTTCAGCTGGTGATACCCTGATCGCAGATCGATCTTTGAAAACACCTTAGCTCCTTGCAATTGGTCAAACAAATCATTGATCATCGGCAGTGGGTATTTGTTCTTAATCGTCACTTCATTCAACGCCCGATAATCAACAACCATTCTCAAGGATCCATCCTTCTTCTCAACCAAGAGCACTGGGGCTCCCCACGGTGATGAACTTCGTCGAATGTAACCTTTCTCCAATAACTCCTTGATCTGCTTCTTAATCTCTTCCAGATCATTTGCGGGCATCCGGTATGGTCGCTTCAATATAGGCCCGGTGTCTGGCAATAGTTCTATCAAAAACTCGATGTCTTGATCTAGCGGCATGCCTGGTAATTCCTCTGGAAATACATCTGGGTAATCCTTTACGACAGGTACTTCCTCCTGAACAACTCCTGAGAGGGAATTCACTTGGCTCCTCCTAGGCGCGTGCCTAGATACATACTTGATCCTTTTTCCCTCTGGGGTGGTGAGATAAATCGACTTACTAGCACAATCAATGCTTCCTCCATACTTTGACATCCAGTCCATGCCTAATATCACATCCAATCCTTGTCACTCCAAAATTATTAGGTCTGACGGGAAAACATGGCTACCAATGGTTAAGGGTATCTGGTCGCACCATCGGCTAGCCATATACTCTGCTCCAGGTGAACTCACTAACATAGGGGTCCTAAGGGTTTGGGTTGGTAGTTTAAACTTATCCACGAATCCCCTTGATATGTATGAATGCAATGCACCAGTATAAAAAAGAACAAGGGTGGTAAAAGACTTAACCAAAAACTTACCAACCGCGTCTGGCTGCTCTTCAACCTCCTCCACGTTAACGTGGTTCACTTGTCCTTTGTTGAATGGATTGGGCTTCTTCCCAGCGCTCCCCTTACCATTTCCATTCTTTGCTTCAGGGCACTCCGTGGCATAGTGTCCAGCCTTCCCGCACTTGAAGCAAGTAATGTGACTTAGGTCTCTCTTGGCGGGTGTGGCTGGATTGGAGCGGTTCTGATTGTTGTTTGTTCCGTTCCCAGTCCCATTCTTAGAACCATTGTGGTTATGCGAACTTCCTCCGGTGTGGTTATGACCTCCATGGTCATGAACAAGTCCTCCCGAGTTCGGGGTTAGACGAGGCTTCTGCTGAGCTCCTGAGTTGTATTTTCCTTGCCCATACTTCCTCTTACGGCTCTCAATCTGCTGTTGCTTCCCTTCAATCATAAGAGCCTTATCTACCAACTCCTGGTAGTTGTTGAATGTTGCCACCATCAACTGCATGCTCATCTCATCATTCAGCCCTTCCATAAACTTCTCCTGCTTTGCGGCATCTGTGGCCACATCATCAGCGGCATAGCGAGATAACTTGCTAAACTCATCCACGTACTGAGCTACAGTACGGTTCCCCTGGCGTAAGTTGCGAAACTCACGCTTCTTCATATTCATAGAACCAGTTGAGATATGGGATGTGCGGAAAGCTTGTTGAAACTGATCCCAAGTGATGTTGGCTATGGGGAAAGTGGTCGTATAATTCTCCCACCATGAGGCTGCAGGTCCATCCAATTGATGTGCGGCAAAGCGCACCTTCTCAGCATCTGTGCAACCTGCGGTGGTCAACTCCCTTCCAATACGGCGTAGCCAATCATCTGCAACTATAGTCTCGGTGCTACTGGAAAACACCGGCAGCTGCAACCTCAGAAAGCGAGCTAAGTTGTCAACTGGAGGCGGGTTGTTGTTGTTGTTGCCTTGGTTCTGGACTAACAATTGCATCAAGGCATTCTGCTGCTGGATCAACTGAGTGAGCTCCGGCGGGAAGGCAAATCCGGTGTTACGTCTCGGAGGCATCTGATGGGTTTAGAGGGTAGATATTAGAATAGAAAAGGGGTCTAGTGAGAAAGCACTACCCATATGCACATGAGACAAACACAATCATTTCACTCAATCAATCAAGCAAGGGCATACAAACGGTCTAAAACTATCGTTGAAAGTGCTCAACTACTACTATATACATGGGGGAATACTGCTAATTATTTGGTGGTCATCTAGAGATTTTGATCGGTGGAAGACTCCATGATGTCTGCTCCAGCTTCGTCTTCAAATTCATCTTCACTGGGGTCGGTGTCGGTATCGTCGATGATGATGTAGTTCTCCGGGCAAGTGGAATCGTCGTCCTCTCCTCCTGGCGCAGGGACTCCCATGAATATTCCGATCTTCTTTATCAGGTCCTCATTCTTCTCCAATAGTGTGGCAATTTCCTCCTCATATCCATCGCGTGTAGACTTAAGTTCTTCTTCCAGCTCGATGATCGTTGTCTTCGCCTTCTTCAAATCTATCATGTGTGCGCACATCTGATTCTCCTAGCATTGAATGTGCCGGTTTAACTCCTGGATGAAAGCTGCAATAGATCTGTCCTTCTTGGTGCTGATCATCTCCCATTGCTCATCTCGGCGCCCACATATCTGATAGATAGTGTCCTTAAGATCCTTGTTGTAGACTTCTCCAATGCGTCCCATGGTAATGTGGGCTGCCATGCTCTTGCCTAGACTCCAGGTTGGTGCATCAAAAGAAAACTCTAGGGGCTTAGTGGTTGGCGAGAACGTCCTTCGCGGAACTTGAACTTGAATCATCCAGCGCTCCTCTGCTGGTAAAGTGGCGTTGTAAGTCTCGGTGAAGCTTGGTATTCCGATGTTTAGGTACCTAGTGACTTCCTTCAAGTGGCGTCCAAAGGGTGTGTCTTCATCCGGCTGTGGAAACTTGTTCCTCGAATCTGCCATCCTAAAGAGTAGAAAATGGAGAGGAGTCAGAAATGAGTAGAGAAGAGTGACCTAGGGTTTATCTTAGTGGTCGTGTCCTACACTCAACGTGTGCTCTGATACCATCTTGGAGCGACCCGACCTCAAACGGTCAAGTCTCTGTGCTTCAGTGTCATCCCTGGATCGGTAATGCTGACACACACAGTACTCGAAGGATTTATAACAGAGTAGCAATCACACACTTATTACATCGAATGTCTCAGAAGAGAACTTATTACAATAAATATGGCTTAAGGCCATCTAATACAATAACAGCGGAAGGCTTAGAAGATAAAGTGAGTCCATCAACTCCAACGGCATAGCTGAGCTGCATGGCAACAACCTAACGAACCTTACTCCTCGTCTGAAAAGTCTGCAACATAATACATTGCAGCCCGAAAACGGGTCAGCACATGGAATATGCTGGCAATATAACACAGTAGAGCAAGAATAGAATAATGCTATCACTACATGCATATTTGGCTGGTGGAAAGCTCTATGGTTATAGTTTTTGCGAAAAGCCAGTTTTTCCCTACAACAAAGGAATAAGTTTTATTTTAACTATCATGGTAGTTGAAACATCATTGAGAAAGTTCCTCCAACTCAATCCCAATTAAAGTAATTATCAACCCAACAATATTAAATTAGAGTGATGAGATACTTAGGATAATCCAAGTACTAGATACTCAAGATGTCCATAACCGGGGACACGGCTAACCATGATTAGATTGTGTTGGAAATATGCCCTAGAGGCAATAATAAAATGGTTATTATTGTATTTCCTTATTCATGATAATTGTGTATTGTTCATGCTATAATTGTATTAACTGGAAACCGTAATACATGTGTGAATACATAGACCACAACATGTCCCTATTAAGCCTCTAGTGGACTAGCTCGTTGATCAATAGATGGTTATGGTTTCCTAACCATGGACATTGGATGTCATTGATAACGGGATCACATCATTAGGAGAATGATGTGATGGAAAAGACCCAATCCTAAGCATAGCACAAGATCGTGTAGTTCGTTTGCTAATAGCTTTTCTAATGTCAAGTGTCGTTTCCTTAGACCATGAGATTGTGCAACTCCCGAATACCGTAGGAATGCTTTGGGTGTACCAAACGTCACAACGTAACTGGGTGGCTATAAAGGTGCACTGCAGGTATCTCCGAAAGTGTCTGTTGGGTTGGCACGAATCGAGACTGGGATTTGTCACTCCGTATGACGGAGAGGTATCTCTAGGCCCACTCGGTAATGCATCGTCATAATGAGCTCAATGTGACTAAGTAGTTAGTCACGGGATCATGCATTACGGAACGAGTAAAGTGACTTGCCAGTAACGAGATTGAATGAGGTATTGGGATACCGATGATCGAATCTCGGGCAAGTAACATACCGATTGACAAAGGGAATTGCATCCGGGATTGATTGAATCCCCGACATCGTGGTTCATCCAATGAGATCATCGTGGAAAATGTGGGAGCCAATATGGGTATCCAGATCCCGCTATTGGTTATTGGCCGGAGAGGTGTCCTGGTCATGTCTGCATGGTTCCCGAACCCGTAGGGTCTACACACTTAAGGTTCGGTGACGCTAGAGTTGTTATGGGAAATAGTATGTGGTTACCGAAGTTTGTTCGGAGTCCCGGATGAGATCCCGGACATGACAAGGAGTTCTGGAATGGTCTGGCGGTGAGGATCGATATATTGGACGAAGGGTATTGGAGTCCGGAAGTGTTCCGGGGGTACCAGGCTATGGCCAGCATGACCGAAAGGTGTTTCGGGAGCCCCGGCAAGTGTTGGAGGGCCTCATGGGCCAAAGGGGAAGGGGCAAACAAGCCCACTAAGGGGTGGTGCGCCCCCCACACCCTTTCCCACGTTACTTGGGGAGGTGGGGAGCCTCCACCTGGCTTGGGAGGCAAGCCTCCACCTGCTTGGCTTGGGGGGCAAGTCTCCCTATTATTTTCCCTAGGGAGATCCAATCAGCTTGGCCGCCGCCCCCTAGGGGAAACCCTAGGGCGCCTCCCCCTCTCCCCTTGCCCCTATATATAGTGGAGGGGTGGGAGGGCAGCCGGACCTCTTCCCTGGCGCAGCCCTCCCTCCTCATACACCTCCTCCTCCTCCTCCGTAGTGCTTAGCGAAGCTCTGCCGGAGAACCACGAGCTCCATTGCCACCATGCCGTCGTGTTGCTGGAGTTCTCCCTCAACTTCTCCTCTCGCCTTGCTGGATCAAGAAGGAGGAGACGTCCCCGGGCTGTACGTGTGTTGAACGCGGAGGCGCCGTCCGTTCGGCGCTAGATTGGATCTTCCGCGATTTGAATCGCCGCGAGTACGACTCCATCAACCGCGTTCTTGTAACTCTTCCGCTTAGCGATCTTCAAGGGTGTGAAGATGCACTCCCTCTCTCGTTGCTAGCATCTGCTAGATTGATCTTGGTGACACGTAGGAAAATTTTGAATTATTGCTACGTTCCCCAACAGTGGCATCATGAGCTAGGTCTATGCGTAGATTCTATGCACGAGTAGAACACAAAGTACTTGTGGGCGATGATTTGTTCAATTTGCTTGCCGTTACTAGTCTTATCTTGATTTGGCGGCATTGTGGGATGAAGCGGCCCGGACCGACCTTACACGTACACTTACGTGAGACAGGTTCCACCGACTACCATGCACTTGATGCATAAGGTGGCTAGCGGGTGTCTGTCTCTCCCACTTTAGTCGGATCGGATTCGATGAAGAGGGTCCTTATGAAGGGTAAATAGCAATTGGCATATCACCGTTGTGGCTTTTGCGTCGGTAAGAAACGTTCTTGCTAGAAACCCATAGCAGCCACGTAAAACATGCAACAACAATTAGAGGACGTCTAACTTGTTTTTGCAGGATATGCTATGTGATGTGATATGGCCAAAAGGATGTGATGAATTATATATATGTGATGCATGAGATTGATCATGTTCTTGTAATAGGAATCACGACTTGCATGTCGATGAGTATGACAACCGGCAGGAGCCATAGGAGTTGTCTTAATTTATTGAATGACCTGCGTGTCAACGAAAAACGCCATGTAATTACTTTACTTTATTGCTAACCGTTAGCCATAGTAGTAGAAGTAATAGTTGGCGAGACAACTTCATGAAGACACAATGATGGAGATCATGGTGTCATGCCGGTGACGCAGGTGATCATGCCGCACCTCGAAGATGGAGATCAAAGGCGCAAGATGATATTGGCCATATCCTGTCACTTTATGATTTGCATGTGATGTTTATCATGTTTACATCTTATTTGCTTAGAACGACGGTAGCATAAATAAGATGATCCTTCACTAAAATTTCACGAAAAGTGTTCCCCCTAACTGTTCACCGTTGCGAAGGATCGTTGTTTCGAAGCACCACGTGATGATCGGGTGTGATAGATTCTAACGTTCGCATACAACGGGTGTAAGCTAGATTTACACATGAGAAACACTTAGGTTGACTTGACGAGCCTAGCATGTACAGACATGGCCTCGGAACACAAGAGACCGAAAGGTCGAACATGAGTCGTATAGTAGATACGATCAACATGGAGATGTTCACCATTGATGACTAGTCCGTCTCACGTGATGATCGGACACGGTCTAGTCGATTCGGATCATGTATCACTTAGATGACTAGAGGGATGTCTATCTAAGTGGGAGTTCATTAAATAATCAGATGAACTTAATTATCATGAACATAGTCAAAAGGTCTTTGCAAATTATGTCATAGCTTACGCTTTGGTTCTACTGTTTAAGATATGTTCCTAGAGAAAATTTAGTTGAAAGTTGATAGTAGAAATTATGCGGACTGGGTCCGTAAACTGAGGATTATCCTCATTGCTACGCAGAAGGCTTATGTCCTTAATGCACCGCTCGGTGTGCTGAACCTCGAGCATCGTTTGTGGATGTTGCGAACATCTGACATACACGTTTTGATGACTACGTGATAGTTCAGTGCGTAATGTTGAACGGTTTAGAATTGAGGCACCAAAGACATTTTGAAACGTCGCGGAACATATGAGATGTTCCAAGAGCTGAAATTGGGATTTTAGGCTCGTGCCCACGTCAAGAGGTATGAGACCTCTGACAAGTTTCTTAAGCCTGCAAACTAAGGGAGAAAAGCTCAACCGTTGAGCATGTGCTTAGATTGTCTGAGTACTACAATCGCTTGAGTCGAGTGGGAGTTAATCTTCCAGATGAGATAGTGATGGTTCTCCAAAGTCACTGCCACCAAGCTACTAGAGCTTTGTGATGAACTATAACAAATCAGGGATAGATATGATGATCCTTGAGCTATTCGTGATGTTTGACACCATGAAAGTAGAAATCAAGTAGGAGCATCAATTGTTGATGGTTAGTAAAACCACTAGTTTCAAGAAGGGCAAGGGAAAGAAGGGATACTTCATGAAACGGCAAATCAGTTGCTGCTCTAGTGAAGAAACCCAAGGTTGAACCCAAACCCGAGACTAAGTGCTTCTATAATGAGGGGAACGGTCACTGAAGCAGAACTACCCTAGATACTTGGTAGATGAGAAGGTAGGCAAGGTCGACAGAAGTATATTGGATATACATTATATTAATGTGTACTTTACTAGTACTCCTAGTAGCACCAGGGTATTAGATACTGGTTCGGTTGCTAAGTGTTGGTAACTCGAAATAAAAGGCTACGGAATAAACGGAGACTAGCTAAAGGTGAGATGACGATATGTGTTGGAAGTGTTTCCAAGGTTGATGTGATCAAGCATCGCATGCTGCCTCTACCATCGAGATTGGTTTTAAACCTAAATAATTGTTATTTGGTGTTTGCGTTGAGCATAGACATGATTGGATTATGTTTATCGCAATACGGTTATTCATTTAAGGAGAATAATGGTTACTCTGTCTATTTTAATAATACCTTCAATGGTCTTGCACCTAAAATGAATGGTTTATTGAATCTTGATCGTAGTGATACACATGTTCATGCCAAAAGATATAAGATAGTAATGATAGTACCACATACTTGTGGCACTTCCACTTGAGTCATATTGGTATTAAACGCATGAAGAAGCTCCATGTTGATGGATCTTTGGACTCACTCGTTTTTGAAAAGATTGAAACATGCGAACCATGTCTATTAGTATATATGCATGAAGAAAGTCCATATAGATGGATCATTTGGACTCACTTGATTTTGAATCACTTGAGACATGCAAATCATACCACTTGGGCAAGATGACTGAGAGGCCTCGTTTTCAGTAAGATGGAACAAGAAAGCAACTTGTTGGAAGTAATACATTTTGATGTGTGCAGTCCAATGAGTGCTGAGGCATGCAGTGGATATCGTTATGTTCTTACTTCATAGATGTTTTGAGTAGATGCTGAGTATATTTACTTGATGAAACACAAGTCTGAATTATTGAAAGGTTTAAGTAATTTCAAAGTGAAGTTGAAGATCGTCGTGACAAGAGGATAAAATGTCTATGATATGATCATAGAGATGAATATCTGAGTTACGAGTTTGGCACACAATTAAGACATTGTGGAAATTGTTACACAACTAATACCACCTGGAACACCATAGTGTGATGGTGTGTCCGAACATGATAACTGCACCCTATTGGATATAGTGCATACCATGATGTCTCTTATCAAATTACCACTATCGTTTATGGGTTAGGCATTAGAGACAACCGCATTCACTTTAAAGAGGGCACCACATAATTCCGTTGAGACGACACCGTATGAACTATGGTTTAGAAAAACCTAAGCTGTCATTTCTTAAAAGTTTGGGGCTACAACACTTATGTGAAAAAGTTTGAGGCTGATAAGCTCGAACCCAAAGCGGATAAATGCATCTTCATAGAATACCCAAAACAGTTGGGTACACCTCCTATTTCAGATCCGGAAGCAAGGTGATTGTTTCTAGAAACGGGTCCTTTCTCGAGGAAAAGTTTCTCTCGAAAGAATTGAGTGGGAGGATGGTGGAGACTTGATGAGGTTATTGAACCGTCACTTCAACTAGTGTGTAGCAAGGCACAAGAAGTTGTTCCTGTGGCACCTACACCAATTGAAGTGGAAGCTTATGATAGTGATCACGAAACTTCGGATCAAGTCACTACCAAACCTCATAGGACGACAAGGATGCGTACTACTTCAGAGTGGTACGTAATCCTGTCTTGGAAGTCAAGTTGCTAGACAACAATGAACCTACGAGCTATGGAGAAGCGATGGTGGGCCCGGATTCCGACGAATGGCTCGAGGCCATAAAATCCGAGAGGATCCATGTATGAAAACAAAGTATAGACTTTGGAAGAACTAATTGATGGCCGTAAGGCTGTTGGGTACAGATGGATTTTAAAGGGAAAACGGACAATGATGGTAAGTATCACCATTAAGAAAGCTAGACTTGTCGTTAAGATGTTTTCTGACAAGTTCAAGGAGTTGACTACGATGAGACTTTCTCACTCGTAGCGATGCTAAGAGTCTGTTGGAATTATATTAGCAGTTACTGCATTATTTATGAAATCATGCAGACAGGATGTCAAAACATTGTTTCCTCGACGATTTTCTTGAGGAAAGGTTGTATGTGATACAACCAGAAGGTTTTGTCAATCCTGAAAGATGCCAACAAGTATGCAAAGCTCCAGCAATCCTTCTAAGGATTGGGGTAAGCATCTCGCAGATGGAATGTACGCTTTGATGAGATGATCAAAGATTTTGGGTTTATACAAAGTTTATGAGAAACTTGTATTTCCAAAGAAGTGAGTGGGAGCACTATAGAATTTTTGATGAGTATATGTTGTTAACATATTGTTGATCAGAAATGATGTAGAATTTCTGGAAAGCATACATGGTTATTTGAAAAGTCTTTTTCAATGGAAAACCTGGATTAAGCTACTTGAACATTGAGCATCAAGATCTATAAGGATAGATCAAAAATGCTTAATAGTACTTTCAAAATGAATACATACCGTGACAAGATTTTGAAGGAGTTCAAAATAGATCAGCAAAGAAGGAGTTCTTGGTTATGTTACAAGGTGTGAGTATTGAGTAAGACTCAAGAACTGACCACGGCAGAAGAGAGAGAAAGGACGAAGGTCGTACCCTATGCTTTAGACGTAGGCTCTACATTATGCTATGTTGTGTACCGCACCTGAAGTGTGCCTTGCCATGAGTTAGTCAAGGGGTACAATAGTGATCCAGGAATGGATCACATAACAGCGGTCGAACTTATCCTTAGTAACTAGTGGACTAAGGAATTTTCTCGATTATGGAGGTGGTAAAAGAGTTCGTCGTAAAGGGTTACGTCGATGCAAACTTTGACACTAATCCGGATGACTTTGAGTAGTAAACCGGATTCGTATAGTAGAGCAGTTATTTGGAATAGCTCCAATTAGCGCGTGGTAGCTGCATCTACAAGATGACATAGAGATTTGTAAAGCACACAAGGATATGAAAGGTTCAGACCCGTTGACTAATAACCTCTCTCACAAGCGAGATATGAACAAACCCCATGGGTGTTGGATTCACATAGTGATGTGAACTAGATTATTGACTGTAGTGCAAGTGGGAGACTGTTGGAAATATGCCCTAGAGGCAATAATAAAATGGTTATTATTGTATTTCCTTGTTCATGATAATTGTGTATTGTTCATGCTATAATTGTATTAACTGGAAACCGTAATACATGTGTGAATACATAGACCACAACATGTCCCTAGTAAGCCTCTAGTTGACTAGCTCGTTGATCAATAGATGGTTATGGTTTCCTGACCATGGACATTGGATGTCATTGATAACGGGATCACATCATTAGGAGAATGATGTGATGGACAAGACTCAATCCTAAGCATAGCACAAGATCGTGTAGTTCGTTTGCTAAGAGCTTTTCTAATGTCAAGTATCGTTTCCTTAGACCATGAGATTGTGCAACTCCCGGATACTGTAGGAATGCTTTGGGTGTACCAAACGTCACAACGTAACTGGGTGGCTATAAAGGTGCACTACAGGTATCTCCGAAAGTGTCTGTTGGGTTGGCACGAATCAAGACTGGGATTTGTCACTCCGTATGACGGAGAGGTATCTCTGGGCCCACTCGGTAATGCGTCATCATAATGAGCTCAATGTGACTAAGTAGTTAGTCACGGGATCATGCATTACGGAACGAGTAAAGTGACTTGCCAGTAACGAGATTGAACGAGGTATTGCGATACCGATGATCGAATCTCAGGCAAGTAACATACCGATTGACAAAGGGAATTGCATAGGGGATTGATTGAATCCCCGACATCGTGGCTCATCCGATGAGATCACCGTGGAACATGTGGGAGCCAATATGGGTATCCAGATCCCGCTATTGGTTATTGGCCGGAGAGGTGTCCTGGTCATGTCTGCATGGTTCCCGAACCCGTAGGGTCTACACACTTAAGGTACGGTGACGCTAGAGTTGTTATGGCAAATAGTATGTGGTTAGCGAAGGTTGTTCGGAGTCCCGGATGAGATCCCGGACATGACGAGGAGTTCCGGAATGGTCCGACGGTGAAGATCAATATATTGGACGAAGGGTATTGGAGTCCGGAAGTGTTCCGGGGGTACCAGGCTATGGCCAGCATGACCGAAAGGTGTTTCGGGAGCCCCGGCAAGTGTTGGAGGGCCTCATGGGCCAAAGGGGAAGGGGCAAACGAGCCCACTAAGGGGTGGAGCGCCCCCCACACCCTTTCCCACGTTACTTGGGGAGGTGGGGCGCCTCCACCTGGCTTGGGAGGCAAGCCTCCACCTGCTTGGCTTGGGGGGCAAGTCTCCGTAGGATTTTCCCTAGGGAGATCCAATCTGCTTGGCCGCTGCCCCCTAGGGGAAACCCTAGGGCGCCTCCCCCTCTCCCCTTGCCCCTATATATAGTGGAGGGGTGGGAGGGCAGCCGGACCTCTTCCCTGGCGCAGCCCTCCCTCCTCATACACCTCCTCCTCCTCCTCCGTAGTGCTTAGCGAAGCTCTGCCGGAGAACCACGAGCTCCATTGCCACCATGCCGTCGTGCTGCTGGAGTTCTCCCTGAACTTCTCCTCTCCCCATGCTGGATCAAGAAGGAGGAGACGTCCCCGGGCTGTACGTGTGTTGAACGCGAAGGCGCCGTCCGTTCGGCGCTAGATTGGATCTTCTGCGATTTGAATCGCCGCGAGTACGACTCCATCAACCGCGTTCTTGTAACTCTTCCGCTTAGCGATCTTCAAGGGTATGAAGATGCACTCCCTCTCTCTCGTTGCTAGCATCTCCTAGATTGATCTTGGTGACACGTAGGAAAATTTTGAATTATTGCTACGTTCCCCAACAGATTGTACACTCTGCAGAGGTTTGCGCACTTTTCCCCACAAGACTCGATCTCCTCCATTGGATTTCTCACACTACATGGTGTTTGAGAAACGGATGACCGAGACACAGTCTTTCAGAAACCTTAACTCTTTACCCCGGGTAGACTATACCAACCTACATCCCTCTACATCTGCTAGTCCACCTCTTCAAGAGCTCACGCAACTTACTCAACTATGCTAGAGCCCATAATAGCTTGTGGCTGCACACGGAAGTTTCTAGCATGAAATATCTCAGTTCCCTTCGAGCTTGGGTGGCGGACCTTAGGATGATCACACGGGTACTCCGGGATATCCTAGGACAACACTGGATTCTTCAGGTGCCCGACAAGCAATCCACCCAAATGTGTATTTAAGTTGCCACCTTAAGTTGAACCATTAATTAACAATCTCACATCTGTCATGGATTCACTCACCCAAACCACGTCTACGAGCATAGCATTGCAATATAAGCAATACATAGAAGTAAATCCCAAGGGTTTGATTATAACAGGGCAATAGGTTCTACCTCATCAACTACTTCCCAATACCCACAAGTTAATCACATTCTAATCATGCAATGTTTGAGGATTGGAGCTAATGCATAAAAACTTGGTATGAAAAGAGTATGATCAATGTGTTACTTGCCTTGCTGACGATACGCAAAACCTAGGGACTCGTAGTAGCACGCTTCGCACTCCGGAAATTCTATCGCAAGTAAACAATAGCATACATAAGCACTCAATCACAGATGCACGAGCAAAACTCAAATAAGAAGAATTGACCAGAAAGTTCAACTTAAGAACTCTGGTTTGCAAAAAAAATCAAATCAAACGGAGCAACGATACTCAATCTGTGAGAGAAACAAGATCCGTTTACTAATCTGAACTAAAGTCAAATTTTACAGTACCAAAATCTTGTTCAAATTGGTTAAACAGAAAGAGGGTTTCGATACGAAGATCTAGGCGCTTGAATCGCCTGATTCCGATAAACAAGCGAAAAGATAAACTAAAACAAAAATCGGATCAGAAATCGCGATCGAAAATAATCGCGGAAAACCCGAGAAAAAGAAAATCTGACGAACAGGCTAACGAACGAACGTTCGTTGTCTGTAACTAACGAGCGAAAACTGTTCGTTAAAACGAACGTACGGCCGAACGTCTGCTAAATAAATTAAACCGAGAAAATCGGCGAACCGATCTAAAAAAACGAAACTAGGGTTTTATAACAAAACCGACGATTTTTACCTAAACCGAAAAAAACGAACGGCGAGATCGGATCGGATCGGCGGCGGCTCCGGCGGCTTCCGCGGCGGCGCGGCGAGGCGGGGGCAGCGCGGGGCGGCTCGGTGGCGGTGCGGCAGCGCTAGGCG
>NC_057802.1:519471436-519475499 GCF_018294505.1 Triticum aestivum
GGCTCCAGGGGGGCCCCAGGTCAGCTTTTAAAGGGGGGGTGGTGGCTTGCGGGAGGGGCAGGGGGCGTGGCCGACTCGGCCACGGCGCCGGCAGCGTGGTGGTCGCGGTCTACGCGAGGGAGACGGCGGCGCGGGGCGGCTGGGCCAGCTGGGCCTCGGCCCAGTTCGGTCCGGCGGGCTCTCTCTTTTAAAAAAAACTGATTCCGCCGAAAATAAACCCTAGAAAAATAAATAAATATCTAAAAATGCCAAAACAAATTTTCACCGTTTAAATAAAATATTTAGAACAAGATGAACATTTTCTTGGCCCTAAAATGCAATTTTGAAAACATGCAATTTTTCTAATGCAAATAAAATAACAATAAAATCCGAATAAAATCAAATATTTGAATTTAATATTTTTCCTCCAATATTTCATTTATTTTGGAGAATTCATATTATCTCCTCTCATATATTTTTAATATGAAATATTTTTGGAGAGAAAAATAATTAAAACAAATAATCCTCGTTTCAATATTTGATAAGATTCAAATATGAAAACAGTGAAATCCCCAACTCTCTCCGAGGGTCCTTGAGTTGCTTAGAATTTCGAGGATCGTGAAACGAAATGCAACAAAAATATGATATGCATGAATGATCTATGTATAACATTCCAAATTGAAAATTTGGGATGTTACAATGTGAAACCTCTCTTTCTTTATTACTTCCTATTAATTGCAACGATGACCAAAACTATGTTTGTCAACTCTCAACAACTTTTAATCAGCATACTCTTTCTATGTGAAGTCATTACTCTCCATAAAATCAATATGATCTCTTTGTTTTTTTACTCTTTTCTCTTCTCTTAATTCCCCCAAGATCATAGCAAAATAATCAAGCCCTTCTTGGGGACACAATGGACAGGACTTACCCACTGACTATCAGCAACGGGATAGATTATACCTGCCTCAAGGAGCTTTAGTATTTCCTTTCTTACCACTTCTTTCGATTTAGGATTCAGCCGTCGTTGATGATCAATAACTGGGATAGAGTGGGACTAATGCCCTTAAGATCATCAAGAGTATATCCAATAGCAGCACGGTGCTTCTTCAGAGTTTTCAATAATTTTTCTTCCTCCTTCTCTGAAAGGTTAGCACTAATAATAACAGGATATATCTTATTTTCATCAAGATAAGCATATTTAAGAGTATCAAGCAATGGTTTAAGCTCAAACACGGGATCACCCTTGGGTGGAGGAGAATCCCCTAAGATTTCAACAGGCAAGTTGTGTTTCAGAATAGGTCCCTGTTTAAAGAACACTTCATCTATTTCCCTTCTTTCATTCATAAACATATCATTTTCATGGTCTAGCAAATATTGTTCTAAAGGATCACTAGGAGGTGCGGCAATAGAAGCAAGACCAATAGTTTCATCTTTACTAGGAAATTCCTCTTCACGGTCTTGTCTACGAAATTTAGAGAAATTAAACTCATGAGACATATCACCCAAACCAATAGTAACAATATCCTTTTCGCAGTCTATCCTAGCATTAACAGTGTTCAAGAAGGGTCTAGCAAATATAATGGGACAAAAGCTATCTTGTGGGGAACCAAGAACAAGAAAATCAGCAGGATATTTAGTTTTCCCACACAAGACTTTAACATCTCTAACAATTCCCATTGGTGATATAGTATCTCTATTGGCAAGTTTAATTGTGACATAAATTTCTTCTAACTCAGTAGGTGCAATATCATGCATAATTTCTTTGTATAAGTCAATAGGTATTGCACTAGCACTAGCACCCATATCACACATGCCATGATAACAATGATCTCCTATTTTAACAGAAATAACAGGCATGCCTACCATAGGTCTATGTTTATCTTTAGCACACGGTTTAGCAATTCTAGCAGTTTCATCACAGAAATAAATAACATGCCCATCAATATTATCAGCCAAGAGATCTTTAACCATAGCAATATTAGGTTCAACTTTAACTTGCTCAGGAGGTGTATAGGTTCTAATATTACTTTTGTTGACTACAGTTGAAGCTTTAGCATGATCTTTTATCCTAACAGGAAAAGGTGGTTTCTCAACATAAGCAGTAGGAACAATAGGATCATTATAAGTGATAGTCTTTTCTTCAACTTTAATAGGAGCAGCTACTTTTACTCCTATGGGAGGATGATATTTAAACCACTTCTCCTTAGGGAGATCAACATGAGTAGCAAAAGATTCACAGAAAGAAGCTACTATCTCAGAGTCAAGTCCATATTTAGTGCTACATTTACGAAAAACATCGGTATCCATAAAAGATTTAACACAATCAAACCTAGATGTCATACCTGACTCCTTACCTTCGTCGAGATCCCAATCTTCAGAGTTGCGTTTAATTCTTTCCAATAAATTCCATTTGAATTCAATAGTCTTCATCATAAAAGAGCCAGCACAAGAAGTATCGAGCATGGTGCGATTGTTATCAGAAAGCCGAGCATAAAAAATTTGAATAATCATTTCTCTTGAGAGCTCATGATTGGGGCATGAATATAACATTGATTTAAGCCTCCCCCAAGCTTGAGCGATGCTTTCTCCTTCGCGAGGCCAAAAATTATATATATAATTGCGATCACGATGAACAAGATGCATAGGATAAAACTTCTGATGAAATTCCAATTTCAATCGTTTGTAGTTCCATGATCCCATGTCATCACATAGCCTATACCATGTCAATGCATCTCCCTTCAAAGATAAAGGGAAGACCTCCTTCTTAATAACATTATCGGGCACACCTGCAAGCTTAAATAATCCACAAACTTCATCCACATATATTAGGTGCTCATCAGGATGCATTGTTCCGTCTCCTGCAAAAGGATTAGCTAGCAGTTTTTCTATCATACCCGAAGGAATATCAAAGTAGACATTTTCATTTTCAGTAGGTTCAGTAGGTTGAGGAGCAACTCTCTGCTCTAGTGGTCGGGGTGAAGATACCCCGAACAAGCCCCTCGGAGGATTACTTTCCGTAGTAACAAGTGACAGTAAATTTCAGCACACTATATAAATTTTTCCTTACCAAATTCCACCTACCAAAGGCGCTTCACTCCCCGGCAACGGCGCCAGAAAAGAGTCTTGATGACCCACAAGTATAGGGGATCTATCATAGTCCTTTCGATAAGTAAGAGTGTCGAACCAAACGAGGAGCAGAAGGAAATGATAAGCGGTTTTCAGCAAGGTATTCTCTGCAACCAGGTCAAAAAAAAGGTATTCTCTGCAAGCACTGAAATTATAGGTAACAGATAATTTTGTGATAAGATAATTTGTAACGAGCAACAAGTAACAAAGGTAAATAAAGTGCAGCAAGGTGGCCCAATCCTTTTTGTAGCAAAGCACAAGCCTGGACAAACTCTTATATAGAGAAAAGCGCTCCCGAGGACACATGGGAATTATCGTCAAGCTAGTTTCATCACGTTCATATGATTCGCGTTCGGTACTTTGATAATTTGATATGTGGGTGGACCGGTGCTTGGGTGCTGTCCTTACTTGGACAAGCATCCCACTTATGATTAACCCCTATTGCAAGCATCCGCAACTACAAAAGAAGTATTAAGGTAAACCTAACCATAGCATGAAACATGTGGATCCAAATCAGCCCCTTACGAAGCAACGCATAAACTAGAGTTTAAGCTTCTGTCACTCTAGCAACCCATCATCTACTTATAACACTACTGGAATCAGCTAATTTGCCATCTGCCAGCTCTTTGCCGTCTGCTAGCTGACGGCAAAGAAGCTCTTTGCCCTCAGCTACCCAGAAGCTGACGGCAAAGAAGTGGCAGACGGCAAAGAAGCTCTTTGCCATCTGCGGGCTCTTTGCCGTCCGCTGGCGGACGGCAAAGAGAGAGGTGGCCCCCACCCCCCGCCCGTTTGGGGAAAACTTAACGCCCCACCTCTTTGCCGTCTGCCAGCAGACGGCAAAGAGGCAAAAGGGCGGACGGCAAATAGTGGCGGACGGCAAAGAGGAGGCTACCTAACGGCCCGTACCCCCCCGCCCGTTACTCTCTGTTCTCTCCCTCTCTCTCCTCGCCGACGC
>NC_057802.1:519475728-519476237 GCF_018294505.1 Triticum aestivum
GCCGCCCCGCACCTCTCCTCCGCCGGCCACCTCCTCCATCGCCCCGCCCCCCTCCTCCACCGGCGACCTCCTCCACCGGCCCTGCCTCAGGTGAGCTCTACCCCTTTTTTCCTTTTTTTTCTGTTTTTTTAGTTTTAGGTTTAGTTTTAGGGCCGCAAACAACACACTAAAAAAAGTTCGTACATAAAGTAGTTCGTACATAAATAGTAAAAAAACTACTCGGCATCGCTATCTAGGTCAATCACGGCCGGGCCGTTGCCGCCGTCATCGTTGCTGCTGGACCGGTTCGCGACGTCGTCCCAGTCCACCGGGACGTCGTCCGAATCCTCTTCCTCCTCCACCGCCGGCGCCTGCTGCCACTCCTGCTGCCACTCCGGCGGCACCTGCTGCCACTCCGGCGGCGCCATCGCCGCCTGTAGCGCCGCCATCGCCGGCAGCGGGAAGCGGGGGGCAGGAGGCGTCGGGGCACGCGGGGCAGGCGAGGCGGCAGCGGGCAGGGGGGGCAGACG
>NC_057802.1:519476431-519488991 GCF_018294505.1 Triticum aestivum
CAGAAGCGGACGGCAAAGGCACTAGAAAGTTTGCCGTCCGCGGCGGACGACAAAGTCCTGCCGTTAGCCACTTAACGGACTGAGAGCACAATTATTGCCGTCTGCTCTCGTTCCCGTCCGCGGCAGACGGCAAAGGTCCTTTGCCGTCAGCCGCCAGGAAGCAGACGACAAAGCAACTATTTATCGTAGCCTACTTTGCCGGAGCCTTTTGCCGTCCGCGGCTGACGGCAAAGGCCTTTGCCGTCCGCCGTTCATGCCTTTGCCGTCCGCCATGGCAGACGGCAAAATAGCTGATTCCTGTAGTGTTACTTCCCAATGCCTTCCTCTAGGCCCAAATAATGGTGAAGTGTCATGTAGTCGACGTTCACATGACACCACTAGAAGAGAGACAACATACATCTCATCAAAATATCGAACGAATACCAAATTCACATGACTACTAATAGCAAGACTTCTCCCATGTCCTCAGGAACAAACGTAACTACTCACAAAGCATATTCATGTTCATAATCAGAGGGGTATTAATATGCATATAGGATCTGAACATATGATCTTCCACCAAATAAACCAACTAGCATCAACTACAAGGAGTAATCAACACTACTAGCAACCCACAGGTACCAATCCCAGACTTACAGACAAGAATTGGATACAAGAGATGAACTAGGGTTTGAGAGGAGATGGTGCTGGTGAAGATGTTGATGGAAATTGGCCCTCTCCCGATGAGAGGAGCGTTGGTGATGGCGATGGCGATAATCTCCCCCTCCCGGAGGGAAGTGTCCCTAGCAGAACAGCTCTGCCGGAGCCCTAGATTGGTTCGGCCAAGGTTCCGCCTCGTGGAGGCGGAGTCTCGCCCCGAAAGCTTGCTTCTGATTTTTCTTCGGACGAAGGACTTCATATAGCAGAAGATGGGCACCAGAGGGCCAACAAGGGGCTCACGAGGCAGGGGGGCGCGCCCAGGGGGGTAGGGCGCGCTCCCCACCCTCGTGGCCAGGGTGTGGGCCCCCTCTGGTATTTCTTCCGCTCAGTATTTTTTATTATTTCCAAAAATAACTTTCGTGGAGTTTCAGGACTTTTGGAGTTGTGCAGAATAGGTCTCTAATATTTGCTCCTTTTCCAGCCCATAATTCCAGCTGTCGGCATTCTCCCTCCTTATGTAAACCTTGTAAAATGAGAGAGAATAGGCATAAGTGTTGTGACATAATGTGTAATAACAGCCCATAATGCAATAAATATCGATATAAAAGCATGATGAAAAATGGACGTATCACTACACACATTATAGGCGGTTCCCAAACAGAATGGTAAAGTTTATACTCCCCCTACCACCAACAAACATCAATCCATGGCTTCTCTGAAACAACGGGTGCCTCCAACTAACAACAATCTTGGGGGAGTTTTGTTTGCAATTATTTTGATTTGGTTTGAGCATGGGACTGGGTATCCCGGTGACCAGCCATTTTCTCGTGAGTGAGGAGCGGAGTCCACTCCTCTTGAGAATAACCTGCCTAGCATGGAAGATACAGACAACCCTAGTTGATACATGAGCTATTCGAGCATACAAAACAGAATTTCATTTGAAGGTTTAGAGTTTGGCACATAAAAATTTACATGAAACGGCAGGTAGATACCACATATAGGAAGGTATGGTGGACTCATATGGAATAACTTTGGGGTTTATGGAAGTGGATGCACAAGCAGTATTCCCAATTAGTACAAGTGAAGGCTAGAAAAAGACTGGGAAATGACCAGCTAGAGAGCGACAACAGTCACGAACATGCATTAAAATTAATAAACATTGAGTGCAAGCATGAGTAGGATATAATCCACCATGAACATAAATATCGTGGAGGCTATGTTGATTTTGTTTCAACTACATGTGTGAACATGTGCCAAGTCAAGTCACTTGAATCATTGAAAGGAGGATACCACCCTATCATACCACATCACAACCATTTTAATAGCATGTTGGCATGCAAGGTAAACCATTATAAACTCCTAGCTAATTAAGCATGGCATAAGCAACTATAATCTCTAATTGTCATTGCAAACATGTTTCATTCATAATAGGCTGAATCAGGAACGATGAACTAATCATATTTACAAAAACAAGAGAGGTCGAGTTCATACCAGCTTCTCTCATCTCAATCTGTCCATCATATATCGTCATTATTGCCTTTCACTTGCACGATCGAACGGTGTGGATAATAATAATAGTGCACGTGCATTGGACTAAGCTGGAATCTGCGTGCATTTAATACAAGGGAGAAGACAATGTAATATGGGCTCTTGGTTAAATCAACAATAATGCATATCAGAGCCACTTCAACATTTTCATTATGGTCTTCTCCTCCCGACCCCCAAAGAAAAGAAAGGAGATAAAACTAATTACACGGGAAAGCTCCCAACAAGCAAAAGAAAAACAAGAAATATTTTTGGGGTTTCATTTAATTATTACTACTACAAGCACGGAAAGTAAACTAGCTAAAAGCTACAACTAATTCTTTTTGGTTTTTCTTAAAGTTTTTCAAGCACACAAGAAGAAGACTAGAAAAGAAAATAAACTAGCATGGATATTACAATGAAAAAGTATGAGCACCGACAACTAGAATGAGTGTGTGAACATAAATGTAATGTCGGTGAGAAATACGTACTCCCCCAAGCTTAGGCTTTTGGCCTAAGTTGGTATATTCCCATGGATCAAAGGTACTCCCTCCGGTGTACTGAGGAGGTTCCTCGGGGTGCCACTGGTTGGTGATCTCCTAACATGGAAATGAAAATTTTACACAAAATATTAGTGAGTAGGAGATACTAATCGAGTTGGTCGTGGAGGAAGTCGGTGAGACCCGCATTCTCAGCAAAATAATAAAAATCATCATGAATCTCGGCTGCTCTCAAGAACTCATCACAAGGCCATTCACACGGCCGAACCTCCGCGGTGCGAGGGAGATTATATTTGGGCTTCTTATCCTCTTCACTTTGCTTATCCTTCGAGCTTTGGCTCAAAGAGCCCCTCAATAATCTCTTCATCATTTTCTAAAAATTTCTGAAATTTTTAGTAACTCAAATTAAAAGTGAACCAAACTCAACAAAATTGATAGCAACTACTCCAACAAGTGCCTAGAGACTATATCATGCATTAGAACTACTTGGGACCATATAAATTTGACATGCAAGCTCAAGAACAGGGTCACCTCAGCAACAAAAATTTGCAATAAATTAAGCACTAGAACAAAAACTAATTGGACCATTGGAGGAGTCACATACCAAAGAACAATCGCCCAAAGCAGTGTTGTGAGTGGAGCTTTGAGCAAGGAGATCGAAAGTTTGAGCTAGGTGGTGATTTTTTCTGGAGGAAGAAGGAGTGTGTGGGTGCTGGAATAAGTGGAGGGGGGCCACCAGGGGCCCACGAGGCAGGGGGCGCGCCCAGGGGGGTGGGCGCGCCCTGGACCCTCGTGGCCAAGTGCTAGCTCCCCCTGGTGTGTTCTCAATGCCAAATATTCTTAAATATTCTAGAAAAAATCATATTTCAATTTCAGGGCATTTGGAGAACTTTTATTTTTGGGGTAATTTTTATTGCAAGGATAATTCAGAAAACAGACAGAAATACTATTTTTCCTTTATTTAATCTAAATAACAGAAAGTAAAAGGAGGGTACAGAGAGTTGTGCTTTCTAACTTCATCCATCTCATGCTCATCAAAAGGAATCCACTAACAAGGTTGATCATGTCTTGTTAACAAACTCATTCCGAATCGCATGAAACCGGAGAATTTTCGAATAGCACTAGGTTACCTCAACGGGGATATGCACATCCCCAACAATAATAATATCATATTTCTTCTTGATAGTAGGAAGAGGAAATTCAAAACCTCCAATAATGATCGTTGAAAATTTTCCAATAGATCTGATACTGTGGACTTGAGGTTGTTTCCTCGGAAAGTGTATCGTATGCTCATTACCATTAACATGAAAAGTGACATTGCTTTTGTTGCAATCAATAACAGCCCCTGCAGTATTCAAAAAGGGTCAACCGAGGATAATCGACATACTATCGTCCTCGGGAATATCAAGAATAACAAAGTCCGTTAGAATAGTCACATTTGCAACCACAACAGGCACGTCCTCACAAATACCGACAGGTATAGCAGTTGATTTATCAGCCATTTGCAAAGATATTTCAGTAGGTGTCAACTTATTCAACTAAAGTCTATGATATAAAGAGAGAGGCATAACACTAACACCGGCTCCAAGATCGCATAAAGCAGTTTTAACATAGTTTCTTTTAATGGAGCATGGTATAGTTGGTACTCCTGGGTCTCCAAATTTCTTTGGTATTCCACCCTTAAAAGTATAATTAGCAAGCATGGTGGAAATTTCAGCTTCCGGTATCTTTCTCTTATTAGTAACAATATCTTTCATATACTTCGCATAAGGATTCATTTTAAGCATATCAGTCAAACGCATACGCAAAAAGATAGGTCTAATCATTTCAGCAAAACGCTCAAAATCCTCATCATCCTTTTTGTCGGATGGTTTAGGAGGAAAAGGCATGGGTTTCTGAACCCATGGTTCTCTTTCTTTACCGTGCTTCCTAGCAACAAAGTCTCTCTTATCATAACGTTGATTCTTTGATTGTGGGTTATCAAGATCAACAGCAGGGTCAATCTCTACATCATTGTTATTGCTAGGTTTAACATCATCATTAACATTATCACTAGGTTCATGTTCATTACCAGATTGTGTTTCAGCATCAGAGATAGAAATATCATTGGGATTCTTAGGTGTGTCTACAACAGGTTCACTAGAAGCATGCAAAGTCCTATCATTTTTTTTCTTCCTCTTAGAAGGACTAGGTGCATCAACATTAGTTCTCTAAGAATCTTTCTCAATTCTCTTAGGGTGGCCCTCAGGATACAAAGGTTCCTGAGTCATTTTACCCCCTCTAGTCATAAC
Source organism: Triticum aestivum (assembly GCF_018294505.1). Classification (NCBI taxonomy): domain Eukaryota; kingdom Viridiplantae; phylum Streptophyta; class Magnoliopsida; order Poales; family Poaceae; genus Triticum; species Triticum aestivum. Next base: position 519,481,386 of record NC_057802.1, read on the forward strand.
TCTAACATCATTATCATTCTCCTTATTATTTAATTCATTGAGCAAATCATTTTGAGCTTTAAGCACTTGTTCTACTTGAGTGGTAACCATGGAAGCATGTTTGCTAATCAGTTTTAGTTCACCTTTAACTCTAGACATATAATCACTCAAGTGTTCAATCATGTAAGCATTACGTTTCAATTGTCTACCAACATAAGCATTGAAGTTTTCTTGTAATAAAATTATCAAACTCATCTTAGCATTGGCTAGCAGACTTATAACGAGGAATATCACCTTCATCAAATCTATAGAGAGAATTTACCTTTACAACCTGTGTCGGGTTATCAAGACCATGTATTTCTTCAATAGGTGGTAAATTCTTAACATCTTCAGCTTTAATACCTTTTTCTTTCATAGATTTCTTTGCCTCTTGCATATCTTCAGGACTGAGAAATAGAATACCCCTTTTCATCGGAGTTGGCTTAGGAGTTCGTTCAGGAAGTGTCCAATTATTTTCATTAGTCAACATATTATTCAATAGCAATTCAGCTTGATCAATTGTTCTTTCCCTGAAAACACAACCTGCACAACTATCCAGGTGATATCTCCAAGGGGGGCAGAACTGACCACAGTGATAGGGTGACCCTGGAAATAATGCTTAAGCTTCCGGCTTGCCATGAACACACCATAAACAAGCTTCTGCCAATGTGGATACCGCTGTTTGGACTCGATGAGCACTTCACTGACATAATAAACCGGCCGCTGAACTAGATGCTCCTTACCCTCTTCCTTGCGCTCCACCACCACAGCCACACTGACGGCCCGTGTGTTACAAGCTAGATACAGTAATAAAGGTTCCTTGTCAACCGGAGCAGCAAGGACTGGGGGCTCTGCCAGTTGTCTCTTCAAATCCTCAAAAGTAGTATTAGCAGCATCATTCCAGACATAGTCATCAGTTTTCTTCATCAACTGGTACAATGGCATGGCCTTCTCACCCAAACGGCTTATAAACCGGCTTAAAGCAGCAATACGACCCACCATGCGCTGGACGTCGTTTATGCACACCGGCTTTGCCAGAGAGGTGATTGCCTTGATTTTCTCCGGGTTAGCTTCAACGCCTCTGTTAGAAACCCGAAAACCCAAGAGCTTGCCTGCAGGAACACCAAAAACACACTTGGCCGGGTTAAGCATCATCTTGTAGACACCGAGATTATCAAAGGTTTCCCTTAGGTCATCTATCAAGGTTTCCTTCTCCCTGGACTTAACCACAATATCATCCACATAGGCATGAACATTGCGCCCAATCTGGTTATGAAGACAGTTCTGCACGCAACGCTGATAAGTCGCCTGTGCACTCTTGAGTCCAAAAGGCATAGACACATAGCAGAAGGCTCCAAAGGGAGTGATGAACGCCGTCTTCTCCTGGTCCTTGACTGCTATTTTAATCTGATGGTATCTAGAATAAGCATCCAAGAAACTTAAGCGCTCGCAACCCGCTGTAGCATCAATGATTTGATCAATACGGGGAAGAGCAAAAGGATCAGCCGGACATGCCTTGTTTAAGTCCGTGTAGTCCACACACATCAGCCAGGTGCCATTCTTCTTGAGCACGAGGACCGGGTTAGCTAACCACTCTGGGTGTAAGACTTCAACAATAAACCCGGCCGGCAAGAGCCAGGCCACCTCTTCACCAATAGCTTTCCTCCTCTCTTCATTAGACCGCCGAAGGAATTGTCTGACCGGCTTAAATTTCGGATCAACATTGAGAGTGTGCTCAGCGAGTTCTCTAGGTACACCTGGCATGTCAGAAGGTTTCCATGCAAAAATGTCCCTATTCTCACGGATGAACTCGATGAGCGTGCTTTCCTATTTTGGATCCAGATTGGCACTGATGCTAAACTGCTGAGATGAATCACCTGGAACGAAATCAACAAGTTTAGTCTCATCAGCCAACTTAAACTTCATTGCCGGCTCATGCTCCGTAGTTGGCTTTTTCAGAGAGGTCATATCTGTTTGGTCAACATTGTCCTTGTAAAACTTCAACTCCTCTGTTGCACAAACAGATTCTGCATAAGCCGCATCACCTTCCTCACACTCCAAGGCCACCTTCCGGCTGCCATGAACCATAATGGTCCCATTGTGACCCGGCATCTTGAGCTGCAAATACACGTAACACGGCCGTGCCATGAACTTGGCGTAAGCCGGCCGCCCAAATATGGCATGATACGGACTTCTTATCTTGACCACCTCAAAGGTTAATTTTTCTAACCTGTAGTTGTACTCGTCTCCAAAGGCCACTTCCAACTCGATCTTACCTACTGGATAAGCCGACTTACCAGGCACCACACCATGGAAAATAGTATTGGACGGGCTGAGGTTCTTATCAATCAACCCCATACGACGGAAGGTCTCATAATAGAGGATGTTGATGCTGCTGCCTCCATCCATGAGCACCTTAGTGAACTCATATCCTCCCACCTGAGGAGCCACCACCAGGGCCAAATGACCCGGATTATCAACCCGGGGAGGGTGATCCTCCCTACACCACACAATAGGTTGCTCAGACCATCTTAAATAGCGTGGAACCGCCGGCTCAACAACATTCACAGCCCTCTTATGAAGCTTCTGATCTCGCTTACACAGACTGGTGGTAAATACGTGATACTGTCCACCGTTAAGCTGCTTTGGATTGTTCTGATAACCCCCCTGATGCTGTTGATGACCCTGGCGAGACTGCTGATTAAAGCCCCCTTGACCGTTCTGAGGATTAGAATTTGAGCCACCGCCCGGGCCATGAAAACCGCCAGCGCCTGAGCCGCCGCCCGGGCCATGGTTGCCATTAAAGGCATTGGAATTCTTAAAGGCTTTCATGATTGCGCAATCCTTCCATAGATGAGTAGCTGGATTCTCCCTAGAGCCATGCCTTGGACAAGGCTCATTCAACAGCTGCTCCAGCGTCGGGCCTGACCCGCCAGCTCGGGGAGGTGGCCTCCCCTTGCGTCGTTGGTTATTCCCCTGTGAGCTGGCGTGGGCCACGAACTCTAGGCTGCCGTTGGCCTTACGCTTGCCACCTTCTTGGTTCCCCGGGTTATGCTGAGGACCCTTGCCATTGCCGTTCTTCTTTCCCTTCCCTGTCCTTTCATCATCTGAAGCGGGGTCCTTGGTACTATCAGTGTCGGCGTACTTCACGAGAGCCGCCATCAGCGTACCCATATCATTGCAGTCGCGCTTAAGCCGCCCGAGTTTCATCTTCAAGGGCAGGAAACGACAATTCTGTTCCAACATTAAGACTGCAGAGCCGGCATCCATCTTATCAGATGAATGTATTATCTCTTTGACCCGGCGAACCCAATGTGTCGTAGACTCACCCTCCTCCTGTTTACAGTTAGTCAAATCCACAATTGACATAGACTGCCTACAGGTATCTTTGAAGTTTTGGATGAACCGGGCTTTCAACTCAGCCCAAGACCCGATGGAATTCAGTGGTAGCCCTTTCAACCAAGTGCGGGCAGTCCCATCTAGCATCATGGTGAAGTACTTGGCCATCGCCGCTTCACTGACCTCCAACAATTCCATGGCCATCTCATAACTCTCGATCCAGGCTCCGGGTTGTAAATCAGCCGCGTAATTAGGCACCTTCCTAGGGCCTTTGAAGTCCTTGGGTAGACGTTCATTGCGGAGAGCTGGCACTAAACAAGGGACACCTCCAGTCCTCGTAGGGATACCCACGTCGACGGAAGTCGTCGGATAAGCCTGGGGAGTCTGGTAAGCCGTCAACTGAGGCACCTGCTCCGCCTGCTGCCGCGCTCTATCTTGGTCTGTTGCGTGAAAGGCTTCGTTATGAGCCGGGCCATGGCCAGGGGGCAAATCATGGCGTCGGACATTACTTGAGCTGGTCACTGACACCATGTGTCTGCTATAACTCGGGCTCCGGCCCGGACGAGGGGTTGAATGTATCCTGTCCCGGCTGTAAGAGTACGCCTCTTGCTGCGCCAGTGCTGTCTGAAGGAGTTCTCTGACCCGGCGGGTTTCAATAGCCGTTGGAGAGTCGCCTTCAATTGGGAGAGCCGCCAGCCGTGCTGCTGCGGCGACCATGTTCTCCAGCGGGTTAGCATAATGACCCGGTGGTATTGGCACATACTGAAGCGGGGCAGGGTTCACCCGGGGAGGCCCCATCACTTGTGGCTGAACAGGGGTCCCAGACCCGGGCACTATGATCCCCGGCGGGTTACTAGACCCTGCACCTGGCGTGCTGAAGAGGTTTCGAGGATCGTAGACCGGAGGGAGTCGAGATTGGGCCTTTTGATGCCTCCTTCTCATGACCTCATTGGACGCGTTCTGATCCGTCGTGAGCCGGAAGGACTGCGCCTGAATCAACTGAGTCTGGGCGTCGAGAGCCGCCCTCTCCGCAGCCATCCTGATCCCTTCCGCCGCTAGATCCTCCTTGGCTTTCACTAGATCTAACTTTAACTGCGCCACCTCCGCGTCATGCTGAGCTTGATCTGCCGGGTCAACCGTGGCGGTCAACAGGGCCGTCATCTTGTCCGTGAGATCCATCAGCACCTAAGCCGGCGAGGGCACCGGGTTTCCTGACCCAGCGGCAGGGTTTTGAACAGGCTGTGCACCGGCCATGAAGATTCCAACCCGGCTTGGCGGCTCAAAAGGGTCCGGAATACTGTCACCATCGGAACAACCCCTGGGCCTGCCATCTTGAATTTGATACAACGAGTTTGACTCATCTGTGGACGATTCGCCGTCAGAGCTGGCGGCCGTCCCATCACCAGATCCGGATCCATCAGAGAGCCCTCCATGGACACATCCCACAAAAGCATGCTTCAAGGCAGGCAGGGCCCGGGCGGGTCGTGCGCGCTAAGCCGTCTCGATGAGATCGACGCAGAGATCCGGCTCAGGGCCCGGCTCACCAATCTTGCCAATGAAGACATGAATTCCGCCGAAGGGGACCCGGTACCCGTACTCAATTGAGCCGGCGTCGGGGCCCCAATTTGCATCGTCGATGTGGAGCTTGCCGCGACAACTCTTGGTCATCCGGCCCACAGCGTATCCCTTGAGCCCTTCGAAGCTGACCTTCAAGACCTCAAATCCACCGTGCGCTGGCCCCACGGTGGGCACCAACTGTCGTGGAATTGTCACGGCAGATGTCCTCGAGCTAGGACTTAATCGTGAAGCCATCGCAACTAGGAATCTTAAAGGAGTTAAGCGGGACAAGGAACACGAGGGTTATACTGGTTCGGCCCCTTACGGTGAAGGTAAAAGCCTACGTCCAGTTGAGGTGGTATTGATTAGGGTTTCGATGAGGAGGGAGCTTGATTGCTATGCCTGGCTCTCGATGAGATCCTTCTTGTCCCTAAACCGCCGCCGGGTCGTCCCTTTATATAGAGAGGTTGACGCCCAGCAGCTCTCAGAGTCCCGACTGGCTCATAAGAGTGTCCGGCTCGGACTCTCAACTATTCTTGCCTTACACTACAAGTTCTACCATAATAGCGGTTGTAACTACGGGCCTTAAGCCATCTCCGGTTCTTAAGCCCATCTTTGGCCCGCCATCTTCAAGCTTGGCGCCGGGCTTCAGGCGATGACCATTATGAGTAACCCGGCCCCTCCGGGCGGGTGACTCGAAGGCTTATATCCTCAACAAAGATGTACCATGACCTCAAGCAGTCGTATTGGTGGACTCGTATGAAGCGAGAAATCGCTCAATTCGTGAATGAATGTGATGTCTGTCGAAGGGTGAAAGCAGAACACCAACGACCAGCTGGTCTCCTCCAACCTCTTCCTATCCCAGAATGGAAGTTTGATCATATCAAAATGGACTTCGTTACTGGATTTCCAAAGTCCAAGCGTGGAAATGATGCTATCTTCGTTGTCATTGACAAGCTTACTAAAGTAGCTCATTTTCTTCCAATCAAAGAATCTATCACAGCAGCTCAGTTGGCAGAGCTATACACCTCCAGGATTGTCTCCTTGCATGGCATTCCACAATTGATATCTTCAGATCGTGGAAGCATCTTCACTTCTAAGTTCTGGGACTCCTTCCAGAAGGCCATGGGCACCAACATTCGCTTCAGCACAGCTTCCCATCCTCAAACTAGTGGCCAAGTCGAGCGAGTCAATCAAATCCTTGAAGATATGCTCAGGGCTTGTGTCATTTCCTTTGGCATGAAGTGGGAAGATTGTCTTCCATATGCCGAATTCTCCTACAACAACAGCTTCCAAGCGAGTTCGGGCAAGGCCCCATCCGAGATTCTATATGGCAGAAAGTGCCGTACTCCTCTCAATTGGTCAGAGACTGGTGAATGCCAACTTCTTGGCAATGACTTAATCACAGAGGGTGAAGAAATGTGTAAAGTCATCCATGAAAATCTCAAGGCCGCGCAATCGCGCCAGAAGAGTTACTATGATAGTAAGCACCATGATGTGGCTTTCGAGATCGGAGACCATGTCTATCTCCGCGTCTCTCCAATGAAAGGCACTCGTCGCTTCGGTATCAAAGGGAAGCTTGCCCCTAGATACGTGGGTCCTTTCAAGATCATTGGCAAAAGAGGCGACCTCGCCTATCAACTTGAGCTTCCCTCCAACTTCGCGAACATGCACGATGTGTTCCACGTGTCACAGCTTCGCAAGTGCTTCAAGACTCCGGAGCGCACCATCAACTTTGAAGAGATTGATCTCCAAGAAGATATGTCTTATCATGAGCACCCCGTTGCTATTCTTGAAGAAACTGAGCGCAAGACTCGCAACAAGTCAATCAAATTCCTGAAAGTGAAGTGGTCACACCATTCCGACCGAGAAGCCACCTGGGAACGCGAGGACCACCTCCGTTCTGAATATCCGGAGTTCTTTCAGTCCTAGATCTTGGGACGAGATCCTCTCGTAGTGGTGGAGTGTTGTAACACCCCGGATGTAACTTCCCATATTTGTAACTCCAACTCTTGCCATTTTCGGCTATGTTTTATGATATTCCTTCGTGGTCGGGTTTTGTTTTTCGTTTTTGCATTTAGTTCATGTCATGCATCTCATATCATGTCATCATGTGCATCTCATTTGCATACGTGTTCGTCTCATGCATCCGAGCATTTTCCCTGTTGTCCGTTTTGCAATCCGGCACTCCCACATGCACCGGCGCACCCCTCTTGTCTCTTTTCGTGAGCGGGTGTTAAACGTTCTCGGAATGGACCGAGGTTTGTCAAGTGGCCTTGGTATACCACCGGTAGACCACCTGTCAAGTTTCGTTCCATTTGGAGGTCGTTTGATGCTCCAACGGTTAACCGGGTAACCGCAAAGGCCTTTTTGTGTGTTGCAGCAAACCCCCCTCCAAATAGTCCAATAACCCCTCTAAGTCCCTTCCATGCTCTCGGTCGTTCGATCACGATCGTGTGGCCGAAAACTGCACTCCATTTGGAGTCTCCTAACTCCCTCTACCTATAAATATGTCCTCCCCGTCCAAAAATCCGGGTAAAAACCCTAGCCCCGCTCCCTCCGCGCGCCGGACACGTCCGCCCGGCAGTGGACGAAACCCGCCGCCGCGCCCGTCCAACCGGAGGCCGCCAAATGGCGCGCCGCCGCCTCCCTCCGCCACCGGCCCGCGAGCCCGCGTCGGGCCCGCCGAGCC